>NC_142039.1:25325227-25637560 GCF_982192425.1 Myodes glareolus | reverse complement strand
ACTAGAGGTCTTTAAGTAATTTTCAGAAGCATATTTTATTTCTGAGGTTATGAGCAGAGAAGACAGACTGGAGACACAGATGCCTTCTGTCAGTGCTCAGGGACACAGAGACACAGCAGTGGCCCCTGGTCTGCATGAAAGCCTGGCTCCCTCAGGAGCACCTTCTTCTAATTGCTCAGCAACGGCAACTAATTCTACAATTTCGCATTTAGAAAGCAATTGTTATTGTTACTTGAGTTGGAATAGACTGGGTTATAATATACACAATTTCTTTCTCAGCAATTCAGCCTCAGATTCTTCCCAAGTTAAGGATAATAGGACAATTAACACTCTTTTCCTCATTTTTGCTGTCCAAACTGAGGCATTTTCATCTGACCTTGGAAATTATTAGTACGTCTATAGCAAAGGCTTAATGCTTTTTTTTGCTCTTCTTTTATGGAAGCTATTCCACAGCATTATGTGATCTCAGGAACTCAATACAGTATCTATTCACGTCTTTATAATTGTTCTTAAAATTAGAAAACTATGATCCAGTTTATCTAAATGTACAACTGTATCTGACAAACCCTTGATAGGCATACTTTTTATTCCCTCAAAAAAATCAATCCCACAGTTAGATAATATTTTGTGCCTCTATGGTTTAAGTCACTATTTGAAAGAGCAAATGAGCAAGCATCCATTTATTCACATACGTATGTATGCATGTCCTTATATGTATATGAACATTGTGTGTATGAGCATGTGTGTGTGTGTGTGTGTGTGTGTGTGTGTGTGTGTGTGTGTATTACTCCAACTAATCATTGGTGTGAAAATGCTTTGTCCCTTCTGGAGCTGAAGTAAATGATCTCTTCATTCTACAGTCAGAGGTATAGTACAGGTAATTTACAGGAGATTGGATTGTACCTCTGGGCTCATTTATAGGAGTTAAGAATTTGGTGACAGGTATAGATGTTGATTCATTACCTGTATTTTGCTTCTATGTAAATTATACCCTGTTATGTTTTATAAAATTCTTAATTAGTAACCCCTTCCTTCCGTAATTTTGAATTTCAGAGTCAGAGCTGAGTTGGCAAACTGACTGAACTGATGGAACAGTTAGCTGACGACCTTGGTCTATAACATCTTTTCTGGCTAAACTATGTGCAAAATTTCAGATTTTGCTGATCTGATGACTTTGTTTCAGAAGTGAATTCTGCTTCATCCATTCAGATCCTGACATTGCACAGGCTATATAGCGGACTGTGACATTTCACCCTTGGGGGACCTGGGATGCCCATAATACTCAGGAAGATAACTGGAACACACATGGCTGGAACTGGCTGGAACTGACCCTCTGACAAGAGGCAGCAAGTCCCTCCCAAACAGAGAAATGCAGCAACACTGGCTGGAGAAAGAAGTCTCCCCGGAGGAACCTGCCTGCAAGCTAAGAACAGAGCTCCTGGAACACGGCTTTCATTGAGTCAATCCCGTACTAAGATGAACTTTTCAGTGCTACGGCTGCCTTGGGATCACTCATGTTCCAGTCAGCTCATCAGCTCACCGATATAGACTTGGATGGAATTTTACCTTTGGTCTGTGGTCAGTTCTCTATTGGGGATGAATGAATGTGTTCAGTCTGTCCCAGAAAATGTCACCTAATATCAGGCATTTAAATAATTGTGGGCAACACTTTCAGCTGTTCCTGGAATAATTTCAGGAGATGACTTTGTGTTCCTGATGTGGGATTCCTCTCTGTATTCTATGAATATGTTTTATTGGCATTGGTTAATAAAGAAGTTGCTTTCAGCCAATGGCTTAACAGAATATAGCCAGGCTGGAAACACACACACACACACACACACACACACACACACACACACACACACACACAGAAAGAGAGAGAGAGAGAGAGAGAGAGAGAGAGAGAGAAAGGAGACAGAGTCAGAGAGATGCCTTGTAGCATTCGAAGGAGACAGACACCAGGAAACTTACCAGTAGGCCACAGCCATGAGGCAATACAAAGATTAATAGAAATGGGTTAATTTAAGATATGTGTTACTTGATAAGAAGCCTAAGATATTGGCTAATCAATTCTTTAATTATTATAATTTCTGCATAATTATTTTGGGTCTGGGAAGCCAGGAAATGATCAAACAGTCTTTGTCTACATGTTCCTGTAGCTTTGGGTCAATTTTAGAAGAGAATAGTATCGAAATAGTGGAAACCAGCTAAAACTATCAGTTGGCTTCCTCTTGACCACTATGACAACATACCCTAAAGAAGCTAGTAGAGGGAAGATAATTTATTTTAACTAACTGTTTCAGGAAATGTTAGTCTATTATGACTGTGTGGGATGGAGGAGTGGTGGTGGAAGCATGCTGTTTTACATCTTGGAAGATCAAGAAGCAGCTAGATAAACGGATTGGAAGTGGGTTATAACTCAAGTCTCTCTCATTATTATGTTTTATAAGCCTCATGTCCCAGTGGTCAGCGATTTTACAACCTCTCCAACTATCAGCACATGCTGGAGATCTAGTGAATGATCACAGCAGCCTGCGTGAGAAATTTAACATCCAAACTGTAGCAAGGACTTTCATGGTTGCCACACTATGTGCAGCTGGGATTTTGAGGACAACAGGTTGCAACATTCACTAAGACCCAAGTCTACCTTGGTGCAGAGCCTGACCTAGACCCCAGCTTTCAGAAGGAGGGGCTTGTTGGGAGAGGTTTGTGGCATCCAGCAGAGTGAAACAGTTTTTATTTGTCTCCCATAGCACACTATTTTCTGGAGGAAAGTAATAGTTGTGACAGTTTGTCACTTGTTTTAAATGGATGATGACAGCAGCAATCATGAAGATACTCACACATTCTACATTTTGCTCCACTTTGAAATAAGTTATGACCCAAACATTGCATCCCTGTCCCAAGACTTGATACAGGGGGCAATCTGTGGCAAAGATTTGAATCGTTCCTAATAGCCAGTCTACACTGGCATTACTGTCGGCATCTCAGTCAGTTCTTGCACACTCCTTTCAGTAGCTAGGCAATAAACTTGAATTACACTAGCAATGGATTTATGAACTCTAGATGTGCATTTCTTGCTCTGAGATATATCCCTGCCACCAGTGGAGACCAGTTACTTTGGCCTTTATTATTTTATAAATAAAAGCACAAGTGTGTGCATAGTGTGTGAGTGTGTGCATGTGTGTGTGTGTGTGTGTGTGTGTGTGTGTGTGTGTGCGTGTGTGTGTGTGTGCGTGGGGAAGCAGGAGTACTAAATTGGCTATCATTCTTCAGGCCCTGTATCCTTGGTTTTTAGATAGGATCTCTCCCTAGCCTGGAATTTGCTAGTAAGCAGGACTGTACTTCCAGTGAATCCAAGGGATCCAGCTGTTTCCATCTCTTCAACACTAGGATTGTAACTGCAACACTAGGGCCAGCTTCTTTTCAGGGTAGGTACTGAGGACTGACTCAAGGCCTTCTGCTAGCCATGCAAGTACTTTAACAACAGGCTTTAGCAAATTGGTCTTTAATGCAAACCGTCCCCCACCTCTTCCTCTGTACCTGGTTAGGATGGCAGCCAAAGGGATTTAACCTTTAATTACGTAAAGCTCGTGTGAATTTAAGTACAGGGCATTAGTTGGTTCTTTCCTAGTAAGCCCTTGTCAAAGGGTTTCGTTTAAAAATTCTTTAGCCACACCCTATTTGGCCATACTGACCAAAGACTTATGAGGATAAGGAGTTTGATTTATCTGGGTATAAAAATTTTTATATTAAACTATAAAAATGAACATAATTAAAGTTAAACTTTTCAAGATATTATTGCTATATACAGGCAATTTTGCACATGTAAAGCATATTTTAAACCACCAAGTGCAAGCCTTCATGTCTCCTCATTGCAACTGGTGATCAAAACCTAGCCCACAAGTGTTCTGATTCTAGAAAATGTTGCAATACTTAACATAGCAATTTGAAGTTACATGACTCATTATGAGAATGTTCTTTTTTTTTCTCTCCAGAGAAACAACTTCATTTCTTCTTTTTTCTTTTCTTTATTGCATTGTTTATTCTTTATTTCTAAATGTATATGTTTAGTTGTTTTGGATGTTTGTGTATGCATGTATGCCTGGTGCCAGTGGAGGCCAGAAGAGGTCATTGGATCCCCTCTTCGTGGAGTCAACGAATGTTGTGAGCCACCAAGTAAGTGCTGGGAATCAAAATCAAGACTTCTACAAAAGTAACCACTGCTCTTAACTGCTGAGCCAACTCTCCTACCCAACTTCATTTTCTTATTGATGATCAGATATGGTACAGAAGTCCGAGGTGTTTTTCACTTCCATCCTCCCAGGCTTGGAGACTATGGTCATGTTTCACTATGCTGCTCAAGGCTTCCTCATTTCATGTGGGAACTGTCTCCTCCCAGAACCATTCCAAAAGAATACAGACCATCTTGGATTCCACAAAATGTTTCCATGGTAAGGACTGCTTGTCTGAGTGCATCCTATATACCGCATGTTCTTACAGACAGCATCTTCCTCCACTGAATCTGGCTCCCAGTTTAGCTTTAATTTTATTCTTGTAGGTTTTATTACCCTGTGACATTAGATTTACACTTCCTTTAATAATGGTCTAATTTGGATTCAAATTCTTTTGGAGAGCATGCCTTTGGCATCTGTGACTCAGCAAACTTTGCATCTGGAGAAAGAATTTAGAAGGAAATGAAAACATACGATGGGCATCAATTTTTATATAATAATTATCTCATTTGTCATTAAATCAAACATTAACTCCTTAGCATTCATATCAAATATTTGGAGTTCGTTTTACGAGGGGTTTTATTTTGATTCTTTCCTTTGATCTCAAGCAAGGGATGCAATAATACCCTCCCCTCAACAGAACTGGGGAACAGAAGCAATAGATTCATAGCTGGTCTTGTTTCTTCCAGCTTCCGCACACTTCCTGTTGTCCCCCAAGAAATGAATGTGCTTCTGTCTAACCCGTGCCTATCTGAACAAGTAATATTTCATTAAGAATTCTTCAGAGCCATTATCTATAAAGGGCTGTCATCTTGCCTCAACTGGAGAAAATGCTATTTGCTGGACATACCCTTCCCTCTCCTTGCAGAGTAGGCTTCTCATCTCCAACTGCGTGTTCTCACATATGGGAGTGTATCCTAATTAGGTCTTCCAACTGCTCCAAGACAACCTTGCTGGGAACAGTTCGAGGTTTTTGTGTCTTCTATGAAATCACCACAGTACATTTTAACCTTGAAATTTTTATTGTCTATCACTAGAAATCACCACAGTACATTTTAACCTTGAAATTTTTATTTTCAGCAGACATTGCTATGAATAACCATGGATCTTTTCACTTTTTTATATATAAATTTGAGTCAATGATTAAAAATGGCATATATTGAACTCCTTTAATGAAAGGTTATCAAATAAATCATTCAATATCTATAGTGATAATAAGGAGCAGGCAGTACTACTACCCTTGTTCGAAAATTGAGACACAGAATTCAATCAGCTTGACAATGAGGCCTTGCCCCTGAGAGGAATCCCATTCAGGAACTGACACCTATCCTATTTCCATGGCAACATTCTGCTTGCTAAGTAATGGGCTCTGAATTGGATAACACACCATATCATAGAGCTTCGTAATTCACAGTTTCTGGTTGCTCAGATCCTGCAGAGAAATCTGATTCGTGTTAGCTGCATTTTATAAGAGATCAATTATATCACAAGGGAAAGAGTAGAAACACTGTTTCATCAGAATCCACAGCTCTGTGGCTAATAAATTCTCTCTCTCTCTCTCTCTCTCTCTCTCTCTCTCTCTCTCTCTCCCTTTTTTAAGTTGGTGACAAAGCTAATTCTTTAATCCAAAATTTCTTTGGGAACCATAATTGGTTTTTGTGTAGAATAAAATTTAGAAACCCTCTAAAAACAAACAAATCCTGGAGACTGTCATCTGCTATGACAGGTGGAAAGCCAGCCAACTCTGTAGAATTGTCTGAGTTTTAAATCCTGACATTGACATCAGTTTCCTGTGATACTTGAGTATGCCCCTCCTCTTTTGTCTGATGGATAATAATATTTATATTGAGAAGAAAGCATCTGACCATTGATGTATTTACTTTGAGAAGATTGGTCGGCAAGCTTCTGGCACAAAACAGGTCCCAACGGGGAAGCTCCTGGGAAGATTCTGAAATGGCCATTTTCTGCAGAGTTCTATCAAGAATAATGTAGGTGAGGTGTGTGTGAGGTGTCAGTCGTGATCAGATGTTGAGCTGATATTAGATATACCAGCAGGATAAGACAGAGTTTGCCTCAACTAACAAGCTATCTTCTTTGCTTGCTTGTTAGGATCAGTTATCTAGTTTAATGGTGCTTGGGGGAGGTTCTTGCACCTTGGGTGAGGTCACTCCCTGGGATGAGAAGAGCTACAACAGAGGAACCTCAGCTACCATCCTTGAACTGGCTTTAGTCCTGGGAGATGGAAGTGTTGCCATGACGAGAAGTGACCTGGCAGTAAGTAGATGACATCGTCTCTTCCTGTAACTAGTCTACAGGTGTTAAGAATGATCATTTGTATTGCCCATTGTTCAATGATGAATGATGGTTTGTTTTATTACAGAAACAAACAAGCACATCCTAACCAAGTCATTCTTGACTCATTGGAGGACACGGCATCATCTCATTACAAAATAAGAAATGCGTTAACCAAGGCTTTCTTTGTTTGATTTGTTTTTCTTTTTTTTTGATTTTGTTTTTCTTTGTTTGATTTGTTGGCTTCAATTTTAAAAATCTATCAGAGCCTCTTGCTACACGGTACAGCATGATTTGAAAACACTGGGCTATCACTGTGGGCTGTTTTTGATCAGGACAATATCATTCTTTAGAGGCAGAAGTATATATTTCCCAGTTACATTTTATTTTTAATTCCCCTTTTAAGTTTTACATCATTATTTTATTTGATACAAGTGCGTCTTCTTACCTTCAGCTGGTGTGTGTCAGACACTGTAATCCGCCCAATAGTCTTCACTAAAGGGCCTTATTTTATTTTTGTGTTTTTCCCAATAGAAACTGCCACCGCCGTGGTTGTGTATTTCTTTCCTTTTACAGTACATTTTGAAAGTGCCTTCTATGTGCCAGAGACTCTTCTGCTTTATTGCTGACAATTAAAACTAAGCTTTCTTACTATCTTGTTTTGGGGCTTTCATTGATCCACACATCAATCTTCCTTTGATACAGACCCAAGCTACTTTTGAACCCACCTCCATAAAGCACAATATTGCCTGCATGTCTTTGTCTTTGTTCAAATCCCAGGATACAATGCAGAGTAGAGCTGTCAGGAAGGTGTAATCCACGAGTGTAGGCTTTCTTGCACACTTTTCTATTATTGGTCTCTGAACATGCTAAGCAAGAATGTGTTAGTTACTTTAAAGAAAATGTTAAAGCAATATAACTGAGCTATTTTATGTTGGTGAATTTTATGTCAATAATAAAAGGATTGGCTTTTTTATAGTTAGGATGAGTCTTACAATTTTATTTTGTTGTTCATTTTTTATTGTGTTTTAGCAGGAACATTGAAAACAAGTTGACAACTGGAAAAGACCTGAGGTGCTCCAGATCAGCATGCCCTCTTTGCCTTGGCAACAAAGTTATATTTGAAAAGACCTTGGATACAGAAAAAGGATGGATTCTGTTTTCACATCCGTTCTGTTAGTCTGTGTCTTTTTATTGGGGATTTGAGATCATACATGTTGGGAGATATCAATGACCAATGATGTTTGATTTTATTACTGTTATTTTGTTTTTATTGTTAGTGGTGGTGGTTGTGTATGTGTGTGTGTCTTTGTATGTATATTCATGTGTATATGTATATATATATATATCTGTTTGTTATGTTTGTTTGTTTTATTTGTATGTGTATATGTATGTATTCTGTATGTATTCTCTCTCTCTCTCTCTCTCTCTCTCTCTCTCTCTCTCTCTGTGTGTGTGTGTAGGGTTGTTATGACAATCAGGATTGGATTAGGGACTATCTTTTCAGTATCTTATATTGCTCTTGCATTTTGATGCAAAAGGCAAGAATAACACTGTGACATAGATGGAGAGGATTTTTCAATGGCATAGCAATATTTGTTCATAGAAACAATTTTTTGTTTGAGGTATGGGTCTACCCATACTCCAGTGGATAGCTTCACATCTCCATATACATGTGCATGTGAACTGTACAAATTAGAGTCACTGGGATATTAAAAGAAAAAAAATAGAGGGCATGAAAGCTGGAGGAAGATGTGTTGAGGGGTTTGGGGAAAATAGGAAGAAGCTGGGGTAGATATGATCAAGATACATTGTATTACCCCACCCCTGCCGCCCTCTCATTATTTTTCACTGTTCTCTTTTCTTGCTATTCTTTCTTTTCATGTTATTTTCTTTTCTCCACTATTCTCTTTTCTTGTTTCTCCCTGCTATTTTCTCTGATCCAAAGAGATAACCTTTGCCACGGCCTGTTTCATTTTTCTCCTTGTTTTGGACTATTTCAGATACTTCTTCCTTCTCTCTCTTACCCACAAAAACATCCCCTCATCAGATACATTTATGAAATATTCAAGTAATAAATAATGTGTTTTATCCTTAAATGTTTTCATGCAATATATTTTTAATGTATTCTTTTCCTTCCCCAAACCCCTCACAGATCCTTTCCATCTCCCTACTGATCCAACTTTGTATTTTATCTCTCTGTGTCTCAAAGGTAGAAAACCAAAAAAAAAAAATCAAAACAAACAAACAAACACAAAACCCCAATAAAACAAAGGATAACAAAACAAACAATACAAGGAGCACACAATAAACACATGCATTCCAAAACAAAAACAAAACCAACAAATTCTAAAACCATGGAGTCCATTTTGTGTTGGCCAACTGTTCCTGGGATGGGGCCTGCAATGGAGCGTGGTTGACATACCTTCTGAGACACCATTGAAGAACACTACTTTTCCCTTTCCAATAGGTCTCCTTTGCAAATAGCTTGTTTGTCAGGGTGGGACCTTAAGCCCGCTTCCTTCCAATATTGGATTTTTGTCAGGTTTGGACCTGTGCACGTCTTATGTGTGATGTCACAGTCTCTGTGAGTTTGGATGGGCATCAGTCTTCTTGTGTCTGGAAGAGACTCTTTTCCTTTTAGTCATCATTATCTATGCCTGTTACAATGCTTTCTCCTCTTTTTCTGCATAGATCCCTCTGCACTGAGGGGCGTGGTTTGATGAAGTCATTCCATTTAGTATTGAGTGCTCCAAAGTGTTTCGCTCTTCACATTGTTCCAGTTGTGGAACTTTGTTGTAGTCATCACCTACTGCAAGAAGAAGCCTCTCTGATGGAAGTTTAATGATGCTCTGATTTATGGTATACCAGAGTGTCATTAGGAGTCAAACAGAATAATTGTAGTAAGTTTTTCCCCTGAGGCCCATGACCTACCCTCTCAGGTTCTTGGGTCACTTTAGAAGTGTCCTTGTCCTGTATGAGTTCCAACATACAGAGTAAACTTTAAATCCAATCAAAAAGTTGTCAGTTACTCTCATAATATTTTTGCCACTATTGCACCAATGTATCTTAAAGACAGGCAACTATAGTAGGATCAGAGCTTGGGGCTGGGTGACATTGCTGGCTGTTTTTCTACTATGGTAGTATGCAAAGTTTCTTTCAAGTCTCTGAATGTTAGTCAGTAAGGGTGAAGCTTCTAACAGGGCGCCAGCTTAAATTCTCCATATTTGGTGATATAAATCAATTGTGTCTTCAGTAATAGGGCCTTACCATTAGGTTGTGGAGGATAACCAATACCCTATAACCTATGGAGTTAGGGGGTGTAGGTTTCCATTTTGAACAACCACTCAATAAAATGCAGCCAGTTTCTGGCATTGAAGGTTTTACTTGATGTCATAAGATGTCTAGTTAGGCCATTGTTTCTTAACATTCTTTAAAAAGTAGTAGTAGAATAATTTTAGCGGTTATGTAATTTTTATATTTGGTTTCTCATTCTTTTCTTAAGCCCATCCAAGAAGAAGTTAAATGCCATTATCTAGAAATTAGTTCATATGTGTGCTTTTATGTATGTATTCCTATAATGTATATCAAGCTCATTAAAGTTTACACCCATCTCTCTGTGTTCGTAAGAGTGTGAACACTGGTGACATAAGGAGCCACACAAGAGAAGCATTCCATTTGTGTTATCTGTAGAGTCTGATCTGAAATGGTTGGGTTCTTGATTGGGTTTTCTTCACCTGTCTTCTCATTTAGTCCATGATGGGATGACTTTTGTTTTCACACTGAAACTTCAAGAGTGTGTGCTTTCATATCTATAACAATGGAAATCTAACTACAAATTAACACTCTAATGTTAACCACCTCCATTAAGCTAATGGATTCAATAGAGTTCCTATGAATTAATTGTTTCTCTACATTTTGGTAACTGAAGTCCACCAGAATTATTTTCAGTAATAAAGTTAAAAAAACAAGAATGGTCATTTTTAAATAGTCCATTAGAAAATATGTTCTCTTAAAGTACTCACTACATGTAATTACTTAATAAGTCTGTTTGCTTTGAATTCTGTAGATACTTGTTTTAATACCTGATTCAGTTCTGTAGGCAACATATTCCTCATACTTATACTACAGTGGAAGAGTAATAGTCAGTACTCTGGATGGCTATGATCTGTCTAGCATTAGGTTTTATTTGTTCACTTGAAATGAGATTTTTCTGCCTTTATAAAGGTAACTGATGATTCTCAGTGGGAAAATGTGGGAAAACTGAAAAAAGGAAACAAATTTTGGCTTTCTCTTTTCTAACAACGATGGTTTTTGTATAGCCAAGAGTGAAACTTGGTGAATGGTTAGGAAGTGGACTGAAGAAAGGAAAGGAAGTGGTCTTCTCAGGAGGAGGTCACTTCATTATTGAAAGTGTGTACAATTGCCAGCAAATAAGGAAATTAAAATAGACTGCCGTTAAGTTGATTTTATTATTATTATTTTAAATAATATATAGCTTATGTTTTTATTTTATTTCCTGGCTCAACACATATCTTTTCCTTGCTTTGTATGTCCTTAGTCTTCCACTGAGATATGGCTGTTTGGTCTTCAATATGTAAGTAAGAAATAAGCGACAAACTTTGCAGGATCATTGACAGTTTTATAAGCTAGAAAAAACCATTAGGTTGCCCTTGACTTGGCAGTGTGTGTCACATCTTTGTTAGGGTTAAAGGGTTCAAGTGAATTTTATGTCTTCTCATTATTTTGTTAGGGTGAGGATAATATTTTTAGCACTTTCTCTAATGATCAAGTAAATGTGACATTTTTATGCACAGAGTTTCTTACCACTGGCCTGGTTTGAAATAAGTTTTAATCTTGAGAATTTTCTTGCTGCTTTTCTGGATTCTTCATCCTTGCAAGGACTGTTTAAGATTTGCAGAGGATAAAAATGATAAGTTGGGGGTTCTACGAAAATATTTTCTGAATAAATGCTCAATACTTAATCACGGCTATAGCTTTGAACATTTTAAAAGTCTATTTTAGAAAATGGTGGCTGTTTTTGGATTTAGCATTCTCCCTACATGTGCAATATAAAAAATTATGTAATCAATGAAAAATTTTTGTTGGAAGTGAATGGAAACGTAAGTGGCCATATTCAGCTGTAGATTCTGCACCATCTGCCATATTCTTTGGAAGGACCTCAACCTCATGACACCTATTCTTCATTGTCCTGTGTGTCCTCTGGCTGCACAAAGAAGAATGCCTTTCCCTACCACTCAGTTTTCTGTCTTCCATACCCATGCAGTCATCTCTGCCCTTCTCTTCTGCAAGGTAGCTCTGAGGAGAGCTATTTACTCTTTTCTCCATTGAGGGAAATCCATCTCAGGGTTGTAAGCATGGTAGTCTAAGACTTGACCCTTAAGCTGAGTATTTAGTCCTTAAGAACATCTTTTTAGTATTCTCCCAGGAGCTTTCCAAAGATTGGGAATAAACCTGAAATAAAACTCCCGTATTTCTTGGTGTTAACTCTGGATTTTAGGTCAGATCTCATTTCAATAAATTCTTATTGTGTTTTGGTGTAGATTTACCATTTTACACCTGTAGGCCATAGATATAAATACTACCTAAATCCCTCAAATAATGCTTTCTGCTTGGAAATAAAATGAAATGAACAACAGCAACACTTTGAAATTTCCTAAAGAAAATGGGTCTAGCTAAGTAAGACAATAAAACCCAAGACTCAGTGTTCATGCCTCTGGATTCTATGCATTGAAAATTAATCTAAGTAAGACAATCTCAGTCAGGCCAAAGCAATTCATCCATAAAAAAGCCTAAAATAATTTCTATGTTAGCAGCTATAGCATAACTTTTTGTAGAATATTTGAAGCTCTTGATATCTGTAATATAGATCCTTGTTTTTTATTTTTAATGAATTGTTTGGATTTTTTCCTCCCTTAACAACTGGACAGCATGTTTGCTGTGACTAGCATTTCCCCACTTAGTTGCATAGGCTTCTTAATAACAGCATTCGTAGACACTCGGGGAGAGAAGTTTGCCCTTAAGATAGAAAAGCTAAGGTTGACTATTCTTTCAAGATGATAAGATTGCTCTTTCAAATAGGACTTCTGATCACAAATCTGCTTCTAATTTAACATGGTACCAAGGCCTCGTCTTCTTGGAGTTCAGATTCTACTAAGAAAAGGCACAGTCAGTGATAAACAAAACCACTTCCTCTAGAGAGTTGATGTAAATAAATCATAAATCACTCAGCAGCTTGTTCTACTAAAGCTGGTCTCAAGCCCAGAGTCCACAGGACTGAATTTCTGAGCTTTCCAGAATGTTCTGTTTCAAGGGGTTCATTGTATAACAGAAGGGGAAATTCCAAAGAAACAATAGAATTTTCTTTCACTGACAAGATGCTAGATATCCAAAAGGTTCACTGACACCACTTTCAAGGAGATCAACACAAAAGAAAAGAGAAATAGAATAAAAATAAAACATGGTCCATGGAGAGAACTATGTTCTATTTCCCCAGGCAGATCTTTAAGCCTCCATTGCTCCTTAAAGAAAAAAGAAAAAGAAATTAAGGGAAAAAAATCTGTAAAGAAAAAAAAAGCCTAATAAAGCAGCTATATAATTGTCCTTTGCCCATCAAACTGATTACAGGCTGGGGTTGGTGGTATGTATTTGATGTGTGCAGCTTTCTGAAAAACAAGGAAATCCTGTTCTAGTAAGAAATTTCCAGTAGCTACAATTCTAAGAAATCAGGCAGCACTGTCTAAATAAATTCTGTATAACTTTACTTAAGACCTACTTACGATTTTTTAAAACTGTGTTTAAGAATCTTAGTCTTATTTATAGACCAATGGTCAATATTTTTAAAATTCTGTTTAGACCTTGTTGGCCTACATACACAGAGTTTCTTCATAATCCTGCCAGTTAATTTTTGTTAATGTACAGCTAAAGACCATATATTAATATATCACCAAAGGCAAGTTAGGCAACTAAAATGTGAGGAAATGATTTTATGCTTAACAAAACATAAAAACATCTTAGGAAAGATTTATTCTAGATGATCTTAGCTCTTTTCCTCTGAGAGTGATGGTGGCAGCAATTAAAGGAGTCAGAGAATGACTTTCCTATTTCACGGTAAAATTAATTAAACCTTATCTTTTTATCTAGTAATAAATGTCACAAATACCCCTTTTTCAAATCTGAAAGTAGTTCACTCTGTATTTCCTACAGTTTCAGCTCACAATGAAACTAGGGGGCTTATCAAGCTAATATCTAGGTATTCAGCACAACTGTAACCAAGATGATGGCATTGTCCTTGATTAAAGTTTTGCTAACAAGCTAAGTTTTTACTCATGCAACATGAGTCCCTTTCAAAATATGAGTCCATCTGTAAAAGTGACTCCTACTGATTTTTCCAGTACCATTCTGCTTCTCAATATGAAAAAGCTTAATAAAATCATCTTTCCATTTGCAATTTACTGAGCAGTTTGTCTGAGGAGCTATGCTTGTTTTTTTTTTATGTCAGCTTTTTAGGGGAGGAAAATGCTTTCTGCCTAGTGTGATAGTTCTCTGGATAGATAATTAAACCCCACAAGTTAAAAACCAGAAAGTCTACGATTGGGGAATGTGACTCCACTATTAAAATTAAACAAACAAGTACTGTATTCATATGTGATGATTTTTGTGAGAAACAAACATCTGATTTGTAGGATATTGAGCTTGTAGGGTGGCCAGGTTTATGTGACCTAGAGGAAGAATAGTGACCTAGAAGGATTCCAGGGGGTTTCTGGTCAACCAGTTTAGCCAATCAGTGACTGAGAAGTTTAGAGAGAGACTCTGTCTCAAGAACTAAAGAGAAGAGTGGTTGAAAATGACAATCAACAGTGAATTCTGGCCTAAACATGCACATACATACACGCACAAGCACACACAGACACACACACACACAGATAAATATAGACAATACTCGACTACTCGCTCCCACCACCACCACCACAACATCATCACCAACAAAAAGTGATCTATGGAAGGAAGAAAGACTAAGTGATCTATGGAAGGAAGAAAGACTTTGTTAGAAAACGAATGTTGGTGGTAAATTTGTGGAAATAAAGGGATGTCGTAAAAATATGTAAAATGATAATTTACAAGAAATAAAGAACTGGAGTACTTATAGCATGAAGAAGATAAAACAGAAGTCGAATTTGTGATTTCTCATGCGGTGGTCTCGTGATTTGAAGAACTCATCAGGACTCTTTTTCCCTCCCCTATCTCCTTTCTTGATCTTTCACCCATCCTCACTACCAATGGCCATTCTTCTCTGTTGGTTGCTTGAGGAGAGAAAGAATATCTCTAAGTAGGAAAGACACAGGTAAGTGTCTTTGGGTTAGGTAGGTTTGATTTGACAATGTCAGACAAATTATGTCAGATGCTCCAGTGATAAAAAAAACTAAATTTTTTTGTAGCGAGAGGAAGGAGCAGGGTTGTAAGGAAAAAAAACCCTGATTTCTGGGGCAGGACTCCTAATGCGCGTGGCAGAGTGTCTCTCTTAGATAGGCTATTGACCACCATCTTTGGTGGTCTGCCAAAAGATCACCTTTTAAATAATTAAAAGCTTATTAAAAAGTTTAATTTTTTCTCATTTTTTTTCTGTTTGTCAAGGCTTTGGTCCTTCTTCTAAGCTTCACATCTTTTCTTAGAGGAAAACCATAAGGGGCTTCTGATGTAGCGCTTCTGAAAGTTTTCATCTCCTTTGCAGAATTTGAAGAGAAGAATAGCTCATAATTTATCCAAAAGAAGGCAGGTCAGCCCTCCTGTGGGGCTGTCACACTGTTAAGAATCCAAGTCGCAGCTTTTCCTTTCTCCTCTCAACCCTTCATCATAGAGCGAGACACCCTCCACACTGGGTACACCTGGTGTGCAGAACTACTGCAGAGTCTTAGCTTGAAGGCTTAGAATGATTTCTTTTCAATAACGAATCACAATGGGGGATACTTTTACTCCTTGCTTCCTGCAGCTTGATTTGAATTTGCTTGACTAAACTCTGCAATGTATTCTTGCTGTTCATCTGCCGGGTCCATGAATTGGATCTTTGAGGGAAACTGTTATTCACCCTCTGGCTCCTCTTATGGCTGTGTTTCTGCTTCTCATTCCTTGGCTCCAATGGGGGGTCTCTCTTCTTAAGAATCTTTCTCTCACTGGTCCTTCTCATTTCTATGACATGGATTCTCTCCTCTGTTACTGTTCTAAAGCCTAGTCATTTTCTGGCATGGTTACTCCTTACCAGACATCACTACTTAGGCATGTATTAACCACTTTAAGCAACACTTTCCTAAGAAGGGACTAGATATCATTGTAGCTTATCATCCTCCTACCTGAAGCCCCTACTGAGGCATCCTGAATGAATATAATGGATGGTTAGGCAGGTGAATGGATACTAGTGCTGACAGAGAGACATCGAGATGAGCAAATGTATGATAATGTTGTTTTGTACTTTGAATATGGTTTGTTCTTGAAGAAGCTTATGTGGAAACTTAATACATGCTAAGAATATATTAGAGCTCTGGATTCATAGCACATGTTAAGCATAGGCATGTTATTAAAACTATCTTGCTTATGTCTCTTACCTTGTCCCTGTATCTTGCTAAATGATGACCTGTATGATCATAGAACTTCTTTGCTGAAAGGCCATTATTAGATGTGACCCCACAGGCATGGACTAGAAAGAAACCGAAATGGAGGCAGCACAAGATGGAAAGGTCTCCTAACATTATTAGTTAATAGAATCAATATGTACATGACTATTTTACATAAAACAACATGTAGATTCAATGTAATTCTTGTGAAAATAGAGAAAACAATCATAAAGTTTACATGGAAGCACAAATTATTCCAGATAGCTAAGGAAACTCTGAGAACTAAGAATAATACTTTCCTCGCAGCTACACGTTTAGTTTAACATGATCTTGCTCAGGTCTCTGTCCCAGAATTCCTTGGAAAATATTCTTATTAATGTGTTTCATATCGCTGAATCCAATATTCACTTCTCCAGTTATTTTCAGTTATTTTGCTTGGACTTTGCGGGGCTTCTATGACAGCTGACCATACATTTACTCTTAAGACCCCTTATTATTTCCGGATTTTCCTTCTGCTTCACTGAATTCCTCACTCACTTTGCTTTTATGGTTCTTTCTTGTCTTCTCAAACTACATGTCAGAGAGAGGTTCATGACCTTTCCTTCTCTGACAGCTCTGCCTTTCCAATGAGTCTCATTCAAATGCTCATCTTTGTATAGTCGTTATGAAGATGACTAATGGTTTATATTTGTAGTTTGGACTTCTTTCATAAGCGGAAGATTATGTTTCAGCTACACATTTGGCATCTTCACTGAGTCACTTCATCAATGGCGCAAGCTTAGTGTAGACAAAAGGAAACTCATACAACATAAGTAAAAAGGCATGAATGAACAAATAGAGTAATAGCATTTTGCCTTCTCTTCCTCAATGAGCAGCATCCCCTTCCTGCCTGACTTCAGTGTTGAACCTTCAAGCAACTCCAAAATCCTCCTTTTCCTTTATTCCTCACACAGAACCCACTACATTCCGCTAAGGATTCTATTCAATGCACATCCCTTTCACATTCTCCCTCATTGGGCACTACAGTCTAAGACACTCTGATGATCTCTGTTTAGAACAGAGAACCAACAGGGCAGCTCAGCAGATAAAAGGACTTAGTGGTCAAGCCTAACAACCTGAGTTAAATTCTCAGATGCCACGGAGAAAGGAGAGAACGGACTCCCTCAAGCTGTCCTCTTATTTCTACATTCTTGCCTTGCATATGCAGAGTGTCCATTACACACACAATAATGATGATGAATATATAATAGTTAAAAATGACCCAATAGCATTTTAAGTTTCCAAGTAGTAACTTGCTGCATTGACTACTTTATTTATTAGTTCACACAGTCTCCATTTATAGGGTGAACATTTCATTTTTGATCCTATAAAATTTTATAAAATCTTGAGTCTTTCTTAAAGTGACTGCAGTATATGAAGTCACCAAGTAAGAAAGAATCACCTAGTGTACACTGGAGCATTAATGAGACACCAGACATGTACAAAAAAAAATGGGAAAGAATGACAGATAGATTAAAAGCTGGGTCTTGGATACACGTGTGGAGAAGACACTGAAGAATTTCTGAAGATAAAATAAAAGAGAAAGACCCGTGGTCATGCAGAGAATGACAGTTCTGAGCAAGGACCATAATGCATGTCGTTACTCTTCAGGCAGAACTCTATTCCGACTAAGCACTGCATGAAAAATTTTGAGCCTATCTTGAAAAGGTCACTTGGTCGGTGGGTAAAAGACATTTCATTCTGTTCATTGTTTCTGCTAAGCACAGTGTAGCCCAAGGGCATTTTTTTCTCCCTGTAACATAACACATGTGCCAATTGCCAAACCTTTACATGGGCTCTGCTCTTGGTTCTAATACTGTCTCTCTTCCCATCTTCTTCCTCTGCTCATCTCGGCTCTGAAGCACCTTTGTCAGTCCTTCAGTCATGAACCCAAGATGCTGTTTTCCATTTATGATTTATTTTTTTGCATCACTCTTGTTTACCTCTCTCTTAGGATGTAAACATGACTATTTGATTTTTTAAAAAATTGTTGGTATTGCTGTTTATTCTTCCAAATCTAGTGAGTAGAAAGATGATCAGTCTTGATGATGACAGACCAAATACGAGGAATACTCTTGGTGGCAATTTTGAAAATGGTTTCATATTGGTATTCCTTATTTTTTTCCTTTAGGCAGACCAAAAGGGATGCAGAATAGAAATACAGGAAAGGCCATGTGAAGAAGAGGGTAAAGTTGGGGCCACGCTGGAGCATTACAGCTTTGTGGTGGCATGCTTGGGAGCTCTTAGGAGAGGTCCTGAAGTTTTACTCTGTGGGTATCATGAGCTCTGTTTCCTCATATCTCCACTTTTCTGTGATCCTGAGTGGGGCTTATTACACATGTCCATTTCTCTTACGTGACAGTGTTTGTTCAGGATCTTGCATTACCCACTCTCTCAGCAAAGATGAGTGTTTTCTGAGGCTGAAGCGTAGGTGCATATTGATAGCTCCAGAGGCTCACAGTCACACCCAGCACATGATCAATACAAGCTGCAGCACATTCAGTCAGCCTGCTCTGCCTGCATCTTCTTTCTCCTCCGATGTCTTCCCATTGCTCCATTCTTTCTTGCTAATGGGAGAGAAAATTGATAGCAAGGGTATGAAGTGACCTGAAGACCTGCCACTTCTACCCCGGCATCTTTCTCCTCCATAAACCTGCCTTGCTCAGGCAAGTGTGGGTCAAAGAGATCACAAGATTTAGAATGGCAGTCTTATTTGAGGAATCTGCAAAGATCAACTGCTTCACCCTAATCTCTAAGTCTTCTTTTAATGGTCTTTGTTCCTGTTTTATTTGTGTTTTATATATGCAGCTACTTCAGATAACTTTTGGAAGCAGATGTGGTAAAAGTAAACAATCGAATATTTGAGGCCATCTAGCAACTACATCAGTGTAAAATCATTGTGAGTTTGTCAATTCCTTTTCTAAACAAAGGCTATATCAAATGTAATGTTCTATCATTTTAGCTACCATTAAATCACAAATTGTGTGCTTTAAAAGCAAATGAAAAGTCACAGTAGATTCTTTAGCAGCTTTGCTCAGATCTCAGATGTGCTTTGGCAACAAATGGTGCCTGCCCTTCAACAAACACCTTGAAAGGAAGTGATTTTTTTTTTTTAGAATAATTTCAGCAGGAAAAGAAATGCTCTAATTGTTGGCATTTCTTAAAGTAGAAAGCAGAAACAACTAGAAATATTTTATGACATCTTTCATAATACCATCCATCTCTGTGTTATGAATCATATCAAACACACAAGATTGAAAGTGCTATTGCAGGAAGCATACATATCATGTAGATCATCTATATTTAGTTTAATACAGATTATTCCCACCCCAACTATATTCACCATTTACGATATACATTTTTCATACATAGCTCCTCTTAATAGTCAGAATATCAGGCAATAAACACCAGCAGTTTTCTTTAATTACTATCCTATATTTTGAATGAGTTCCTATTAAGAAAAGCTTTTGTGTGTTGAAAAATCTATAAGATTTGTTGAACTTAAGTGGTGGGAATAATAACAGTTTTAATTTTAAGTCCCGGGGAAAAAAAAAACAATAAATGTCCACAATCACTAAGGCTAGTAATTGACCAGTTGGGTTTTGGGGATAGAATTCAATTATTCTTCCTTCCAGTGTTCCTAATTGTGTTTTTTTGTTTTTGAGTTTTATGTATGTATAATATGTATTATGTGAGTGAACACTAGGCAGGAGCCTATGCTGAGAGTTTTTGAATGAAAATAGAAGATGCTGAGTGTCTGAGCTGTTGGCTGAGGGAAGGAAGAGGGTGTGGAGTTGGCCAGGACAAACCAAACTAAAGGAAGAGCCATAGGAAGTCTCCTTGGGACCACCATTTACAAAACGAGGCAGGCGGGGCCGGGGTGGAGGTTCCCACACACACTGCTGTGGATAGGTGGGTGGTCTGGGGTCTACATATCTAGTGTTTGATTTTCTTTTTGAATGGGTGCAAAAAGGAGAGAACTGAGAGTGGGGTGGTCTCTCTTCCCCGACTCTTGTCTGTCTGTCTGTCCATCTCCCTGTCTGTGGTGGGTTTCTGTTTTCAGGGAGGTGTGGTGGAATCCTAAGTCATTCCCAACCCATTCCAGGCCTCCGACTATATTTAGGAGTCCTGTCTGATTTGGCTGTAGTCTCACGAGAATGTGGGACCTCTTAATAAAGGACAGGAAGCGGGCTACTTGGGTTTTAGTAGAGATACAGGTTGCATGAATAAAATGCATCCTTAAAAAAAAAAGGAAAACAACATGACTGGTCCTAGGTATGCAGAAAGGGAAAGTTTATTATAGCTATGTGGGAGAGCATAGTCAGAGGCAGGGACATCTGGGAAAGTCCAGAGTCATCAGGACCCTGAGCCGAGTGAGATGGGTTGGGGGGAACTAGGTACAGCAGCCAGGAAGGCCCAAAGATACAAAAAAAAAAAAAAAGCAGTAACCAAATTATCAGATTATATAGGAAAGAGCAGTCCAGCTCCTCGGGCTGGAGGATTCAGGGCAGGAGATGGGGAAGTCTAGCCTGGAAAGCCCATTTTCAGGTAGGGACGGTGGGATATAGGGAGAACCTGGCAGCCACTGGGCCTTTGTCTGCTTTTATATGTTAAATAGGCACCTCAGCATTTTGTCTGAGGTTTGAAATAATCTAACAGTTTGAATTTGGATGTTGGATCTTAAGCCTTTATTTATGGACTGACTTCTTTTGTGTTACAGATAAAGAGCCAGGGAAGTGTTTTGCTCCCATGTACTTAGCAGCCCTTAGAACACTCTGGAGGGAAGAGCTCTGGCCAGACTGAGCAGCCTAGACTGCCCTAAAACAAAACAGTCGAAATGGAGGGCAGGGACACTCCAGGCCCGATTTATGCAAAACTGGAAGCCCTTTTAGTGTCTCAAGGAGACTGTGGACAGAAAATCAGAGTGAGCTGAATTAATCTTTAAGGACTACAGCAGGGGTCAGGAGCTCTTCAGGCTGAATTGCAGAGCTGCTGCATTGCAGCAATCAAGGTGGCAAGTGGCTGGTAGATATCCCTGTCAACTGGCCTCAGGACAGGTGCCTGAAACATATATCTGAAATGCCCAGGAGTCCTGTCCTTGTGGACTGAAGATGAAACCACCTCCATATTTTATTATTTCTTACCACCAGTGCTTAGAGATGGGAAAAACTATAATATTGTCTGAAAAGTTGTCTGCAGGGAAATCTACAGGCACAGGAGATGCATGGACAGCTTCTGCCCTGTACACACTCTCTCTCTGACCCATATCCCCTGCTGATGGCCTTTTGATGGTTGAAAAGCATCAGTAGATGCACACCTAGGCTGATGGCATTCCCTAGCCGTTGTGAAGAGGGCAGCAATGAAGGTGCAAGGATCTCTGCCGTAGGTGCACATTCCTTTGAAGTTGTGCCCAACTGGGACATACGATGTTCTATTTTTAGTTTTTGAAGACCTTTTCAATTAATTGCAAAGTGGCTACACTAGTTTGCACACCAATCAACAGTGTGGAAGGTACCGCCTTTTCCAATAATGCTGCCTGCATTTGTTGTTACGTGTGCTTTAGATGATCGCCCTTCTGCCTGGAGTGGGATCCCCGTTGGCTATGAATGATCCTCTCTTAAAGGAAAGCTTTTACTAGTCATCTTTATTTCTTTTGCGAGCTCCCTGTTTAGTAGCACAGCTCATGTCTTAATTGAATAGTTGGTTTTTCTTCATTTTTAGTGTTCTGAATTCCTTGTATATTGCTGTCATTAGTTTTCTTTTGGAAATATAGCCATAAAAGATTTTCTCTTTTTCTATGGGATGTGTCTTTACAAGTTTGAATTTCGTTTGGTATACAAAAGCATTTAGTTCATGAGAATTCATTTTTTGATTCTTGGTGTTATTTCCTGTCTTATTAGAGTCTTATTTGACAAGTCTTTATTGATATCTCTATGTTGAAATATAATTCTCACTTTTTTCTCTAATAAATATGGAGTATTAGGTATTGTGCTGAGGTCCTTAATATACATGGAACTGAGTTCTATTTAGGGTGAGAGATAGAATATAAAATCATTCTTTTATATGTTCATATCTAGCTTTCCAGCACCAAACTTTGAATATGCTAATTTTGCCTCAGTATGCTTTTTGGCCTCTTTGTCAAAAATCTTTAGTTTTAGTTCTCTGTTCTAGCCCATGTCTGCAATGTGTCAGTTCCATGTCCTTTTTCTTATTATTGCTTGGTAGTGTAAACTGACACCAGGGAATGTGATGTCTTCAGCAGTCTGCTTTCTAAAAGTTCAGGATTGCTTGGCTGTCCTTGTTCTCTTGTGCTCCAGCTCAGGTCCTCTGGATCTTCACCTTCAGTTCACAGTGTCTGAACTGAAGAGCAATAGGACTTTTCTACCTTTGGAAGGTAACCACTGGCACTGGAAATAGCCCATTATATTTTGGGAGTCTCTTTGATAGTCTAGACCCCACAACACTCAAAAGTGGACTTATCTTGCTGATGTTGGAGTACAATTTCTCTTCTTTTCCTTTTTCTCTTCCTTTCTTCCTTCCTTCCTTCCTTCCTTCCTTCCTTCCTTCCTTCCTTCCTTCCTTCTTTCCTTTCTTCCTTTCTTTCTTTCTTTTGTAAAACAGGGTTTCTCATTAGCTATGGAACCAGTCCTGAAACTCACTCTGTAGAGTAGGCTGGCCTCAAACTCACAGAGATCCATTGTAACACGAAGGCCTTCTTCTTGGGGCTTATGTCCTGCTCAGTTCCCACAGTCAGTAAACCCCCAAAGAAAATCACATATAGATCTCCATAAGATTGTAAACTGATTTTATATAATGCAGACTCATTAGCTCAGGCTTCTTATTAGTTCTTATAGCTTATGTTAACCCATTATTCTTATCTATGTTATCTACATGGCTCAGTACCTTTTACAGTGGGGCATGTCACAACCTGCTTTTTTGGTGATCTGGGCAGGACTGGGGAGGGAGCTTTCTTCTTCCCAGAATACTCCTATTCTCATCGCCCCACCTCTACTTCCTGTCTGGTTAACCTGCCTATACTTCCTGCCTGGCCAATCAGCATTTATTTAAAACATGATTGACAGAATACAGACAATTCTCCCACACCACTACTTCCCCCTCTTAGAAGTTTCACTCAGTACTTTAACTCTGCAAATGAGTGTGAAGTGCATAAACTCTTTTTATGAGTTATAGCCAAATCTATCACTCAGAGCATTGTGCAGCCTGGCCTATTGTGAATCTATAATTCTTTACTATCCAGGAGCACTTCTTAAAATGCTAAGCACTTCTTAAAAACTTAAGTTGTGCCATGAAGGGGTAATATAGTACCACCTGTTTCCTGCCCAGTCTAAACCTTAACTGCGCTGTTATTATGATAATTACGATATTTCCTGCCTGAGTTCAGCACAGTTCAGCATGGTGGAGCAGAGCCAGAGCTGCTCCTGCCTCAGAGCCATTTGGTGTCCCTGAGCCTCGCACAGTTCCAGGCAAACAGCGAGTCCACATTGCCATCAAGCAAGCCATAGCATTTTACTCACAAACCCCATTCAAATGATCACGATGATCACGATGGTGGCACAGTCCATAAACTGGTATTTTAAAACCGCCACTTTCTAGTAGACCTGATCCCACTGCCTACCCAGGCAGGAAGAGCTGAGCCACGGGTATGATCTCAGCTATTTTTCTCCCGACCCTGAATGGGCACACAACCAGCTGGACCCACAAATGCTCCATAGTCGGAGTTTGCACCAGTGGCAGGGCCCAGGAAGTATCATTTTAAAATGGCGCAGCTTTTTTCTTCTGCTGCTATTGCTGAATCAGGAAATCTTTCTGCAGCATGCCCCAGTAAACAGCAAAAAGCTGTATTAAACTCTCTCTCTCTCTCTCTCTCTTCTTTTTAAGCCCTCTCAGGTTTTTAACTGGATTTAGTCCATCACTTTTGGCGTCAAACTATAATAGGAGGAGTGGGCTGCATTCCACCGTCCAGCTAGCTTAGCCCCTAAAATAATCACGTGGAAATTGTATTAATTAAATTACTGCCTGGCCCATTAGCTCTAGACTCTTATTAGCTAACTCTCACATCTTGATTAAACCATTTCTAATAATCTGTATGTTACCACGTGACTGTGGCTTACTGGCAAGATTCTAACCTATGTCCATCTGAGGCCACACTTCCCTTCTTCCCAGCATTCTGTTCTGTCTACTCTGCCTACTTAAGGGTTGCCCTATCAAAAGGCCAAGGCAGTCTCTTTATTCAAACAATGAAAGTAACACACAAACAGAAGGACCTCCTACACCAATCCACCTACCTCTGTCTTCCTAGTGCTGTAATTAAAGGCCTGTGCTATTACCACCCAACTGCAATTTATTTTCAAAAGATTTGTTCAAAGGTTCAAATTACCCTCATTATCCTTTTTTATTTCCTTTCTCCTCCCATCAAACTTCTTTCTAACTACCCCTTCTATTTCATGTTGTGTGTGTGTGTATGTGTGTGTGTGAGAGAGAGAGAGAGAGAGAGGGAGAGAGAAAGAGAGAGAGAGAGAGAGAGAGAGAGAGAGAGAGAGAGAGACTGGGGAGTCAATTGCATGTAATAGTATTTTGTTTATATTGGTATGAGTGGAAGTTATATATACAAATACTAAAAATAATTATTCAAAAAAGGAAGTAACTCACGCTAATAAATGCATAGAGCCCCCTTATTTTATCTCTTTAATGTTTTCACTGAAAAAATACTAACAATCTGACTCAATTCTGCTTCTTTGAAAGCTATACTTCAAATTTAGAGAGTACTATTGAGTTAAAATAAAAATCCTTTTATAGAATTTATGTAAAATACTGATATAATCAATTAGAAACTGCTCAATTTTAAAAGCATTTTTGTACCACCATTTCTAAATAGGGTGCTGTACAAGAGAACTCAAACACTAAAATTGAGATCTCTCTACCAATCTTTGGTTCATGTTGTTGATTTGAGTAATAGGCATTTGCATATAAACGTATGACTGGACATAAAGGTCATGTTAGGAGTGTAGAGTAGTTTGTTACTGAAAATGTTCACCAGCATAACGGAGAGTTTCATAAAAATGTGTGAACTGAAAATGCTTCTTGTAAATCCTATCAGTATTGTTGTCATTACTTCAGTCCTCGACATAATCTTTTGGTCAATAGTATTTAATCACTTAAAGCCCTTTTTTTAAAAAACTTTTTCAACTCTGTTCTGGAAGAGATGGAACAATAGATGTGGAGAGTAAAGGTCAGTCCAAAAAGTCAGGCACTTAAGACAAGACAAGATAAGTAGACATTTAATTGTAATAAAGTCATCCAGCTTTAAAACACACGTTATCTCATTCTGCAGCATTTTAAACAAGACTGTTAACAACATGGCCTGGGGTAAATCCAGGATCTAATCTTGGTCCTCTATCAAGTGTTATTCTTTGCTGCTGTAAAAAGAAAACCTCTCTTGGGTAATGCCTTGCTCACTCAATTTTCAACGTTGCTAAAAAGCTATGATATTCATCTATGGAAAAAAAATGAGACATGAAAAATTAGAACACAAGCTGATAACAATAATTTTATCTAATTGCTTTGTGCGCTTTGTGCCTAGGCTTAACATATTAACTACTAAACCATACCTTCTCTTTTGACATGGTTAGTTTAAATGGCTCTACCCACTTCACTTAGTACACTCTTTCAACATATTTGCCAGAGATACCTTGTCCCATACAGGTCATAGAGAGCTTGAGCAATACCCAAGGACATCTAGGCTGTGCACCTGAGACAGTGACATCTGAGATCAGAATTTATATCAAACATTTATGAACACATCATAGTCTCCTTGCTAAATCATGCTTGTTTTACTAGAACACTAACATTTTAAATCATTTAGTAGCTGAAATTGAACCAAACTCCCCAAATTCACATAAACTTTCTCATTCTATGTTACGTGTCTCATGTCTTTATAACAGTACCAAGAACTTCCTAGGTTTGTGTATGCTTCTTTATTTATAAAATGATCAAAATTATTTTTGAGGGTCTTGATTCTAGAAAGTCTGCTTTCAATTTTGGGAGTCAATAAACATATTTATCATTTATAAATCTTTATGCATGTGATATATAAATGCCTTCAACTGCATGTTAAAACTGAGCCAGAAAAAGAGGACACAATGGTGATTATGGTTTCTAAAATCGGATTTATATTTCCAGACTTCTGTTGCTATGGCAATGACAAAGGTATTCTTGTAATTCATCAAAATTGTATTTCATTCATAGAGTACTTACATTTCAGGACTCTGTGCAAAGATTAAAGGAGTTCAAGCATGGAAAACCCTTAGCACAGGTCCCACAGAAGAAATACATAATGAATGCAAATGCTCATAATACTGATGCCACTTTAATTCACCGAGGACCAAAGGAACACTTCAGCATGGTGCATATAGTTTGAACAATGCGAAAAGAGAAAACAAAATTATGCATTCGCTGATGGAATTTGCTCTTTTGTTAGTGATCAAGCAGAAAACATAAAAAAGTAAGAAAACAAAACAAGCGAATAATGGGAAATTATTATTTGCCACTACCAGGAAATGGCTTAGTAGCTTAATAGTCATTGAGGCCTAATGGTGTTGCAAACACCATGCTGGGCAGGGCATGTGTTCTCTGTGTAAATTCCACAGCAATCCTTTCCGCCGACAGGAAAAGTGAGGAATAGGAAGTGATTTGTTGTACACCGAGTGTTGGGAGCATAGGCATGCCAGCATGTCTTCTAGTGTATATCCCGTGACCTCACACATTCACTTTGCAAAGTGATGAATGAGAACCGTTCTCACAAGGGCTCAAAGGCCGCTGATTAACAGTGCAGTTTTTCAATGCCTTGTTCCCTTGAACTATATACCACAATGCATAAACAGTTCCCGTACTTTTGAGTTCTGAACAATAGCAGCAGTGCTCGGGTAGGGTTGAGATGCTCTGGGGCTGAGGTTATCTAAGTCCACTGGAGGAAATCATGCTTGGTCTTTCTGCATTCCACAGTAATAAAGTTAAATTCATTTTAGAAGGTAATTGATGTTGTTCTCTAGCTACTGAAATTAATTTGAACCAGATGCCCAGATTTAATATTTCCAGCATTTGCTACATTGGGTCATGTTCTCTGCATAGTCATGATCTGCTTTGAAAAGTCTACCTGGGATTAGCGTATTGCTTTAACATTTCCTTCAGTATTTAAGCTCTACTAACAAAATTTCCCTTTTGATAACAGCATATGAAACAAAGAATAGAATCTAATGCATAAAATGACATTACATTATCATTGAATGTTTGGTTGCCTTCTGACCTGGATTCCATCCTGGCTTGCATTTCTCATCTTTGGAACAAAAATCGATATCTGGAGAGTTTTTGTTTGTTTGTTTTGCTTAGTCTAAGGCAAGGTCTCATTTTGTAACCTAGGCTGTCCTAGAATTCACTTTGTAACCTAAACTTCCTGTTTCAGTCCCCTAATTACTTGTATTACTAAAATGAGCTATTCTCTGGCTACTCATAAGAGTTTTGAAATAAGAAGAGTGATGACTATGGTCAGGTTTTGTAATTTTAATTATTAATATTCTATGTGTCTGAGTGTATGAGGCATGGGGTGAAGGTCATAGGCCACTGTTTGAGAGGTGCTTCTTTCTTTCTTTTGAGTCTCTAATTGTTTTCATAATGCTGCACACTCCAGGCTTTTGCCATACACCACGGATTTCTGAGCAGTTTTCCTGTCTCTGCCTGTAATCTCTACAGGAATGCAGGGGTGAGAGATGCATGCTACCGCATCTGGCTTTTTGACATGGACTCGTGCCAAGCTCAGGTCCTCAGGCTTTTGCTGAAAGTTCTTGTACCTGCTGAGCCATTTTACCAGCTCCTGTTCCCAGGTTTCTTGAATATGGCCCAGTTTCCTGTTTTTTAGCTGTTCTATTTTTCTTGCCTCTAATAAGCATCTATTTTTCAATTTCTATCGAGAGTGCCAAATTTGAATCCAAACTTTCCTTGATCCTTTTATTATGACCTATATTTTAAAAATCTCTATCTAAGTACATTGATAGTATATATTCAGACAATTCTGAAGATTAAAACTAAAATTTACATAAAATGCCCAATACAAGTCATATTTGCTGCTTCCTACTTGTAATCTCAGTGAAATAAACAAGCAATTCTATCACAGTCTCTGAGAACATAACAAGTCAGCTATGCCCATGACTTCATTAGAAGGTTATCATACTGACAAGGATTTCTATAAATTGGTGAGATGGCTTTCTGTATACAGGATTTACAACTGCCCAAGCATGAAGACTTGGGTTCAAATGTCCATAAGACAAACAAAGGTAGATGTTACATCTGAAACTCCAGTTCTCCTACTGGAAGATGGGAGTAGATGCTGGAATTTTCCTGGAAGCTTTCAGGGCAGCTAGTCTGGTATACATAGATACAAACAAAAGACTGCCTCATGGCGGTAAAGGTCAATGACTAATGCCTGAAGTTGTCCTCTGACCTACATATGTGTTCTGTGGCACGTGCGCATGTGTACTCACACATGAATGTGCATAGACACACATCATGCACATGTGTACTCACACATGAATGTGCATAGACACACATCATGCGCATGTGTACTTACACATGAATGTGCATGTGTACTCACACATGAATGTGCATAGACACACATCATGCGCTTGCACACATATACAAGGTTTCTTTCTTTTCCTTCCTTCCTCCCTTCCTCCCTCCCTCCCTCCCTTCCTTCCTCCTCTTCTTCCTCATCCTCCTCCTCTTCTTTTGAGACAGGATTTCTCTGTGTAACAGTTAACTCACTAGGTAGACCAGGCTGGCCTTGAACGCACAGAGATTTGCAAATCCTGGGAATGAAGCTATGTGCCATCATTCCCTAGTAAATGTTTTCTTTTTTTAAAGAACAGCTTTTCGCACTGAACGCCACCTCATTTTGTTGACAGTACATTTCCCTTTTAGTTCTACCTTGTTTCGAACTTGAAGGCTCTAATTGTTCAAGATTATCAATGCTTTATGTATCATATCTCATTTAATAACAAAGAATCATTAGTCTTCGGAGATAGGTACAATTGTTTCCACTTTTTAGATGGGAACACTGAGACATGGTGAGGTTAAATAACTTTCTGAGTTTCTCATAGTTTATACAAAATCATGGTGAAGACATGAAAATCCAATAAATATGTGTTAATCACATACAGCTTCCTCTGAGAAAACTCCATGCTCATTGTATGTAACTAATGCTGTTCTATTGAGCTACAAATGCACAGGACTGTTACAATATGCTTAGATTCCAATTCAACAAATGTATTCCCATATCTATTATCTCTGCTTTAATTAAATTACTAGTAAAGCTAAATCCATACACCATTATAGTTTGTATTAAATAATAATTAGATGTGAACAAAACTTTATCATGACATAAATATCTTTCTTTCTTAAACTTGACATCCAAATGACTATACAATATTTAAAAGTTATAGTGACAATTCACAGTCACTTTTTCTGCACAACTCTCCTTACTTTGAGTGGATTCTTATCTCAGCTGTTGAATTCTAGTCTCTGTCTAGGCAACTGCACCAACAGCAAGTAGAAAACAAATGCTGTGAAGGAACAGGACTGAAGTTGGTCCAATGGGGCAACTCATTATGTGGATTTGGTGTACAGTACCAAGATAAGAATGGTGAACTCTCAAGATGCATCCTTGATCAACTCCAAAGTCCTGAGAACTCTCTACATTCTGCTTCTCGTTTCCTACCTTAAAATTTTGGAAGAAAATGTGAATGACATGCAGTTTTGACTTGTGGAATATTTGGACCAATAACTGTTGTAAATTTATAAAGCAGGCTATTTAATTACTAAAGTAATAGACATGTTAGAGAATTTCATGGTGTTTGGCTCTACCTCACTAATTTTGTCTAATTGCCTGAGATTCCTGAAGTGAGATATCTCAGTTTTAGTCCACAGGCTTGAAAACTTAGAGGGCCAATCTGAAAGTGTAGAAGATAGACATATTAGTTCATTCTGTCTCTTCTTTTTGATATACTTAAATCTACAATGTAGCTGATGACACCCACCCACATGGATAAAAAGGAATATTTTTCACTCAGCCAACCAATTTGAAGAGTCATCAGCTCCTGGCTTTTCATTATGCTGTTACTGACTTCCTGGTAGATTGCCCCTTGCCTGCACTGTGGCCATCTTCAGTGAGTAGAACAAAAGCAAATCTATTGTTGAGGCCTGTACAGGCACCCTCATATAATCACTACAAATTCTTTGTATTTATGTTGAACCACAAGTCTTTCAGATATCAGCGGCTGATATCCTTTACTCCTATTTTCCCAGACATGAGTAGCACCAAGAGACTCCCTTCATGTAGTACAGCTCATGCTGTTTGTATTTAGTCCTCTTTCTAGCTAAAGTGCTATGGGTCTATAACTTCATGCTTGTTAGTTTTCTATGTCCACAATCATGGGTTAAAGAGAGTCCAAATAGCTGGCGAAAGGTATTTCAAGATATGTGTTGAGTTTCTTCCTTCTGGGGAAGTGTACAGGCAACAAGTAAACCACTAAGAGGCAGGTGAGGCATAATGAGGAGCCAGGAAGATGCTGGCATAATAAAGATACAGAAATATGATGATGCAATATCAATGATAGAGCAACGAAGACCAAGGCAGGTGGTGAAACAAACACTACCAAGGGAGGCGATAGAACAATGAAGACTTACGGAAGTGATAGTAGAATGAAGTCAGGGACGTCTAGGGCAAGACCATCAGGCAGTGGATCAAGAGGAAAATGAGTTAGAGAATGTACATTAGGCGGTTCTCCAGAAATGAGAAAACTAGACAGGTCTGCACTATGTAACAGATGTTTGATTCTAGAGCGCATGTGATCAGAAGTTTCATGTAGCTTCTCAGGCAGCAGCCAGAGAAGTTTGTGAGGGCAGGAGAAGAGAAAGGATGGGTTTGGTTTCAATCAGTGGCATTAGAAGCATGTCATGAGACACACGGAAGAATGCCGTGTGATTCCACATTCAAGACTGGACTGGCAGTGAGAGCTTTGATCAAATATCTTCTGAATAATTTCTTGCTTTCTAATCAACTCGTGTCAATTATTAGGCCATGTCAAAGTAGAAAGTGTATAGCAACTGTCAAATGATTTGTTCATTCATATCCTTTTGTTTTATGATGAAAATCCGATAATTTTAGCGGCAAAGCTTCAATGAATATATTTAAGGAGTTTAACCAAAGACCTTTGGAATTGTTAAAAATAGTAAGCTCAAGTTGCCTATCAATCATCTGTACATTACTCTGAAGCCTTGACCTAAAAGTGTGGCCTTTACTTATTCTACTGCGACATCAGAGCTCTTCAGTTTTGAATATCACATCAGTTTACAGACATAGATTGCTATTGTCTGCTGAACACTGTAGCAAGTCAAAAGATAACAACTACAACAACAGATACTTGCCAGTCTCAACGGGTGAGTAATCCATTTCAGTGGGCAGAGTGCACACATAAGACTCCCAATAACATTATAAACTGTGTCTCCCTCCCCCAAGAGTCAAACAAGTGAGCACTTTGGATTTAGAGAAGCAAAAGACCTCATTGCTGAACATGTACAGAAAGAGGACTGTTGTATGACAAACCTCTTCCTGGGGAGACTCAACACACACACACACACACACACACACACACACACACACACACACACATCTACTCACTCCAGATAGGGAGCTTGTAACAGAACATAGTCTGGATACCATCAATGACCAACTTGGTGAACCAATAAGTCTTATTGAGTCTTATTGGAGTCATGATCTGAATCAATCGTCTGTTGAAGAATCTGAAACATCAATGTAGGATTATCATGATCTACAGCCTCAGATGCTGTTCATATCCTCATACTGTCTACCTGATCACTAAATCAATTTTTCTTCCAGGTTCACAGTAGCAAACACTGTGAACTGTAAAGATCATAAGTCTCTGCTAAAAGCATAGACCATGCCTTCAAAACAAACAAAAGAAAAACTCCCTACGTTTCTCCCCAGGAACCTGCCCCTGTCTTCAGTCTGTTGCTACAAGTAAACAGGAACAATATAGGAAGCCCTTGAGTGTTCTGTCCAGTTAAAAATAAATATGACAGAAGTGATTGGAAGCCCCTGCATGACAACAGGTTTTAAGAGAAACGAAAAGCTAAGTTTAGGGATTTGAATAGTCACAATCAGGACACGCAGGCACATTCATGTTTGAAAAGGAGAAAAAAAAGCACATTTCTTCTTTTCTCTTCTTCTTCTCTTATCATCTCTCTTTTTTTGCTTTTCTTTCTCCTTTTCTTTCCTCTCCGTCTCCCCTCCCCTCTATATTCTCTCTCTGTCACCCCCTCAAACACACACACCCTCACACACACATACACACAATCCGCACAGTCAGATTTCTAGTGTTACAAAGAAACAGCTAGACTGTGCAAGCAATTATCTGTTATTCACATGTGATGTCATGGACTGCTCTTGTTCATAGAGCTCAACAGTCTGGATCAAACAGTTTGAGTAACTGACTTTCTGAGAACTGATGAGAAGGTAGGAATTCTCTAGGGAAAATAGTCAAATAAGAAAAGAAGAACATAAAGAAGAAAATAAAGACAAAACAACATGACCAGTGTGACAGAAATCCCAGCGAGTGTCAGGAGCTGAAGCTGCAGGGCAATGGCTAGCTTCTCAGGTTTAGATGTGCATGTGGTTGAGAGGAGGTGGAGGTGGATCTATCCCTAGTGCTTAAGCTGGCATCTTAGAGCACATTCTTTTTGGAGAAATGCCTTGCTCAGCCTAGATGTAGTGGGAGAGACTTGGTCTTGTCTCTAAGTGAAGTGTCAGACTTTGTTGGCTCCCCATAGGAAGCCTTACCTTTTCTGAGGAGTGAGTGGTGGAGTGGGGTAGGGAGAAGGGTGTGATGGGGAGAGGGAAGGTGATAGCTATGTAAAATCAACAAAGACTGCATTTAAAAAATTCTTAATAAAAAAGATAAAAAAACAAGAACAAAGAAATAACGAGGACAAATGTGCATGACATGTTGGACTTCTCTGTAATCATTCTCTCATTTTTAATATCATCCAAATTACTACAAACTTCCAGAGATGTCACATCATTCTCAACTGACATGTCATTAAGACAGCTCATGACTCTACCTCAAGAGCGTCATTCTACATAGAGTCCATGTTTTAAAGTTCCTCCTCTTTCCTCAGCATCGAATTGCTGTGGTTTTACCACAACTTCCTCCCTCATCCCCTCCATCATCCTCCCACTCTCTCCCCTTCACTCCTTCAATCACAAAGAGGAAATAAACAACACCCTTCTCCACACACTACACAATTTTATCACCTAAACACACACACACACACTGTTTCCCCCACAGTGTACAACACACACACACACACACACACACTGGTCCCCCCACAGTGTACAACACACACACACATACACACACACACATATACACACACTCTTCCCCCAGAATGTACAACACACACACACACACACACACACACACTGGTCCCCCCACAGTGTACTGTACAACACACAGACACACATTGTTTCCCCACACAGTGTACTAGCACACATGCACACACACACACAGAGTTTCCCCACACAGTGTGCCACTACACACACACACACACACACACACACACACACACACACACACAGACACCCAGTGTTTCCCCACACAGTGTACCAATACACATACACGCACACACACACACTGTACCTCCACACAGTGTACTAGCACACACACATACACACACAGTATCAACACACACGCTGCACTAGTTCACACACTGAACATAACCCACACATTACCAACATATACATATATACCCACTGCACCAATATATACACACACTGCACCAGTGTGTACACATACCCCCCCTGTACACCAATACACATGCAGATACATACACTGTACTATCAGAAACTGCAGCAACATATGCACAGTGTAATCTACACACATTTCACCAACACACATGCACTGTAAGAACACACACACTGCATCCCCACTGCATCTCTCAATGTACCACCACACACCCAAATGCAGCAACATAGAGCAGATACATACAATACACCAATACATCTAAACTGCACCAACACACATACACACACTGTACCCCCCATACTGCACTGGCACACATATATTATACTGTACCAGCATAATATTGTCTTCCCCAACACACTGCATTACCCAATGAACCAACACACACATACTTCAACATCAAGAACAACAACAACAACAACAACACACACACACACACTTTACTTCCCACTGGACCAACACACACATACAAACACATTGTATCAACACTCACCCCTCTACTGAAGTTGACACAGCCATTTTCTGATCCATCTGTCTCTGCTTATTTTATTTAGGTATAACACGGTTTATTTCTTTCTCTGTCTCCATTTCGTTGGCTCCAAATGTACAGTTCTTTGGCTTAAGGCACTCTGTAAAGATGTCTTATAAAGAAATTAATGACTTAATACTTTTCAACAACATGCAATCGGGAGTCCTCAGTACAGGGGAAGAATACCGTACGGGCCAGAGTACAAAGATGACCAGGAGGTATCGGCAGCCAGAGAAAGGCATTTCTCTGTTAACTCAACTGATGGCCTCCCAGGCACAACACCACCTTTGCCCGTTTTCTCTTCCTGATGCCTGGTTATTCATCTTTTGCTTTTGTGCCTGCAGTCCTCATGCATTTTCTGCCCCAGCAACTTGACCAGGTTGACCTTAGAAAGAGAGGTGAGATTTCTGGAATAAGACAAGTAAGTTACAAGACAGACTTGGTAGAGGACTGAAAGTGTGAGCCCCTGGAGGTGTAGCATCTTCTCCTCTCTGAAGCCCAGCCAATGGAATGTGTTCTGAGAGCTACAGTCATTACAAATGAGCAGACCAGAATTCTTTCTCCTCCGACTGTGTAGGGTTTCAGTTTCTGGCATTCATTTTACAGCTATGTAATGTGCCTTGCAGACAGTGAATCCTAATAGGAATAAAGCACAGCATTCAGGTATAGCGCACTTGTCAGTGGAGACCTGACATGGAAATAGGTATCTTGGCTGTTTGCTTTGCTGTGAGTAGTTCTCACCTAAACATTTTCTTTATGTTTCTACAGTGGAGAGGTCAAGAGAATGAAAGCCAGTCACTTTTGTGCGTCATGTTTGGTATATGCCACTTTGGTATTTGTCATGTGCTGTACAGTTGGAAATTCACTTACGTGTCACTATTGATTGGAACCAGACCCAGATGCAACCGTTATCTGTCTCACCTACCTCTGCTGGGAATTCATTTAGCTCTGAGCTCTGGGAGTGTTCACAAAAGCCTCCCCAGTCGCTCACCGAGTCTCCTTCATATGTTTATTCTGGTCCTGTCTCAAAGTTTGGGAGTAATGAGGCATTTTAGCTTATAAAATCTTCACCTCCCCTGTGGTCAGAGAAGTGTCAGAAAAATTACAGAATACTCAGAACACAAGGGAAAGTATAATTTTCTACTGCCTTTGCATCTTATTTAGTTCAGAAAGCATTAGAAGATAATACCCATGCATAAAGAGTATCTAATTTGGAATTTTAATGTCTGACTCATTCAATTAAATAAGTGAATAAAATATGACAATAAGGAATAAGGTGTTCCTGTTCCTAAAGTGGCATCTTTAATGGGTTTCTTTTCTTTCTAAATTGCATGAACATAGATCTGTGTCTCTGTGCATGTGTGCATGTATACCTGTGCCTAGAGAGGCCAGAGTCATGGATCCTCTGGAGTTGGAATTACAGGTGGTTGTGAGCTTTGAGACTAAATACTGGGAACATCAATCAGGTTGTCTGAAAGAAGAGTATGAATCCTTGACTGCTGATCCATATTTCTACCATGAAAATCTTTCTCTTTTCTGTAATCTTATAAATATGTTGGTTGGTTGGACAAGTTTGTAAAACTACAAACAAGCTGTTCTGTTTTGTTTTCCCCAATGATCCCACCACAGTTACAGTAAGAAGTGTTGATCCAGGTGAAAGGATTGTCTGAAAACCTTGCCTCAACTCTGATCAAGGGGGCTGGGTTATCACCCACTCTGTCAGCCACTTTGGGAGGGCCCTGTCTGGTATAACATTTCATTTCTTTCCAGATGCTTTGGCCATCGCCGGTGAGAATGGGAAGTTAGTCACACATGGAAGCCATAAGTCTTTCCCCTTTATCTCTTTTTAGTATGTATTATAAATCATAATATGTATTACAAATTATATCTGATCATTATTATCTTTTTGCATCACCAAAGAGCAATAACAAAATACCTCTAGCAATGCACCATGGTTTCAACTGTGATCAAGAGAAAAAATGCTTAGGTTTGTAATTTACATCTTATAAAGCACAGAATGTCTTCCTCCATAACTGTGGTCAGAGTATTCTTTTCTCATTTCCTTTATTCCTGGCAATGTGTTCCGTATGGCCCCTTGTTCCTGCAGTATTTCACTATGATTACTGTCTGTGCATTCATAATGAGATTTTACCAACAAAACAAAATGACTCCGGCATTTGCTTCAGGGCAATTTGATCAATCTCCTATTTTAAAACCAAACCTTGGTGTGGATATCAGTACTACCCATTCCATTCCATCATATTAAAATATATTTTCTAAACTTCTATTCTGAGTGGCACATGACCCAAAATCTGTGTGTAGATTAGTGGAAGGCAAGCCACAGGCCAAAGTGATAATGACCACCTACTGTGATAATGCCTTGTGCCAGGGGCTAAGTAATGTTCAGAACAACTTCAAGACATTTGCTAATAGAGTTTTAAGAAATTATCTTCGTTCAGTCCCAGTCCGACTGGCCCTGGTAAATTCTCATCAGACCCGTTCCCTTGTATCAGTGGGTGATAGCATCCCTCGCAGTACTGATTTCGTCTTTCATGTTCCTCCTCCTTCCGCTCCCCCTCCGGACCTCGGGGGGCTCAATCCGTTGCTCCAATGTGGGCCTCCGACTGCATAGCCGTCCTTCTCCAGACAAAGGATCTATGGTGATATGCAAAATATACATCAGTATGTTCATGGGCCACGGCCGATTCAGGCACCCTCTCCTCTGTCCAGAGAGCAATCTGGGGGATTTCTCCTTGACTGCCCTGGGGGACGGAGGGGAAGGAGGGGGGGAGTGGGGGGAGTGGGAGGGTGTTGGGAGGGGGGGCGGAAATGGAAACTTTTATAATTTAATAAAATTTACTAAAAAAAAAAATAAAAACAGAAGGGATATCTCCCCAAAAAAAAAATAAAAAAAAAATAAAAAATAAAATAAAAAAAAAAAGAAATTATCTTTCTCTGGAAATGAGACACACTCTCACTCATTTTAATCATATATATATACTGATATTTTATTTGCCATTTCATATTTTTGGGGAGTGGTATTTGTTTTAGTTAGGGATTTTATTGCTGTGAAGAGATACCATGACGATGGCAACTCTTATAAAGGAAAATGTTTAATTGGGGTGGCTTACATTCTCAGAGGTTTAGTCCATTATCACCGTGACAGGACAGGACAGGACAGCATGTAGGCAAACATGGTGCTGGCTACATCTTGATCAGAAGGCATCAGGACGTGGACTCTTTCACCTGGCATGACATGAGCATCTAAAGCCCACTTACACAGTGACACATTTCCACCAACAAGACCACACCTACTCCAGCAAAGCCATACCTCCTAATAGTGCCACTCCCTTTGGGGGCCATTGTTTTTCAAATCACTACAGTATTTTACTCATGGTGACAAAATATTCAGCAAAATCACCATAAGGAAAGAAGAATTTATGTTGTAGCTCACAGTTTGATGGGGTACAGTCTCTCACAGCAAGAAAAGCATGGCGGTAGGAGTTCGAAGTTGCCTTTAGCATTTCATTCTCAATCAAGAAGCAGAGATGGCAGTGGGGAGAGAGAGAGAAAAAGAGGGAGAGGGAGAGAGAGAGAGAGAGAGAGAGAGAGAGAGAGAGAGAGAGGAGAGAATGAATCAATACTTGTTTCCTCCCCCAATCCTTTCTATTAAGTTTGGTTTTCCAGTCCCTAAGATGATGTGATCTACGCTTAATGGTTTTCCCTACTCAGTTAAAGCTTTCTGGAAACTCCCTCAAAGACAAACCAAAGAGATCTCCTAGGTGATTCAGTCAAGCTGACAATTAAAATCAATCATCATGACAGGTGTGGTACCCACCTTTAATCCCAGCACCCAGGAGTTAGAGACAGGAGATCTCTGTGAATTTGAGGCCAGTTTGGTTTATATAATTAATTCCAGTCTAGCCGAGGCAACAGAGGGAGACTTTGTTGGGTATCAGGTACATATATAGCCCAAACTGCTGCTTTTATGAAAGAGGGATGTGTAATTTATTTCTTACATTTGATGATTCATACATATTTGGTATGTGGAATCTCTCTCTCTCTCTCTCTCTGTCTCTCTGTCTCTCTGTCTCTCTCTCTGTCTCTCTGTCTCTGTCTCTCTCTCTCTCTCTCTCTCTCTCACACACACACACACACACACACACACACACTTACCTATTTGTGGTTGCTCATATGAGATAACTACCAACTTGTCAAGAACAAAAACAATGTAACTTTTCAAAGTAGACTAAGATCAATGGTAGAGAAGAGAGACATTTTTAAAAAAAGACCTTAAGAAGAAAATGGTATTTCAACTGCCTTTGAAATAAGGTTAAGAGTTAAATACTTAGAAGTAAGTCTGTGTTTCACTTACATTGAACATTTTAGATATGTTTAAAAATCTTCTATACGGTTCACATCTCTTTCATCATTCTACAGTGAAGAAATGCCTCTTCCTCCATTAATTTATGTTAGGATTAAAAAACAATATTCTTGAGGGAAGACACTAATCCAGGTTTCCCATCTCTTAGTTTATTGATTTTTCTTTTACTAAAAATAACATTCATGACTATAGCTAATCATCCTGAAATAAAAGCACAAGAAGACTCCAGGCATTTAAATAGCTTAAAAGTAATGCAACGTGGTGCTTCTTATGTGAATTTCTTTAGTTTTTAGGCAAGGTCATTGCAGGTTATTCAAAATTTACCAAATTACATTCTATCAAGAAACGACAAACATATCTAGAATATTGTCACCAAGTAAATAGGAAGACTTGAAAAGATTCCAAGCTTATAAATAGATGCCTGAGTTATGTAGACAAAGACTTTCTATCCTCATGAGCACAATAGTAAAATAATAGTGTTTGGATGGAGTGGGCAGGTGTTCCAAACAATGGGGCTTGGAATCAAGGATTTACTGAGAATGAATTTGTTAGCTATTGTTCTGATAACACCAAATCATCAATGGTCATAGGAAGGAACATGAGAGCCGATTGTTTATTATGTCAGAGTGTATTATTTTTCTGAGAGCTATCTTAGAGACCTGTAAGCGACAGACATCTTGACATGGCAAGGAACAGCGTCTCTTTCAAGGCGTCCATGGAGTCAAGCAGAGCTTGCCAGAGCCAGAACCATGATTCCAGGATTCAACTCAATAATAAGTTTAGATATAAACACAGCAGATGATTGGGCAGAACAAGGTTGGGAAATGACTAAACAGCAAAGAGCTGCCAAGACATTCTGGACACAGAGCTACAGAATGGTTCTTATGCATATAGCTTTCTTCCTTTTTTATCTCTCCCTCTATATATTTTCACTATTTTAGTTTAGCGGTTCCTGAATTGGATTAGCATACTATAGACTGTTTACATTTTTTTTAGATCACTTTGTCAATTTATGACCAATCTGCTCTCATCATCTTTCTGTGCGCATATCTGTTGATATTTTGGCTTTATTGTTTTTTTGCATCCACCTTGTCCTGAACAACAGAATCATGCTCAGTCACTTTGGAGCTGTGGCTGGAACTTAGCATCCAGAGGCAGAGCTTCACTTTCAACCAGCAAAGCATATGAGCAGATGGGAACTGACCACAGTTAGTGCAGCTGGAAGTCAACGCAGCATCAGTACCTTCTCTTCCAGGATGAGACAGCCACAAAGAACAGTAAAACCAGAAAGATTTATTCATGCTTTAAATTCTATAAGCTGAGAAACTGCATTACTGTACTTAATCCCAATGGTATTAATGAAATATATATGTGTGCGTTTAATATGTATATGTACACATATGACCACAATAAATATGTGCCTGTGTGCATATGCATGTGAATGTGTGTGGAACTGTGTTACTAGGGCTCAAACTCCATGCTGGGTTAGATTGTCCACTCAGTTACATACTCAGTCTTAAGTTTGTATTTCATCTGTTTTTCTATTTACAGAAACATATTTTTTTTCATACCATATTTTCTGATTATAATTTCCCCTCCCCCAAGTCCTCCAAAATCTTCCCCAACTCCCATCCCATCCAAATTCATGCCCTTTCTGTTTCTCCTTTGAAAACAGACAGGCACCTAAAGAAAAATTTTTAAAAATATAGTAAGATAAAACAAAAATAACCAAACCAGATAGAACAACAACAACAACAAAAAAGAAATGAAAAAAAAAACCAAAACAACACAGAGCCAAAGAAAAAGAAACCCATATAGGAACAGAAAGACATGTTTAAACACCCAGGAATTTCATAAAAACCCAAACAGAAGCCATCATATATACATAAGGGACCTGTAAGATAAAAATAAAATAAAATATAAAGTAAAATTAATTCCTTTCATGACCACCTCTACGAGATGCAATTCATACCTGGCACTTCTCGGGTAGCACAAGACCTAAGAACAGATAGGCCAAGGACCAACAGGAAAACCAAATGCTACCATTCTGTTAAAGGAATGGAGTCATCAAATGACCCCTAACGATGTTCTGCTATCCTCATAGAACAGTGCCTTGTCCATTCACCACCATAAAAGCTTCCTCATCCAATAGTTGGGAACAAATAAAGTGGCCTGCAACCAGAGAATATTGCAGAGAAGGAGGAACTTTGAAACACTGAGCCCGAAAAGGGATGGCTCAGTCAAAGCTCTCCTTCAGGGCTCAGGGAACCTCGAAGAGGAGGCAAGATTGGAAGAGCATTAGGCGATGAGGGACACAGGGAAACAAGGCCTTTTAAACACAGACCAACTCACATATGAACTCAGAGAGTATGGCGCCATGAATGCGACCTTCATGGGTCAATTCCAGATGTGACCCTGGCACTGAGGGTAGTGGACAAAGCTCCCTATTTCTAACCCAGAGGTTATCTCCTATTGATAACCAGTCACAATTCAAAAATATGTTCTAACAGAGTCTCACAGGGTATAAAAACCACTATTGAGGGTATGCCTCATACCCAGCATTACATGGTCAACACAAAATGAATATTAGCTTGGAAGGTTTTTTTTTATTGCTTTATAAATAATACCATTCAAAATTTCCACTTCCTCCCCTCCTCCCATTTCCCTCTAGCTCCCCCACTCGCCCTCCTTCCTCCTGCTCCAGGCCTAAGAGAGGGCAGGGTACCCGGCCCTGTGGGAAGTCCAAGGCCCTACCCCCCCCCCCCACAAGGTCTTGTAAGGTGTGCATCCAAACAGACTAGGATCCCAAAAAGTCAGTACATTCAGTAGAGACAGATCCCAGTGCCATTATCATTGGCTCAGTCATTTCTCAGTCAGCCCCCATTGTCAGGCACATTCAGAGAGTGATTGAATCCAGTTTGATTACATGCTCGTTCAGTCCTAGTCCAGCTGGCTTTGGTGAGCTCCCATTAGATCAGGCACACTGTCTCAGTGGGTGAAACAACCCCACGCAGTCCTGACTTCCTTACTCATCTTCTCCCTCCTGTTCTTCAACTGGACCTTGGGAGCTCAGTCCAGTGCTCCAATGTGGGTCTCTGTCTCTATTTCCATCAGTCGCTGGATGAAGGTTCTATGGCTTTATTTGTAATAGCCAGAACCTGGAAACAACCTAAATGCTCCTCAATGGAAGAATGGATAAAGAAAGTATGGCACATATACACATTAGAGTGGTAAAAAAAAAGACATCTTGAATTTTGCATGCAAATGGATGGAAGTATAAAACACTATACTTTTATAGTGAGGTAACCCAGACTCAAAAATATGAATATGGTATGTACTCACTCATTAGTGGATTCTAGCTATAAACAAAGGACATTGAGCCTATAGTTCGCAATCCTAGAGAAGCTAAATAATAAGGTGAACCCAAAGAAAAATATGTATAGATCCTCCTGGAAATTGGAAGCAGAAAAGATTGTCAGGCAAAAGTTGGAAGCATGGGGTCGGGGGGAGGGGAGATGGGGAGAAAGAAGGGAGATGGGGAGGATTGGGGAGTGTTTGGGGGAGTGGGATGGTTGAGATGGAGGAAGGGCAGATAAGGATGCAGGGAAGAAGATATCTTAATTAGGGAGCCATTTTAGGGTTGTCAAGAGACGTGGCCCTAGAGGGGTTCCCAGGTGTCCACGGGGATGTGCTAGGTCCCTGGGCAGCAGAGGAGAGGGTGCCTGAACTGGCCTTGTCCCATAATCACACTGATGACTATCTTGGAATGTTCTTAAGCTCAATTTCATTTCCATTTATGGATTGGAACCATGGCACTCAGCAAGGTAGATACCTTGCCTGTGGTAAAAAAGTAATATAATTACATTATTTATTCTTTCTTCCTCCTTAGCTCCACACATTCCCATGTATGCCTCTCTTGCTCTTTCAATATCATAGTTTTTAAATGTAATTATTGTTACATGTGTGTTTTATATTGCTAAATATGTAATACAACATATAATATAACTTGGAGGTATGCTTTCAGGACTGAATTTGATATCGGATAACTAATTTGTGTGCTCTTCCCTGGGGGAGACCTCTGCTCTCAACATTCCATAGGTGCCTGTATTTCTTTATATAGGGTTGAGTCCACACGAACTTCCCCTCTTCCACATTGGCATGTCTGTCTTTGTTATTGTTGCTCAGTTCATGTTTAAGCAGCCATGTCGGTGAGACTTTGTAGGTGTAGATTCTGAGGGCAGTTTAAGTAGTGCTGTAATGATAGATGGAAAGTTAAAACACAGAGTATCTGGGGCAGTTTTCTCACCAGGACCATTGGTCATGAAGAAGCTCTGATAAAATGGTGGATGGAAATGAGTACTGTGGAGAGTGATTTCACTCTCTCTTTGTGAAGAAAGGGGTAGCAATATAAGATGGAATTGTGAAGGTTAGTATGTGCAAGCATGTGTGCCCATTTAGTATGGTGTAATTTATTTTGGACACATCTTGTATAAACTCTGTCCATTGTGTTGCTTATAGGTTTCTGAACTAGTTTATTGTCTAAAGCTGTCATTTAAAAATAATATTTCTTTTAGAATTGAAAGACAAGCCTTTTCAATTTCTATTTGTAAAAATTACTAGAAGATTATCTTGTTGGAGGCTACCCTGCAATTGTTATCTTGATAGGAATAGCAACCAAAATAACAACTCAAAGGAGAATGTTTTGGATATTTCTAAGTGAACCATGTAATTATTGTTCAACTATATGCTGAGAATACAAGGCATTTCCTGAAATGTTTCTGCACAGACCATTGAAGAACACCTTCCTTTTTCTGTGTTTGGTGTGTGTGCGTGCATTTCTGTGCATGTATGCATGAATATGTGTGGGGTATGTGTACTCACATATGCACATACACCTAAAGGGTAGAGGTCAACATTGGTTGATTTTCACAGTTGCTCTCCTCTATATCCTTTGAGAAAGGATCCCTCAATGAAAGCACAGCTTTGAAACTCGTACACTCTGACTGGCCAGCAAACTCCAGGGATTATCCTATTTCTCCCTACCTGGCACTGACGTTACAGGTGTATACAGAAGCATCCACATTTTAAGCAGTATTTGTGGATTCCAACCCTGACCTCCATGCTTATTCAGCTGTCGTTCTAGCAACTGAGACATCTATCCATCCCTAAGGACATTTTCTTTCAAGGTGACCATTTTCTCATTAGGAAAGCAAGCCGTGACTGCCAACATACTTACACTCACACCATAGACCATCAAATGAATATATTGCAGTTTCTGGCCACATACAAGACAAATTCACAATGAAAGCCCGCAGAACTGTATTATTAAATGACTCTTTTGGTGTGAATGAGAGAATTAAGGTCATACAAAAAAATCAAGGTCATATTGTTCAACATTCTAAATCATAAATGACAACTGAAACACATACACAAACACATCCATATACATACCATTCTGCTAATAGAACATATAAAAATTTGAAAAGGAAAATCCCTAAGCCCATGAGATATAATCTGAATCAATCATAAGGATAAACAAGATCATATAAATTAATGATCAGCATCAATTTCTCCTTCTAGCTATAGGGTTTCACTGAATTAATCATTTTTGCAATTATCATTCTTCACAGTTATTCAGCGAACAAAAGGAACATATGCAAACACTAACAAAGCAGGAAAAGAGATTTGCTCAGTGCATGGCAAAGGAGAGATTTAAAAGTCAACCATCCGATCGAATTATTTGTTCCAGATCCTGAAGTAAAAGCTATGAATAGTGAATATGACAGACTTTAAAAGTTGATAGGAGATGGTCTACAAGTGGTGCAAGGTGACACTTATAATCCATTCTTTGTCTAGTCAGACTGAGCTAGGAAGTCCCTTACTTTATAGGAGAGCATGAAATGCAGCTAAAGCCTTGAGCAGCATGTATGCTTAACTACGGGATTGTTTAAATTTTATTTAAAGGGAAGTGGTGCAGCAAGGTCAGTCCAAGTTCATAAATCATAGAAACTACCGTAAAGTTCTGTGGTTTGTAACTTAGCTTTAGGCTTTCAGAAGTGCTAGGTATAAACATCCAGCCAAGGAAACAACAACCAAGCTAGAGATAAGTAACCCAATTGCTAACAAGAAGTTGAGTTAAGGAGCAGTGGGTGAATCTCTGAGATAATAGCCAGCCCATATGTGTTCTACTGAGTCACTAGTTTCCCCGTTCTCTCTACTGAGGGGAGGAAATTACCTCCTGCCCCTTACTTCCTCCCTCTCTCCCACTCTCGTTCCCCTTCTCTTTCTTTAGAGACAGAGTCTTCCTGTGTAATCACAGCTAGTCCGGTAAACACTGTATAAGCCAGGTTTATCCCAAAGCTCCAGATCTTTCTACCTCAGTATCCTAAGGGATGGAATTATGAACATGAACCTCGATGCCTGCTTCACTTGGTAGATTTTAATATCTCACAGGGCTTCATTTTTTAAAAAAATATTTTAAATACATTTTATTGCAGTAGATAAAGTCATTCAGTGTATTCTGATCACATTTACCCACCCAATTCCTTTTCTATCTCTTCCCTGGTCTGCTTCCACCACAAATTTTTGTCTCTGTCCAGTGAGAAATTGTTAGGATGGTACTGTGTTATAAATTTATGTCAACAAAAATTACACACATATGAAATTCTGATCTATACATATATAATATACTGATAAATTTATATACAATAAATTAGTCAAATATTCTTTACATTTTCTTTATTCTTCAAAAATTTCTTAAATCTTTCTATGTTTTGGTAAGAATCTCCAGGACTTTCAAGCTATTGAGAAATGAAAGCAATATATAATATCATTGTTCTTTATTACTTGTATAAAGATTGTCAGGATACAGAAAAACAAAGCTAAACAAAAACAAATTTTGCAGGGAAATCTTGACCCAGAATTGAGGGAAAATTTACAGTGACTCAAGAAACGTGCCTTAAGAAGTCGTAACTGTGTTGGGGGTAGAAATTAGGATGAATGTTTTCCTGTAGGTGTTTTACAACATGCAAGTCACTTTTTTTTTCTTTCAGTATAAACAGTACAATTTATTTCCTTCTCTTTCTCTTAAAAATGAACACTGAGAATTTTGTATGATATATATTGATCTTATTCATCCCTTCCAAGTCATCCAAGATGTGCCTCTACTTTCTTACCCAGACAACATTGTGCTCTTAAAAAACAAAACAAACAAATCAAAACAAAACCTCAAAACTAATCAAACAAAACAGACCAAAGTCCAATCCGTTGACATCTACTCTAATCTATTAGCATCCACTGGTGTGGTGATATTTTGTTTGTGTTTTAAGAAATAAAGCTTTCCTGATAATCAGAGTGCAGAGCTAAGCCTTTAGAGGCCAAGGAATGGTGGCTCACATCTTTAATCCCAGGGAGACAGAGGCAGTCAGATCACTGTGAATTCAAGGCCACCCTGAGCTAAGGCCACCCTGAGCTACAAGAGATTGAATGTGTCTAAAAAAGAAACAGCTCACATAAAAGTGATCCTAGCACGTGGGATCCCACACTTTTCATCCCAGCAGTAGGAAGGTGGAGACCGGAGTGACAGAGCTGGGTGGAGAGAGGAATATGAAACAGGAGGAGACAGGAACAATGCAGTCTGAGGTTTGATGGAGACAGTTGTTCTCTGAGGATGCAGTCTGAAGCTGTCAATCAGAGCTCACAGTCTCAGGATTCCTAGAAACACTCACTCACTCATTTGGTCTGAGGATTCGGTAGAGGTAAAAGGTCTCTCTACTGGCTGGCAGCACTGCTTCTCTGATCTCTCAGCTTTCACGCCTTTACCTGACTCCAGGTTTGTATTATTAAGAACAGTTAGAATTTGTGCTACACTGGAGCATGGTTGACTTTTCAAGGGTCCATGCCCTAAAAGGAAACTGTCTCTCACTCTCCCAGTATGTATTAGTTTATCAGCAGATCTTCAGCTGGGATGAGAATTCACACCCCTCTCCCCCTGTCCTGCTGGGATTTTTATACACCTTGCACAAGTCTTGTGTGTGCTGTGAGTTTATATGTGTGACTGCCTTGGTGTGCCCTGAAAACATGGTTTCCTCATCTTTCATCTCTAGAGCCTTACTTTTCTCATCCTTTCTTCCTCAATGATCCTTGAGCCTTGGGAGAATGGGGGTGTGACACAGACATCTCATTTAACATAGAATTCCGCGCTGTTTATTCTCAGTATTTGACCAGTTGTGGGTCGCTGTGTTAATTAATCACCACATACCAAAGAAAGAAGCATCTCTCATGAACTTAAGAGATGCACTAATGTAAGCCATTGCTAGTCAGTTCTGCACCGTGGCCACTTAGCAGCATAATAACAGTAGGCTCTCCCCTAGGACCTCTGACTATGAATTTTTGTCACAGGTTCATGGACCCATATGGTGTCAGGCATAGGTTTTTTCATGTGCAGCAGAACTTGCATGCAGTCAGAAAATCGTTGATTATTGGGAAGGGACGTCTGTCTGGCTTCAGATACATGTGTCATGTTGTGTTATGATTTTAGGGTATCAATATATAGTCAATGGTCATTGTTTAGAAACTTTGCACACACTAAACAATATATTCTTGTCAGAAATAACATAGGAGAGTAGTTCTCAAAGGCATTCCTCAAGGAAGCAATGTTTCTAGGTGTCTTTTCTTTGGTCCATTTTGCATTGCTGCTGGAAAATGAAGAAGGAATGGCCAGTGTCTGCTGGGTGGTGGGTAGAACCTCTGGTGGAAATGAGAATGAGAGGCAATCCAAACTCTTTCTCCAGCAGCTTCAACAAATCCTGCTCATTCATAGTGTCTCAGCAGTGCGCTTTTATTTTATTTATTTTTAAAGATATAATTTTAGTTTTTATTGACGTGTGTGTGTGTGTGTGTGTGTGTGTGTGTGTGTGTGTGTGTGTGTGTGTGTGTGTCCTGGAAGTATGAGAGTGCCTATGGAAGCGAGAGGAGAGCTTTGGATTCACTTGAGTTTTAGTCAAAGACAATTGTGGCTCATTCAACAAGGGTTCTGGGTACAAAGTACTGGTCTTGTAGAGAAGCAGCAAGCAATTTAAATCATCAAACCACACTGTCATTCCCAAACTACAAAGGAGGAGGAGAAGAAAGAGTGGCTGGCTTCCTGTCTGCTGTTGGGTACTCATGGTGTTGGTGAATGTGCTGACTGTGCTCTGCTCTTGTTTGGGCTCACCTAACGGTGTTCATTGCACTCTCAAAACTCACACTTTCTTTTCTGCTTAGCTGCATGGCTTGAGGGCCATGCAATCTTTTTGATCATATTTTAAGAATGAGCCACAATTCTTTTTACTGAAGTGATGCTTTTTGTTCTAATTTCAAGACACAAATGAACTGCTGTGCTAATAAAGTCACAAGGCAGACACAGTGATTAGACCAACATCCAAAAATAATTGGAAGAGAAGTGTGGTTAAAATATAAACCAATTTTCTTTTTATACTTGGTATTACTCTTTTGTGTAAAAATATGGATTAAGCCACCACAGCACAGCTGTGGGTGAGAATTCAGGGAGTTTCAGTGATATTTTTTAAGTCATTAGATGTAACAGAGACAACTGACCACTCAACGCCAGAGGAGAAATAAAGCCATTTGCATGTAATGACCAAAAGCGGTACCAAACTGAGAAGCCAAAAGTTGAAGGTCATAAGTTAGTGTAGCTATTACCTAAAGTGAAGTTGTTATAACTAAAAACTAAAACAGATGTCTTTGGCTTGTTGAAGTGAACACAACTGAGGTCTTGAGTAGCTGAACTCAGGACCACTGAGATCTGTAAAGCTTTTTCTTGTTGTTTTGTTTGTTTGTGTATAACTTAGCCCCTTATAGTTTTTTTTCAGGTTCAAAAATAATTTTTATTTGAATCCATGTAGTAGACAAGTAAAAACAGCCTTGACTCTTCAGATACACCAAATATTGTACTATTTCTTGACTAAGACACTTTGCTGAAGGTATGTATTAGCGGTAAGATTTTCCTGATAGAAATTTTCAGGTTGTTTATATATACTATCATATTATCTGAAAATAGTGATATTTTTCCTTTTCCTTTCCAGTTTGTACCTCTTTAGCCTCCTTTAGTTGTCTTATTATATAGCTAAAACTTCAAGTACTATATTGAATAGATATGGAAAGAGTGGAAAACCTTGTCTTTTCCCTGATTTTAGTGGAATAATTTTACGTTTCTCTTCATTTAATTTGATGTTGACTATTGACTTGCTGTATATTGCCTTAATTATATTTAGGTGTGTTTCTTGTTTTCCTGATATCTCCAAGACATTTATCGTGGAAGGATGTTAGATTTTGTCAATATTCCACTCTCACTAATGGATGGGTCATCCAGACAAAAACTAAACAGAGAATTAATGGAGGCAACAAATGTTATGTCTCAAATGGACCTAACATATCTACAGAACACCCCTTCCAAACATGAAAATATATAACTTTTCAACATCTCATGGAAGATTATTCAAAATTGACCATATGCTGTGTCACAAAGCAAATCTCAACAGATTAAAAAAAATTGAAATAACCCCCGGTATCTAATCAGACCACCATGGATTAAAGCTGGATTTCAACAACAACAGAAACAACAGAAAGCCTACAAAGTCATATAAACTGAGCTACTCATTTCTGAATCAGCACTGGTTAAGGAAGAAATAAAGAAAAAATTAAAGACTTCCTAGAATTCAATGAAAATGAATGCATAACATATTCAGACTTTATGGGCACAATGAAATAGGTGCTGAGAAGAAAGTTTCTGTCACTAAGTGTCTTCATAAACAAGCTAGAGAGATCACATGCTAGCAACTTAACTGTAGTGAGGGGCTGCGGGCCGGCCTGCTTTTCATCCTGCCCGGCTCCCGCACAGCTAGCTTAGCCCCAGAAATAATAACACACAAGTTATATTCATTTAAACACTGCCTGGCCCATTATCTCTAGAGAGTTAGTTACTGACTAACTCTCATATCTTGATATTAACCCATTTCTAATAATCTCGTGGTAGCACCACGAGGTAGTGGCTTACCGGAAAAGATTCAGCATGTCTGACCTGGTGGCTGGCTCCATGGCGTCTGGCTCATAGCCCTCTTCCCAGCATTTTGTTCTGTTTACTCCGCCTACCTAATTTTCTGTCCTATCAAGGGGCCAAGGCAGTCTCTTTATTGACCAATGAAAATAACACAATAGACAGATAACCCTCCTCCATCACTTAACAACACAATTGAAAAAGCTATAGAACAAAAGAAGCAAGCATACCCAAGAAGGCAGGACATAATCAAACTGAGGACTGAAATCAATAAAATAAAAACAAAGAAAGCAACACACAGAATCAATGAAACAAAGAATTGGTTCTTTGAGAAAAACAAGATAGACAAACCCTTATCCAAAATAACAACAACAACAACAACAAACCAGAGAAAGAATAGCCAAATTGACAAAATCAGAAACAAAAGGAGGCATATAATAAAAGACACTGAGGAAATCTAAAGAATCATTAGATCATATTTCAAAGACCTGTATTATACACAACTGAGAAATAAAAAAGAAATGGACAATTTTCTCAATTAACACCTCTTACCAAAGTAAAATCATGATCAGATAAAACTTAAATATATCTATAACCCCAAAGAAAATTGAAGCAGTCTTTAAAAGTCTCCCAAACAAAAAGAAAAACCTGAGAGCCAACTGCTTTTAGTCCAGAATTCCACCAAACTTTCAAAGAAGAGCTAATACCAATATTTAAATTATTTCACAAAACTGAAACAGAAGGAACATTGCCCAACATATTTTATGAGTTCACAGTCACCCTGGTACCCAAATCATGCAAAGACTCAACAACGAAAGAGGATTACAGAAAAATTTCAGTCATGAACATTGTTTAAAAAATACTCAATAAAATACCTGGAAACCAAATCCAAAAACACATAAAAAGGGTCATCCACCATGATCAAGTGGGCTTCACTCCAGAGATGCAAGGATAGTTTAATACATGAAAAACTATCAATGTAATTCACCATATAAGCAAACTGAAAGAAAAAAACATAATTTCATTAGATGATGAAAAATCTTCAACAAAATCTTATATTAAACACTTAATTGTCAAACTTTGAGTTGGGAATCCAAGAAGTTTGTCAAAGTATACTTCCTCTGCAACCCTGTCCTTCTACAGCCCAGACATACACTGACATACAAAGACACACAGACACACAGACACACAGACACACACACACACACACACACACACAAACACATGTAGTATGCTATTCTGGATAAAGCCCAACACAATACCTGTCATTTTAATGTAATCAGCAAGTGAAATAAAAACAGTTTTTTCAGTTAGTAAGTACTCAACTAAATTATTTGTTTACTGTTAAACTCAATGTTTTCCAATGCTAGAGTCTACAGCTATGTGTGCTGATTGGTCCCAAGGGTAGAGCCCTGGACTTTACATGTTTGACAATCACTCTGTCATTGAGCTACACACTACAGCTCTGTTTTTTTTTCTCTTGTGGTTTGTAGCTGTTGGTGTAATATGCTGCAAACTAGTCTGGATTCTAATTTTAAGTAGAATTGAAGACTTATAATGTTACATTGTTAATCAAAGATTTGAACCACATATGTAGGCAAAAATCATATGGTAACAGTTTTATTGTGTGGATGGACATACCTACATCTGAAAGACCGAATTCTGGCTTACCAATAAAGAAAATTGTATTTTAAAGGATCAAGACACTAGGGTCAGCTATTCTCATGAATTTTTCAATACCCAAAGCATGGTAAAAGTGATTGATCTAGACATTTTCAAAGTGGCTTTGGACATTTTTTATTTAACTAGATATTTTCCTTATATCCTGGGACTAGGAAAGTTATTATTTTCTGATTGCGATTGTATTCCCATGGGGAGAAAGGCCTAACACATTGTCTTTATTCTGCTGACCCTGGGAAAGTATACCCCAAGATAGATGGTTATTATGGGATGACTAATCTCTATGAGTTTGGAAAAACAAAGGATACTTCTTGTGGCAAAGAAAAAAAATGAAAGCTATATTTTAAGGTAATGATCATGTAAAAGATCCTTCTAAAATGGATGGTTTTGAGAAGAGAAACTATAACTTGTTTTCTTCACAAAACTCATTTGCTTCTTCCAATGGGGCCCTTTGTATAGAACATAGATTTTCTAATTAAGCATCAGAAATCAATTATTTACTGCTATGATGGGGGACAATCTGCTGCACAGAACATTTTTTTGTCAGTGGGGAAAGGGAGGCCAATGTTCAGGAGGCTTATTGAGGTGCTTCAGGTATGATTTTACTTCATCTGATCATGCCACCCTGATGACATAAGTCACAAAACAATTTCACACCAGTTCAGAATTATGAATAATAAAAGAGTTATTTATTTAAGGGGAAAACTTACAGATCACTGTCCTAGATAACAGTCCTCTGCACGAACAGGAACAGAGTCTAGCAGCTGGAAGCGAGACACAGAAACAAAAGAGCAGACCACATTTACTGCTGCTTTTATAGTATAAGAGACCATGCCCAAGTAGGCTGGTATCTTAAAGGCTATTGGCTGAAGGAGCAGAATGTGCTCCACAGCATCATCCCTTCTCGATGTGTCATCATCTGCAGCTGGAAATGTTCAAGCCAGTGAACTGAATGTTTCATACACAGGGAATAAGGTCCCACCTACCTCCTTACCTTACAGATGAGACCAGAAAGGAGACTCTCACTGCCAGTCCATAGAGACAGCTGGAATGTGGGAACACAGTGCTATGACTAGATGACATCTACAAGTACTTTAAGTAAATGAGCATGTCAGTGATTTCACTGACACAAATGTGACAATTTGTGAGTGTCTGTCATTGTAATGAAAAGGACTATCATGAAAGCTTCCCATATACTCTAACATTTCTGAAGACTTGACCTGGTAATATTCTAATTTTGTTATTAAATTATTATCTAATTGCTAAATATATCTACTTGAAAACTTCAGATCATACATTGTACTATTTTATTCATGAGTTAGATTTTGTTTTCAGACAGAATCTTTGTAGTAATGAAGAGTGGCGGACTGTGTCCTGCCACCCAGCTAGCTTATACCCCAAAATAACAACACACAAATTGTATTCATTTAAACACTGCCTGCCCCATTATTCTAGCCTCTCCTTGGCTAACTCTGACATCTTGCTTTAACCCATATCTAGTAATCTGTGTATCACCACGGGCTCATGGCTTACTGGGAAGATTTTAACCTTCGTCCATCTCAGGCCAGAGAATCATGGCGTCTGCCACACTGCTGTCTTCCTCCCAGCATCCAGTTCGGTCTTCTCCAACTATCTAAGTTCTGCCCTATCAAAAGGCCAAGGTAGTTTCTTTATTTGACCTATGAAGGCAACACATAGAAGGAACAACATCCTACACCATTACCCCTTTTTCTGTTTAAACAACAAGGAAGGCTTTACCTTTAACATAGTAAAATTACATATAACAAAAACAGTTATCATGTAAGAATTACAGTCACAATATTGACATCTATTTTATCTTTTATCATAACTAAGGAAAACTATAACTATCCATTCTTCAACCCCATCAATGACTTCAGAAGAATATAATATTACCTAAGTAAACAAGAAGTAAGCAACTTCCAAAAATCTAGAAATGACAGAGACATCTCATTGTCTGAACAGTCACTCAAAGTTCTCTTGTAATATTGGGGCATCCATCTTCAGCCTACAGTCCCATAGTATCCAGCAGAAATTTCCATGAAGCAGGAAATTTCAAAGACATTTCAGTCACTTTCTTCTGTATTCTGCAGAATGTCTCATAGACTCTTTCATGAAACAGGAACCCCGAAGGATCATCTAACCTTTAGGCAAGTTTAGCAGTCCTCTCTCTGTGGGTTTGCATGTCCAGTTTATGCATCAGTCCAGGCAAGAGCAGTTTCTTGCGCAAATGTCTATCAAACTCCATAAGGAGCCTCTTTGATGACCATCTTCCTCTTGAAGTAGATTGGTTTTACCAGGAGCAGACGTGTCTCGTTGTCATGAAAAGCCCTAAGTTATTAAAACATTAAATGCCATATTCTGTAGTCTTTGAAATATATGAAGAATGCCTATCTAACTGAAATATATCTCTATATGTCTAGAAAATCTAACTAACATGACTACAAACTTGACTATTATCGATGATTATTCATTAACAACCTATATTTCCTAATTATACATTACATTTTTTAAATGAACTTCACAATCACAATATCTTAATCAAGATCAGAAATACATACACATAAAACAAAATTGACCTCAAATTTCTATCAATAAAGCAAAATCGATGCCAATGCAAATTATTCATCTCTATATCATATCCCCCTTTAAATGTAAAAGAACATTTATAAACAATATTTGGGAATATGGGTGTAGTTTTTTCTCTCCAAACTGCTTTGTGCTGTATGGGGACGCTGCTATTTAGGTCTTTCAAGGTATAACCTGTGTGCTAGGTTCATCTCAGTTGGCAGTTGAGCAAAGAAAGCTTTTAAGGGTGTTCATAGCAACCTTTCAGGAGGGTGTGGTCTATCATACCATATTGGGATAGAAACAATCCATAGGGTCTCATCCTCTGTGAAAATAAGAGAAGAACCTCTTTTCCAAAGCATCATCTCTTTAGACCCAAATTCTGAAGTCAAGATAGCTTTATAATATACATGTTGGATTAGCTTAGCAGACAATACAATGAAATGTCTCTCTGTATTTAGCTCCTTTGCAGTCAAAAAATTCAAAGAAAACATAATAATATACAGAATCCAAACTCTCTGTGAATTTTCCATTTTTTACATGGCTTATTTTTCTTTACTTCTTTTAATCTCTGAGTATTTGTACTTTGTCTCTTTAAAGACTGTACCCTTTTTTAAAAACATTAACTTTATTCTCTATATTCTTTTCCTTCTCTCTCCCAAGCCTACGTACGTCTATCTAACACTCTGATCCATTTAGAGGTCTTTTATGTCTGAATCTGTCCTATTGCATTGTCTATAATTCTCCACTGTCTTGAAGAGCTTTTAAAATGCTTAAGTCTTAATAATCTAAGCTGCAACAATCCAAGGTCAAATACAGGTACTGCCTGCTTGCCCCGCCCAGTCCAAGATGGCGCAGCCACTTGTGCTTCAGAGCCCTGTGCAATGCACCCTAGCATGGCGGAGCTGTTCTGGATGTTGGCTCCACCTCTCTCCAATTTCAAAATGGTGAATGTACCATTTCTGCTTGCTCTGGGGCCGCCAGGTAGGCGCCACATTCAGCAGTCTAACTCTGAGACTGAGCGTGAGGCACAGAAGCTCTTTTCATCCAAGTTACAGCCAAATCTGACATGCAGAGCACTGTGCAGCCATATCTTTGTAAAGGAGCGGAAATCAACCATGCTCTCCCTCTTGCCTAAGCCTGATCTCACCGTCAGCCCCAGCAGGAAGACCTGAGCCGCAGGCACATTCTCAGATACTTTATTCCTGACCCCGAGTTGGCACACAAACTTCTAGGCCCATGAATGCTCCATAGCCAGAGTTTGCACGGGCGGCAGCGCCCAGGAAGCATCGTTTTAAAATGGTGCAGCTTTTTTCCTGGTGCTATTGCTGAATCGGGAAAATTTCTCTGCAGCACCCAGCAAACAGCAAAAGCTGTGTTAAACTCTGTGTTTTTTTCCTGTGTGTCTAAAATTACTTTTCAAGCCCTCTCTGGTTTTACGTGGAGTTAGTTGACCACGTTGGGCAGCCACTCTGTGGCCTCGTAGGCATTCGAGCTGCGCAAGGAAGGGGCAGAGAAGAGCTGCAAAGGAGCGCGCATCCTGCTCACTCAGAATCTTATAGGTCCTTCAAAACTATTCTAATTAAAGCAGTATAAGGATATAGGTGCTGAGTAAACACAGCTATGGCATCTTCAGTTAGGGATGCAAAACCCCTACAGGACTGCATTACGCCAAGAGGACCCTTCCGTTTCCTACATGCGCTATTCTGTAAGCACACATTTGATTAAAAATTTCAGTGAATCTGACTTGAATGGACATATCTGAATGAAGACTTCGGTAACCTATGAGTCAGCATTTCATGTGATTAATTGAATGCCACTTAGCAGACAGTAGGGGACAGAATAACAATGTCGAGTAATCACTGTGCTAATTCAAACTCAAAATCCATTTGTGAGAGCGTCCTACAGGCTCCCGGATCAGCAGGTAGGGAAATCAGCAGCAGTCCATTAGCCCTCGAACATCATCTGCTTTCTAATTACACCGTAATTAGATCAGGGATAATTACTTTTATTTCTATTATTATTGCTCGGAATACCTTAGAATCTCAGACTCATAATGTTATGAAGAAATTTAAAACTCATGAATTTTAACATTCTTAGTCAGAGAAGATAAAAGTGACCAAGGCACTTAGTGAACTGTCCAATATAAGATTACATGAATAGCTATTAACATGATTTAATTACATTGTTAAATAATGAATATCCTAGTCCAGTACCTGGATTTTAGAATGTTCCTATGTACCTCTACTTTGGCCTGTGGATAAAGAACTACCTATCACTTCCCTGTTTTTCCAGCACATTCCATTCTAATCACAAACATGGCCAACTTCCTCAAATTGTTATGTGTGCACTTTAGTTTATTTATTTTTAATACTTACTCCCTTCCACTGCATATGAGGATGACTTTATAACGCTACTTTTATTTTACCCCATATTTCATGCAGCTTCTACTTCATCATGATGAAAATTCAATAAAAGTGTATTCAATGAATACTGAGTAATCTTCTAAAAAGTAGCTAGCCAATCCTTCCTCCATCTAGAATTAAATCAGGCTCAGCTTTCTGGTCATTCTTGTCTTTCTTTTATTTTTTTTTTTTATTTTTGAGATAGCATTCTTGTGCTGCCCAGGTTAGCCTTAAACTTGTCATATACCTGAAACTAACCTTGAGCTCCTGACGCTCCTGCCACTTCTTCCCAAATGTTGATATTACGGACAGCGGCACACATGCTCTGTTATCCTTGTTTTTCTAAATGGAATCATCTGACTGGCTTATTTCCACAATCCTGTATACTAACATCCAACATACATACATACATACGTATACACACACACACATACACACACACACACACACACACACACAGAGAGAGAGAGAGAGAGAGAGAGAGAGAGTCTACATTTTGCAAGCCTGTGGAAATATCAGCTTTGGGTTGAAGCCCAAGTTCTGAGCAGTCTTCTTTATTCTGCAGAAATATGTTCCTCACATTACATAGCTATAGTGTCTCCTCCAACATGGTTCATTTCCACTGCTCTGTCAAAGGTGAAAAAACTTATACAAAAATAGAACAGACTTCCCAGTATGTCAATAACTTAGGGTTTTTTCTTCGTCTTTGCTCATAAGAGAGAGAGGCTTTGTGGAAATCCTGTCTGTGTCCCCTGAGAGTACGGCAGGAAAGACAGGGATTGCAATGATGCCAACTTTCATCAAGGCAAACCCTTGGAGAAAATGCAGCCTAGAGCTTGAGAATGAGAGCAAAATGATTCCAATTTAGAGAGGGAAGCATTGTAATTAGGGCAAGAGGTAGAAGGCTCACCCAGTGCTGAAGGCCTCTGAGGTTTACTCCCTGGACACCGTGGTCTTTCCATGAGGTAGGAAGATAAAGATAGAAAATCGCAGTTCCTGTTATGGACAACATAAGATTCTGGAAGTAAATCTCATTTTACAGAGCTGGGACCAAGACTTTATTGAAAGCTTTACTTGAAAGATAGTCCACAATTTGCCTTCTCAGTCCAGTTTGCCCATTATGTTGAAAAGTGATGGGACAGTTATCGAAAAGAGACCAGCTGATAAAAGTGTTACACTATTCACTCAGATCTGTAATACACAGCAAATGCTGTCTGGGACATGTCAAGAGTTTTTGGCCACAAACAGTACACTGAACAGGCTTCCTTGATAGAATGGGTGCTGTTGTGAATTTATAGCTTCTAAGAATGGAACTAAACAGTGGGAAGGAAGTGGGGCTGACAACCCTTGCTGAAAAGGATGGGTCACTTACTAGGACTAGAGACTCACAAGTTATTAGAAATGACACAACCATAGTCTAAGTGGCGAAATGTATTTGCGAAGACAGTGTAAGAATATATTTTGCTTTCATGTTTGTCATTTCTTTTTATTCTTAGTAATGTTAAGATCCCAAGTTCCAGCATACAGATCAAATGCTATGCATTGGCTTGTCCATTTGCTGTGGGAATCATGAGTGCTCCACCTGTGCTTTCAGGTAAGTATCCAAGCATTCAGAGGTCTAACCCCATTTGTGTTTGTCTTACACAGCCAATGGGTCTAAAATACTGTGTACTTTTAAATTGGATAATGCTGGGTTCATATCTCCTTTTCTCATTTCATAGCAAGAATGTAATAAAATATTGAAACTAGCAGGAATTCTATAACTTAATTTTGCTTCCCAGGAGCAGATGCTAGAAACAGTAAGCATGTAACATTTAAAAAGCACATGAAGGATTTGTCATTCTCTGCCTTCACCAAAAAGTTAGGCATGGCTAATCGCTCCACTAAGGCACAGCTAGCTTCACTGGAAAGAATCACCTTAAATACCTAGAGATTTGTTGGACTAGGAGTCTGGGGAGATAAAAAAGCAGGTAGAGCATGTAAAAATTTGATATCTTGGGTTAAGTCCTTACTGGGTTCTAGTTGCCTTACCTTTTGTGCTTTAAAAGGTTTGTTATTGTCTGAGGTTGATAAGCATGTTGGTGTATTACAATCTCTTTGTGCAATGAACAGACTAGGTCTGGTGTCAAAGCCTGGGAACCTGGACAGCTTGTTATGGGTGATCATGGATTCTCTCCTCACTTGCCAGCTCCCTAGAACTTCTCATCAATAGACTAATAGTAGGTGTCTTGAGCATCATCCTACTCACAGATTAAATATTAAGCACATGTTTTGCTTATACAGTGCACAGAATATGGTCAGAGCAAGAGTCAAAGGGACAACAGAGAGTGTTTGTAGCTTCTTGTTTTAAACTTTCCCCCACTCATTGCCCAGAAACTGATACAAAGAAAGGACTAGTGCAGGGAAATTCTGCTGTGGAAGTTCTTCTGTCCAATATTCATAGTAAGAGCTGCTTAGATTTCTTTTAGTGGCTTAAACACTCACTCCATCCCTCAGATTTCACTATTTTCCCTGCTGACAGCACATCATTCTTTATAAGGGGAACACATTATAAGTGCTGAATAAACAATCACAAGTACTGTACAAACAAAGAACAAGCTAGTTTGGGCCATCTATTGGTATGAAAAGCATGTGGGATTTTACAGAAATGGATTCCATCTCTGTTTTCTGGTGCATCACAAACATCACTGAAAAATACCAAGTTATAAATCCTTTCTGTATTAAAAGAGAAGGATGCTTGACTTACTGACTATATCATGTTATACAGCAATTTCCTTTGAACTGAACACTTCTTCCTGAAAGGCAGAGGGAAACTCATAACACCTAGGAAGCTCACAAAACTTACAAGACCCAAGAAGTTTAAAAAGGCACAAAACTTCTAGGACTTCTCCCCAAAGTTATATATGAAGTAAACAACTGTTGATGAAGATGGGAGTTTTCAGTGTCATTGATGACTAGACAAAGGGATTCTATGGAGACAGCTTTCATGAATTGCTACACATACTAAGGTGACATAGTCGGTGATGTAGCTACTTTGAAAATATTAGTCCTCCTCTAAATAGCTTAGTCCTGGTGATCCTGTCACTAGTTTCAATGAAAGTCATAGGCCCATTGAGCTGGTTTTGGGTGAAGTCATTACTTTGGATCTTGTCTATTGTGAAGAATGTTTATCCACATTCTCTCCAGGAGGCCCTCCAATAGGTTCTCATTTCACTTTCACTTTCTAAAGATTCTCAAACTTAGAGAATCAGTGATTTTTTTTTGTAGATTTGTGAAACACAATTCTATTTCTCTTTTGCTCTTAACCTCTTTATTCCTAATCACCACTGTACACGCAAGCTGCTTAAGCTGCTGACTCTTAGTGAAATATATACATCTTTGCTTGTCCTATCACCTTGGTAGAAGATAGCAGTTGTTTCAGGCAAATAATAGGAAGTGTTCAGCAGCCTCCTCACTCACCCTGGGAAAACTACTTACTGAGGCTCATAATGTTCTGATGATCATCTAAAGTCTAATAGTGCCTTCCAAACAGAGAGTGCCAGAGGAACATGTACCAAATGACACATCACCACTCAGTACCCAGCATCTGTTTAATATTATTTATTTCCTCTGTAGGGACCTAAAAAGTTATTGAGTTGACTATTCAGTTGTTGGTTTCATTGAGTGACATCTATCATTTTTTTTGTGTGTGTCAAAATAGAACAATGTAATGAGAGAGACTTTAATTATGTTCCTACAGGAAATGAGAATATGTGTACTTCCATGAAAACTGAGAGATACTTATTGAATTGAATTGATGTTTATTAGTGAGCACAGCTTTATTTTTGTTTTTTTTTAATGCTTTTCAAACTAGTTTTAGTCAAAAAATGAATCCCACTAACAGTATATTATTGGATCATGAGAAGTCAGAAAATAATTTTAGCATTTGTTTTCATGTTAAAATGAGAAAGTTAGTTAGCACACTATGCCAGAGAAAATAATTAAAAATTACTCAATATTAACACATATTGATTCTCATGTTTCCTTATTTTTCCATGTGGGAGATTAATAAGTTAATTGATCGTGTATTTCTTCAAAAAAAATACTGAAATTTTACTACATGCTAAATGAACTGACAATTAGTTTATCTAAACCACAGTCCCCGAATATTATTGTAAGTACAGTTTAGATGTCAATGGCAAAGGCCACTAAGAAATCACAGGTCTATCTCAGAACCTAGAGATTGATTTCTGCTAGAAATCGAATGTTTGAGAATACAGTATGGGAGGGATTCCCTTGTGAAGAGGCTCTAATCCAGGACCCTATGTTTGAAACATATGCGTCACTACCGACAACTGTGAGAGGAATAAGAGGAACTAGGAATATCTTCTGCTACCCACTGACACAGAAGAACACCAGCAGCAAGCATCTACTTTGAGCATCCATCCTCCTTCACTGATTTGATGGCCTGAAGCAGAGGACAGTCACTTGGCAATGTCTGGTTATGGAAAGTGTAACATGAGGGGCCGGCTTGTTGGGGTTTCCGTCCCGCCCGGTACCCCAACAGCCGGCAAATCCCAAAGAGAAATTACACACAGGACTCCATAAGATTATAGACTGATTGGCCCATTAGGTCAGGCTTCTTGTTAACTCTTATAACTTATATTAACCCATTATTCTCATCTATGTTAGCCATAATGGCTCCGTACCTTTCTCAGCTGGGCAAGTTACATGCTGCCTCTTCAGTGATCTGCGCAGGAGTGGCGAGAGAGCTTCCTGTGTCCCAGAAAACTCCCAGTCTCTTTGCTCCACCCCTACTTCCTGTCTGGTTTTCCCGCCTATACTGCCTGCCTGGCCAATCAGTGTTTTATTAAAATATGATTGACAGAATACAGACAATTCTCCAGCACCAGGGAAGGAAGGAGACCTGACTCTGGGGACTCTGATGTCCTTGGCAATCATGCTTATGTGGTTTGGTGGACCCAGAGTAGAGCTATGTCTAGATTCTTCTGAAACACTGCTGTACATTTTTCAAACTTAATACTAGAGATTCAGATAAGAGGTTATTTACTTAAAATAATGTCTTCAATGCCATGTTGTAATCTGAACTAAAAATATTTGGTCAGATAATAACATACAGTACTTAAATTGTGTTCACATCCTGCGGAATCTATATTTAATTTAGTGTACTTCTTCAGTCTATAAATACAGTAGTGCAATAGAAAGAGCCCCTTTTCAAATAATTAAAACAATATGAAGAAATTTTTAACTAATGCTAACTTGTAGAGGCATTGTGCTACAGAAAAGGCTTTTGTGAAAATAGTCTTTTTCAAGCAAATGATGATGAATACAAGGAGACCTTCCCCCACACTTAAAGTTTAATTCCAAGAAACAGGATACATGGTTATTTACTTTGTTTCAGTATATTTAATTATTCTACTTCTAAGTCATTATTGTTGTTTACAGATAAAGGCGACAAATATAAAATAAGCTGTGAAATTTAGCTCAGTGTGATTTTGTGTTTAGTGGGATGAACAGGCTATACATTCAACGTAGAAAGTTCTCTGAGTTAATTCTATTAAAAGGCCCTAGTAAAATGATTTTTGATAAAGTTAGAAGAGTAATATTGGAACCACTGAAATTAAATGATTCTTCTTATTTTAAAAGGGTGCTACTCACAAGCCGGAGCTCTGAGGTAATGAAAGACTCCCCATTAATCTTACTCGTTTCTCAAATGTGTAAGACTGGTACGTGTTTACAAGAGTTCAAACTCCTCTCGACACTTTACTTTACCTTCCACTTTTACTCTAACACTGATTAAAATGTTCAGTGTATTTTTTCTAAATTTGCTTCTTTGTGTGTGCAGCTGAGCATTACAGACTGTGTGTCAGAGGACAACCTCGAATTTTGTTTCTCACTTTTCACATTGTTGGAGGTAGTTTCTTTGTTCTTTTCTGATGGATTAACTAGGTGAGCTGGGTATTATCCTGTCTCCACCTCTAATGTCCCTGTAGGAAAACTGTGAGCACAAACACATGCTGTAACATTTGATTTCACGTGGGGTCTGTGGATTCGAACTCAGTTTCTCACCTTTGTACATCAAACATTTTATCCACTGCGCCATCTCTCCTGCCCCCAATATTCACATTCTAAAATGTGAACCAAGGCTTCTTCAACTTCTTAAGCTTTTCTCACTTACTAAAATCCTCATAGAGGCCAGTTTCTGTGTGTTATATCTTCTTAATTTCTCTGAACTTTTATTTTATGTATATGTGTGTTTTGCCTTCATATGTATTTGTTCACTGTGTGCATGCCTAATGCCCATGGAGGCTAGAAGAATATGTCCGAGCAACTGGAATTGGAGTTACAGACAATTGTGAGCCATTGTGTAACATGAGGGGCCGGCTTGTTGGGATTTCCGTCCTGCCCGGTACCCCAACAGCCGGCAAATCCCAAAGAGAAATTACACACAGGACTCCATAAGGTTATAAACTGATTGGCCCATTAGGTCAGGCTTCTTGTTAACTCTTATAACATATATTACCCCATTATCCTTATCTATGTTAGCCACATGGGCTCAGTACCTTTCTCAGTGTGACAGCTTACATGTTGCCTCTTCGGTGGTCTGCGCAGGAGTGGCTAGGGAGGTTCTGCTTCCAGAATACTCCCAGTCTCTTTACTCCACCCCTACTTCCTGTCTGGCTTTCCTGCCTATACTGCCTGCCTGGCCAATCAGCGTTTTATTAAAATATGATTGACAGAATACAGATAATTCTCCCACACCATTTCCCTCTTTTTTTTTTTTTAAACAAAAGAAAATACCCATAGTCCATTTGTTGGGAATGTGGGCGTAGTATTTCAGGCTATTTCCTGCTGGTTGGGGGTGCTGATGATCTTATGGGGACCTAAAGAAAATTTAGAGTTATAATCAAGTCCTGACTGGAGTATCCTGTGAGTCTTGATCATCTCAGGCAGCAGTCTTGAATATGTTCTGGATGTAGAATTCAGACATCCAGGCCATCTGTTCCTGTTGGAGATTTTTCAGGTGGCCTCCCTTGGTCAAAGGTGATTATTCTTAACTCTGAATAAATCCAGAGTCTCTCATTTTCTGTGGAAACAAAAGCAAAATCTCTTCTCCAAAGTAACATATCTTTTGACTTCAGTTTTGAAGCCAAGGTATTTTCAAAATTCCTATCTTGGGTTTGTTCAGCAGCATTTATAAACAAAAGTCTTTTAGCAGTTGTTGCTCCTTCCTCAGCAATCAAACAATTTAAAGAGAGCATAATAGCATACAGTATGAAGATTCTCTGTGCATTTTCCATCTTTATGTGGCTTTATTTTAATCTCTATTTCTTTTATTTTTACTTTTACTTTTTGAGACAGGATCTTTGTATATCTTTGTCCTGGAATAACACTGTAGACCAGGCTGTCTTTGAACTCACAGAGATCCTCCTGTCTCTGCCTCCCCAGTGCTGGGATTAAAGGTGTATGCTATCACACCTTGAACTCACAGAGATCTGTCTCTGCCTCCCAGGCATTGGGATTAAAGGCGTGTACTACCACACCTTGAGGTCACAGAGGTCAATCTACCTCTACCCCTTGAAGTCATAGAGGTCAATATGCCTCTGCCTCCCAGGCATTGGGATTAAAGGTGTGTAACAGCACAGCTTTTCTCCTGCTACAGCTGAAAACTGAAAAGAATGCGTTCAGCTTGTCATCAACAACATTTAAGTGTTTTGTGGCAGGACCTCTTTAAAGAGCTGCAAGGTTTTGCAGCTAAAGCTGAGTCAGGAAGCCTCTCTCAGATGAGAGCGCTTGCTTGCCTCTAGCAAGCAAAGTAGACCTGAGAAATTGCTGCCACCAAGAAGCCATGCTTTACTCTATTCTTTTCCAAGCTTTCTCAGGCTTTCTGTGGATTCAGTTATCCACGTCTGGGCGCCATATGTAACATGAGGGGCCGGCTTGTTGGGATTTCCGTCCTGCCCGGTACCCCAACAGCCGGCAAATCCCAAAGAGAAATTACACACAGGACTCCATAAGGTTATAAACTGATTGGCCCATTAGGTCAGGCTTCTTGTTAACTCATATAACATATATTACCCCATTATCCTTATCTATGTTAGCCACATGGGCTCAGTACCTTTCTCAGTGTGACAGCTTACATGTTGCCTCTTCGGTGGTCTGCGCAGGAGTGGCTAGGGAGGTTCTGCTTCCAGAATACTCCCAGTCTCTTTACTCCACCCCTACTTCCTGTCTGGCTTTCCTGCCTATACTGCCTGCCTGGCCAATCAGCGTTTTATTAAAATATGATTGACAGAATACAGATAATTCTCCCACACCACCATTGCATGGGTGTAATTGAACCCAGGTCCCCTGAAAGAGCAGCCAGTACTTTTCACACCTAGGTGTTCACACTAAATCAAGTTTTGTACTGGACGTGTATACATTGTGCTGTTGAAGTCTCTATGCATCCAGATGGCTGTACAATGCACTGAGTCCTGGGTTTGCAGGAGGCCTGAGCATTGCGTTTGCGAGATTATTAGTGTGGTGAAAATGATCACCGGCTTGGAGTTGAAGTGTGCCGCTTTCCTCCCTTGGAGACCTCAGGTAAGCCAGTGAGCTCTGTGCATGCTCCTCAAATTGTGCTGCTTATGAATTTTCCTCCCAGGAAGTTGGTAACTTTAATTAAGCAGCACCCATAGGGGATGCTTTGCCTGACAGTTCCTGCTTTTGAATCAGATGATCCGGGTTAGAGAATGATCTTCCTAAACATAAGAGGAGCTTTCAGGAGGCAGAACCAAACATGCTCAGGAATCTTGGGTCTGCTATTTAACAGGATTCCATGCCAGCTCCCTGTTTAAATTACGTATTTTTATCCTTACGGTAAGAATAGGAAATGCTAAGGATGCACTATGGGCTAACCTAGGCATCAATAAGAGCCCGAGTATACATAGAGTTCAATGAATGGTTGAAGTCAAAGCTAAAAGGTGTAATTGTGTTGGTATACAGTCAGTAAACTTTACCATACAGATTCCACATCAATTAAATTTATTCACAGGGCTCAAGGATATTAAATAGAACATTTTGTAAACATGCATTTTTTCCCCGAAGGTATGCATTACTAGTTCTGATGACAGCGACAGTATTTCACTCCTAGGGCTATTTCTGCAGGCATATTTGACCTCATCTCTCCATTTTTATAAATAATACTGGAAATAAGGTCATTTAAAACTAAATTTGTGGTTAGTAGGGAAGGTATAATACTGGTACATAGTACAGTTGCCCCATGGAGAAAATCTATGCTACTGTTAGGTGAAGCATCTACTGTTTTTTATCCATTTACTTTACAGAAGATGAGGATTAAAAGGGATTAGAGTGTGATCTAGTTCAGTCACACACATACCTGGACACTGTGACTAAAAGATTCACTCTCTCCGTGTGTTTCTTCAGCATCTCAGAATGTAATCTGCTATAATGTAGGGTTCTGCTTCCTCTTTTCCTTCGTTTTTAAATGAATTAGAAGGCTGGGAGTATGTTCAAAGCAAAGGAAAAGTCAATTTTGCTATTAATTGATACAGATTTTTCTGGTGAAGATAGGTCCCCAGACTGTGAATCCCTTGAATTTTAGGGGCTTATGCTCTTTTATGTTTAAGCATCCCCTTGTCGTGCTCTCCCCTCACTCTGTCTTTCATCTGTTGGCCGCAAGCTAACTCAGGGACTGGGATCAGGCCCTGACTTTTGTCCAGAGAAGACATTTTGTCTGCTTCAGGACAAAGGTGTGGAAACTACTGTTGGTTGGTTGGACTCTGCCACCAGTTAAGGTGAACGAACCTTGGCACCCTCTTTTCATGGTGTAATAACGAGGAAAGAAATAATAGAGTAGGGGAAATGGAAACTCCTTTCCCTTCTCTGTCCTCCCCTGTCCCAAGGTCCACGGCTTCCACTCCATTTTCCTGTACCTTTAGGTGTAATTAGACTTCTGGTTTTCTAGCTCTATGCAAGGAAAACTCACACTCAGTCTCTACCACATGCGCATGCACACACACACACACACACACACACACACACACACACACACACAGAGAGAGAGAGAGAGAGAGAGAGAGAGAGAGAGAGAGAGAGAGAGAGAGAGAGAACCTATCTTCCAGGTCTGAATTATACAGTCATAGAAGTGTGGACTAATTAGTAGTAGCCAGGTATTTATGACCTGAATTTTCAAGGAAAAGAAAAAGATCCACATTTGTGTTAAAGGTTCTGCAAGGTTTAGAGAGTAGTTAGGTCTTCCATAATTGTGAATAGTTGGTGGTTGGTAGTTAAAAAGTCATGTTATCTTCGGCTGTTCTTGAAATCTAAGTATTGCCCATCTTCGAATTTTCCTTAACACCCTTGTGACTATTTGGTAAAATCTCTTCTAGAATGTAAATGCACAAAGAGACTCTGAACATCCACCATCCCAAATGCTAAGATTATCATCACATGTGATGGAAACCCAGAAGAGATTGCTCTGTTTTCCTCTATCCTCTATAACCTGATATTTCCACCACAGTATTTGTAAAATTCTTTGATTTATGGCGTTCATTGTTCCACTGCTAGAGAAACTTCATGAAACTGTCACACATTTGAAAATTTTATTTTAGGTAACCTGCATCTGTGTTCCTGGGTGACGGCTACTCGTATTTGGGTCCACGATAAACCCCCTTTCATTCTCTTTGAAGAGAAAATCTGCTTGTGCTGTTGTTTTGATCTTTTCTCCAACAACACACTTTTCTATCTGTTTATGTGTATCGGCTTCCTTAGATTTTACATTGACCCTACTAGGTAGGTGGCTGTCTTGCTTCTTGATTTATTAATGAAGACAATGACCATGTGAAGAGATTATTCACTTGCTTGAAGTTACCACGTAAACTAGCCTGACACTCATACAGAGGGCAGAGTTCACCTTACCGTTTCTGTTGTCACTACCCTCTAATCTTGATCCATCTATGGAACTGCATCTGAAGAAGGTGGCCACCCATTTTCATTTGCACTGTGCTTTCTGGTGATGTTTTTCCTTCTTGGACCATATGAAGGTAAAAAATGCAAGCAAACCTTGTTTCAAAAGGTTCAGTCACCACAAAAGTCTATAGTCACATAGTCACAATTTAATTAGACTGGGATTAGAAATTTCAAGATGATTTCATAGGCAGTAACTTTCATTCCACACATGCATATGCTCAGGTAGATGTAGAACAGACACTTGGACCAAGCATCTCATGGTCAGCACAAGGATCAGTTTCAGGGCCAGGTAATCTGAAAAGCCCTGTATACCTTGTGGTGGTAGTCTTACGGGCGACTTATCTATTAGATTTAGCAATGGAAATCAAGGGGATGAATGAAAGATTCTGGGTAGTATTGCTGCCTGGGCCTGGGGTATATTTTGAGGGTCTGCATAAGAAGTTCTGGGCCAAGCAAGCAAGCAAGTGTAAAGCCCAGGCTAAGCTCTACCTATGACTGTGTGTCCTTCCTTTGAAGTTCTGGCCGTGCTTCTCTAAAGAACTGACCTGACTGTGGGTCTTCCTATCATACCTTACCTTAGAGACCTTGCCCTGGATGTTGCACTTTACACAGTCTATACTGTGGTAATATTAAAAACAAATATGAAGTTGCCAGAAGTGGGTATCTAACAGAGCCTGGCACATGACTGGCTCTGTGTATGGAGACTCAGTCAGCCCCAAAGTGATGAGGACAGCTGGCTTACTAGAACACTTTCTCAGAAATGCTGTGCCCATGTCTCCTTTTCTTCAAGTCCCTGCATTTTAATCTCTTAAGAAAATTAAATCACTGATTTTAAAGACCCTTCATCCCTTTATAATTCCAGTTAGGGTAAGCTTTTCTAACTTTTAGTCTGCAGCCTTTCCTTCATTATCATGTCTTATGTCACAACAGTGGCCTAGAACTTGCGCACATGCTACAGTGGTACAGGCCAACATGGTGCCTCATTCAGGACTGGATGGTTTTAGTTCCTTCTCTGATTCCTTCTCCAGACAGTGTGTGTCTAAGAAAGCGCCGAGTGACTCTAAAGACAGTCTAAGTGAAGCAAGATTCAATCTTTATTTGGGATTACTTTTCTTCAATTTCTTTGATTTCTTCTTATTTTACTGCATTCTTCCAAGTTTCCCTTTAGAACAATTCTGAGGAATGCTTAAGAGAAGCTAACTGCAGGATGTCCAGTCACACTCAGAGCAGGAAAGAGCTCTCTGTGTGGGTGAAAGAGCTGGAGTCCTAGTCACATGGCAATGTCAAGAGCAATTAGCTATTCATGGGCGAGACAAGAACGGAATGTCCCTAAATAGAGGAAATGTTATTCTTAGATTCCAACTGAGAGAAGGAATGTGGAAAGCTATTGACATGGAGGGTTTAGCATGTGTAACAGGACTTTATTTTAAAACTGCCAGTGCGTTCTCATACACAGACACAAACACACACAGTAACATATGTTCCTATACAGAGATAAATAGATACATACACACACAGACACATAAATACAATCAAAGAATGTAGTCACACGCACACACACACACACACACACAGAGACAGAGAGAGAGAAAGAGAGAGAGAGAGAGAGAGAGAGAGAGAGAGAGAGAGAGATGTACACACACATACAAATAAGCAATCACAGTATACACCAGAATCACAAACACATACAATTACATATGCATACAGGGATAAACACATATGTAGAAAAATACAGAGTTACATACACAGGCAGAGACAGTGAAACAGACACATAACATAAAGACATACATACTTATTCATGTACTAAGAAAGATATACACATACACAGACATGCACATGTCACATAAATACTCATAGGGATGATTTATATGCGCACATACACACTTGCTTTTGCTTTTCCTTAATGGAAGTGTACACATTTATTGGTCATCAATGATATAACAGTGTTACGGAGGCTGCTGCCAACTGTTTCCACAGTTAAGACTCTTTGAAATCCCATCATTATTTGCAATTTCATTAGATTCAGTGAACAGTTATTTGTTGTTAATAATTCTAGTGCTGGTCCTCAACGTGTTATTCTAAGAGGTTCATATCCTCCATTTGGGCTCTGAAGCATCTGTTCAGACATATCAGCAAAAACCATATTTTGCTGTCCTTAGTCTGAGTCCAGATGGTTGCATTTATGTACCGTGTACCGTAATCCTCAATTATGTACTGTGATTTAATCTATTTTATTTTTATATGTTTAATAAAACCAATTATTTAAGAAAGTAAGGACTCCTAATATATTCATATTAGGCTGTGGCAGAAGTTAAGTTCTCTCTGTGTGAATGTTTTTGTTAAGATGCCATCCTTAAAAGGATCTTGCAACCAAAGGGCTCTCTTGAAGCTGTCTTGCAGCTTCAAGTTGAGTAGCAGAAAGACTCATAAGCAAAGCTAGCTTCATGGCCAACCCCCCACTCCCTTTCTTCTGTTATGGATACCCAATAGTTAAAGAGCAACTCGGTCACCCAAATGACAGATATTAGACTGTCACTAGCCTACCTTGGGTATAGGGACTCAGAGAAGATTTAATTCAGTTTTAGAAAAGATAAGAATAAGCTTAATCTTCTTGAAGTTAGTAATTTAGTAATTGAAGTTAGAAATGTCTTTCAAGAGAACAGGCAACTTCTTGACACAAGATCCCATCTCTGAAAGCCCCCCTTTGTTCAATATGAGAAAATATCTAACTCTCCATGCTATGGGATGTGCAAGATGAGCCAGAAGGAAATGATGTATTGATCAGGGACAGAGAGGAAGTAGGTGTTGTGTTTAGGGACATTGACCCTGAGGTCAACCCACTTGGATTGTGATGTAAGGTTTGTTCTATTACAAGTTAATATTAATCTCATAGTGTGGCAATTTCCTTAGCTGTAAAATGGGATCATGACACAATGACCTCAGAATGTTGTTTTATTAATCCTATGAATAAATGAAATTATATGTACAATAAAAAAGTTGCACATTTGCTGTTTAAAAATATGTAAAATCCATAATTAATGAAAAGTTTAAACATGTTATTTGAATGGGCATGCTAAATCTAAACAAAAATCAACTTCACCAGAAATGTAGTTTCTAAAAAGAAAATCATAGAAATTGCAAGGGATTAATAGCATAATTAAAATATAATTAATCATTTAGCAGAGAACAGGAAGATGGAGTGATTTTTCTCTTTAATCACTCTTTAAACAGCAGCCACCAGAGTAATTGTGTACAAATGTGGACTTGTAGATAATATTGTTTTAGCAAGGATATTTCCTAATACTTTAGAAAATGATCTTACAATGTTTCCTGGGACACTCTTATTTTCAGAGTACCACTACTTTCTCAATATTCTCTGTGGCAGTGTGTGTATGTCCTTCAGTGTGTGGGTGCATGCATGTGTGTGAAGGCCAGACTTTGGTTAGGTGTGTCTTCCTTGATGACTTTCCACATTATTGGCAGAATCTGGAACTCCTGGATTAGGCTAGTCTAGCTAGCTAGCATGCTCCTTGAATCCTCTGTCTCTCACGGGTGTGAGGTTGTCAGGTACACATCCAAGCAGCACATCTCCGATTTTGCATGAATCCTAACCCTTTTCTCCACGATTAACAGCTCTGTCTTGGGATTCAACCATTTAAATAAATCTCATTGAATAAGTTACAAAAAACATTCTATTGAGATACAGATGGTACAGCATCCAGAGATGATTATCAGGCCTCACACAGAAGTAACCTCGAGGAGGGGCTGCCATCTCCTTTTCTTTGGTACTGAGTTTACTGGTTGCATGACTTTCCACGACTCAGGTTGGGAAATGTGTGACCTCTCCTTTTGGTAGACTCTTTATTTTTGAATTACACGTAATGCTGAACTGAGCCAGAGGTCATTTTTGTTAATAATTTTATTCAAAGAGATATAGTTCTGTTATTTTGGATTTGCATTTTAGTAAAGTAATTCAGAGGAATTGTAATTACATCTTTCAAGAGCTATGAAACTATGAAGTAGAAAGAGTAAGTAGATTATTAGCTGGGGTTGGTGTCACCATTCAGTGCTGTAGTACTTGGTTAGCTTGTGTGAAGCTGTGATTCTTTATTTGTTTGGGTTGTTTTAAAATACACTATAATTATATAGTACAGGCTAGCCTGAAACTGCAGCTGCCTCAGTATTTTCAATATGGAATTATAGGCAAGTACCATCATGCATTATTATATTTTTAAATTTATTTATTAAACTTCACTTTTACAATTTTTTTAAAAAAGTGTAAGATTACCTAATCTTTAAGTACTATGTCAAAGGATGGATTTATAGGGTTAGAACACACATTTCTGCAGACCCTATATAAAATTACAAAATAACAAATTGAAAGTTGATTATTAGGTACATATTTATTTAGAAAAAAAAGAAGTGAATGATGAACTTTCAAAATACTCAAATATTAAAAGGCTTTTAATTACTTTGATGAACTTTATTATAAAAAACTTGCAAATTTAAAAAAGCTTTTTTTTTTTTTAAAAAATACACAGGTTTAACGCAGAGGGCTGGAGAGATGGCTCCGCTGACCTGTTGCTCTTGCAGAAGACCTGGGTGTAATTCCTAACACCTACATGATGATGTACAACCATCTACAGCTCCCATTCTGGGCTAACCCACACACTCTTCTGGCCTACAGAAGCATAGTTGTATCTGTAGGTAAAACACCCAAACCTATAAAATAAAAATTAATGTATCTAATAAAAACCTAACAGTTTTATTTTGATAGATGGCTCATGTAACAATGGGCCACTTTAAGAAGTCTGTGTCATGCTTAAAGAGCAGCATGTTCAAGTGAATATATTTATTATGTGGAATTTTTTTCTGGTGTTTGTGGAAAAACTCAAATCCATCAACATGCCTCAGATCACTCAACAGAAATAGTTTAATGAATGTTTTAAAGGAATATTTTTCAATTTTACAAGTTGTTATTGGTGGTAGTATGATGGGGAATTTTTGCCAACCAATTATCTTTAACTTGGCAGGACCAAGTTAGGGTGTGGTTTTTTTGGGACCCGGGGAAAAATGGCGCACAGCCCAGCTGCCCTCCCTCTGTGTTGTTCCCTGGCAGCACAGCTGAGCTTGGACTTTTCATTCCTGTTTTGTGAGTTTTCCCCTTTTAATAAGTAAAAATACAGTTGTTTTATCTTTTAGCTAGCCTTTACCTTTTCGTTATGTTCAGAATCGAGCTAACTTCTATAGTAGTACATGAATTTAGGGATGCTATGAGATTAGTAGGGAACTTTATTGGGATAGCAATAGAGTAACGATACCTTATATCAACCTCTGGCCTCCATATTTAAAACACATGCACCCCCAAATACCCATACCCATACTCATACTAATACAAGTGGGTACCACACATACAACACCACAGGCACAGTGTATCAATTATCTGTCATAAAACACCTAGGTTGTGCAATTTAAGTGTGTTTTCACAATTTTATAGCCTCATTTTACTCATATTTAATTGCATTGATTGATGAGCCTCATTAACCACTTTGTTAAAAAATGCCCCATTTCCTCTAGTGCAGTGTATGTTTCGTGCTAACTTAATCAATGCCAGTGTTTTGTGTCAGATCAGCAAGATGTTACAAAGTGTTCTCAGGGTATCAGATGATGCCATCCTCTTCTTTAAAAGCTTTGATAAAAACTTCTAAAGCTTTTCCACGGCTTGTGTTCAAAATTTATTTCACTGCCTCAATAAATTATTATTTCTGTTATAATCTGAAAACATGTTTGATAGCTTAGTTGCAAGAAGAGAGCAAGTGGTTTATTTTCAACCCCTATCTTTTATAGTTCATATTTCATTCAACATTGCTTGCTTTTCTTTCATCTTCTCGTCAGTAAATACATTTAAACAATCGGAATATATTTATCACATATAGAAATAAGAAAGGTTTAATTTCTTTTTCATGGGACTTATCAAACTAAATTCACAACGCCACTTTCAGTTATTATCAATCTTTTAAATGATTATATTTCCCTCACATATTTATTTGTCTCCCTGTTCAGAATTTTTCAACAGTTACTTGATATGGATTAGTTTATCTGTTAACTTGACACAACCTAGAAGGACCTTAAAAGAGAGCCTCATTTTTGAAATTATCTAGAACCAGTTTGACTGAAGTCTTTGGGAGGCAGTCTTTTTTTTTTTTCCGATTATTAATCGATAGCGATATGCCAATTTCACCATCGATTCAGCATATAGCTTTGACCATGGTGCTCGATAGCAGCTAGAGCAGGCGGGATTCTAACCCGTGAACCTTGGCACCGCGCCAGGACACAGCATTAGATGCTCCTACCACTCTGAGCCACTGCTCGAGCTGGCTGGGAGGCAGTCTTGATTATTAACTGATATAGGAAGACTTAGGCCATTTGGGTGGCACTATTTTCTAGGCTGAGAATTCTAAACAGTGTAAGCAAAAACAAAGCAAGCAAGTAAGAGGCAAGGAAGGATGCAGGCATTTATTTATTTCTACTCTTCTTTTTTTTTCCTTTTTCGAGATGGAGTCTCACCATGTAACTCTGGCGGGCCTTGAACTTGCCATTTTGACCAACTAAGCCTCTAACTCATAAAGACCTGCATGCTTCTGCACCCTGAGGATTAAACATTTGAACCACCAGGTCTAGCTTATTTTTATTCTTGATTATAGATGTGATATGACCTGCTTCAAATCCCTGCTTGAATTTCCCTTAATGATGAACTATAAACCTAGAATTGTAAATCACATACATCCTATTATCCACTAAGATCCTTATATTTAGTCCATTTTATCATAGCAATAGAAATGAGACTGCAAATACTGTGGTAACATATCATGAGACCCAATTTTTAAGGTTGAACATACAACAATGATCTATTTTGCTAAACTTACACCAATGGAAAATTCCAAGCGTCCATCTGTGTTTACACCCCAAAGAGGTTCTGGGGGAAATACATAAAATCTACTAAATAATAAAATAATAAAAATCAAACCCTTTTTATATTGTATTACAGAGGCTACTTTCCCCAACAAGATAAAACAACTAGTCTGGGCCTATCAAAGTCTCATACCCATGGGGTCAGAGTCAGATGACCTGATGTCAGATGAGAGGAGTATGCTGACAGAGCTTCTCCACTGTTGTCCTCGAGTAGAATAATATGATTTTAAAACCCACACAATTACATCACAGAAACCCAAACTCAAAGTCTCTATAACTCATATTCCTTTTAGATAGGCCTCCCAAATTCTTCAAATCCTTCAAATTGTACAGCTTTAAAGTGATTCTGTCATGATTGCATAGTCAGAGACCAATACGTCATCAGTTAGAAATAATGCTTTCAACACTAATATGAATTATGATCAAGTCAGTATCTAGGTATTTATTTTTTTTCAAAGTTTATTAAATTATGAAAGTTTCCATTTCCGCCCCTCCCCCCAACACCCTCCCACTCCCCCCCTCCTCCCTCTCCATCCCTAAGAGCAGTCAGGGCTTCCAGCCCTGTGGGAAGCTCAAGTTCCTCCCCCCTCCTTCCAGGTCCCAGAAGGTGAGTATCCAAACAGACTGGATCCCAAAAATCCAGTATATACAGAGGAAACAAGTCCCAGTGTCATTGTCAATGGCTTTTCAGAAAGACTCCGGGCCAGCCACATTCAGAGAATCCAGCCACATTCAGAGAATCTGGTTGGATCACATGCTCGTTCAGTCCCAGTCCAACTGGCCTTGGTGAACTCTCATTAGATCAGTCCCCTTGTATCAGTGAGTGATTGCACCCCTGGTGGTCCTGAGTTTTTTTCATGTTCTTCCTCCTGCTGCCCCTCATTTGGACCATGGGGGGCTCAGTCCGGTGCTCCAATGTGGGTCTCCGTCTGTATCGCCATCCATCGTCACCTGTTGAAATAGACAAGAGTATCTAGGTATTTAAATGGCGACTTTTTACATCATTTTTCTTTCACTGCGGCAAATTCTCTAATATAAATAAAATAAAATACAAAGCACAACAACTTCTCAAGGAGAGAGATTCATACTATCTCATGGCTTCTGACTATCACATTATTTTGAGTTGGTTAAGATACAGAACATACTGGTGGAAAATATACAGAAGAGTAAAGTCAGTCACCTCATGGTGACCAGAGAGCAGAAAAAGAGAGCTAGGGTGAGGGTCTCAATATCTCTTGCATATCATACCCTGATGACCTTACTTCTTTCCACACAGCTCTGACTGAAGGGCTCTACTTCCTCTAAAGAGTGCCATGACCAACATTTTAGCACATGGTCTTCACAAGACTCTCAAAATTGTCAAGAGCTCTGGAGGCTGAGATTAACATACCACATTCTTAGTCTCTCATCACTAAATGCCACTGGCTGGATAGTTTAAAGCACAGAAATTTGTTTTCACAGTTTTGGATGCTAGGATTGTAAGACCAAAATGCCACCTGATTTAGTACTGAGCCTGAAGAAGGCTGCCTTCTCAATATGTCTTCATATTATAGAAGTGAATTGGTTTTATGGAATCCTTAGCAAGGACATTAACTTTATTATACAAGGGGTCTAATGTTATTAGCCCCATTTAACTTGAATTGTTTTCTCTGTATATGATATCTTAAAAACCCAGGGAAATCTTAATATGTAGTCATGTGATGGGCCTCAAGTGACTGTCATACATAGCAGAGTCACATGGGAAGTTTCTACTATGTGCTAATTCTGAGGTTTCCCAAATCTATAGTGGTACTTGTTTATTTAGGACTGAAGACATGGGAGCAGGTTGCCATGGTTGAATCATCTTTTCTCCATGAATGTATGTAGAATATCCTCATGGCCAAGTCTGTCTCTTGCCAGTGTCCTACTCACTCTGCCCTAATTATCTTTTAAACCCCTCACTGTTAATGTCCTCCTTCTTGGAGTTTTGTAATAATTTCCTGTAGTTGTACAAAAGGTATCCCAATACTTAGTGTTTTTTGTTGTTGTTGTTGCTGTTGTTGCAATCTGATTTATTTTCTCAGATGTAGCTCAACTTAGTCGAACATTGCAGAGTGTTGCATGTTGGCATTCCAGCTATGGCTTTGGGCCCAGGAAGCTTGCTTAGGGAGGACCAGCTAGCTCACTCACATCATGAGCAAATCACTGCTGGCTTTCGGGAAAAGTCTCGGTTCTATACAAACTGTCTGTCTGTACCTATGCATAGAAACTGGTCTTGCAGGAGTGTGACATCCAAAAATGAATAACATAGAAATGGCAACAATGTTAAGACCTCATTGACAAGTCAAATATCACTGTTGCCAGATTTTATTGGTTATACGGAAATCAAAATCCTACCTTCTTTCAGAGTATGGAAAAATGAGCCTTCTATTTGGGTTAGAAAATCACAAAAGGATTTGTGTGTATGCCTCCAAACCTCTACAAGGTTGCTAAGCAATTCATAGAATTCTGTTTACATAAAGGTAAGTGTAGGGGTAGGACACACCTCAAGAGTAGCTTGAGCAAGAGCTTAGCTCACAGTCTTAGTTTCTCATGGAGTTCCCTCCCTCCACGATTGTCACTGTCTTCTTTTTTGTTTGCATCTCATTGACAATGTGGCTGCAATGTTTTCAGTAATTTCATTTATGACACATACTATCTGTAAAAACAAAACAAAGCAAAATGCTCTCTACTTAGGGTTCCCAATAAGTCTGGTGAAACCAAGCTTGAACGTGAAGTAGAATAATATTCAACCCTCTTCTAAGGGCATTCATGCCACATATCAAGCACATACTCTCATATTGAACGTATTTGTTATGAGTTCAAACCACAGTTCAAGCCTCAATTTTTAAACTGAAATTTTAGAAAACTGAAAAGTAATGTGCCATTTCCTAAAACTGCATTGTTTTAATATGCTAATTGTTTGTAATGGTGGAGGCTTTTGTCTGTCTCTCTCATGGCCACCTCTCTCTAAAAGGGGACCCACAGCAACTCCTAAATCAAAAGAACTGTTGAAATAGCCAATAAAGGAAAAGACAACGATAGTACAGCAGACATGTGAACTCAAGAGCATGTGTCTGGTACAACCCAGTGGTATGGAATCTTGTTGAGCATTGCCCTGTGGAGAGCTGTTTGCCAGGGTTTATTAATGTTGGGTCATGTTGGTTCTACTCACTTTTCCGTCTTCTCAGATCCTGCCTCTTCCCTCACAAAGGCTCTGAACACCTTATCTCTCGGCAGCAACTCCTCTAGACATTTCCTTTTCTGCAGTGGAAGGAAACGATTTCATGTGTTCAGACACATCGCCAGTTGCCAAGAACTTCTATTTTTGTCTCCCTTCATTCATCAGCAGGAAGTACCCAAAGCAGTAGCAGATCATCAGCATTTTGTGGACATCAACAAGTTAGTATCTGCTGATGAGCTTATACTGTTTCACTTATATTTCATGAACTCAAGGAAATCATGCAGAAATAACCATGATCCTCCAAGGAAATATGTAACATTTGTTATTGAATACAGAAGTACTCTTAATTGCGAGAAATACAAATGTTTCCCAGCTCAGTCTTATCACCTTGAACCTCGGGTTTTCAAGGAAATGAGGAAAGATGGAAAGTTCAGAAAACATTGAAAAGAAAACCAGTTAATTGTTCCAATTCCTCAGGAAAAGAAGCACAAATAAGAACTTTCATCATTTGATTATCACTATGTTGGGTTAATTACCAGAATTTCAAAAGCAGAAGTCATGCTAGTGCCAGAAAAGAAAAACTCATAAGCCAGTGAGAAGGGTAAATTAATAGAATACACCAGTCCAAGGTATCTATCTCTTCTATTCTTCCTGAGGGAGTATTGGCAGTTACTGCTGTTGGAGGAGGGAGTATTATTTTCTTTAGTGGTATGGTCATTGATAATTCACTCTTACTGCAGTATATTACCTCCTACCATACCCAGGCAGAAAACTCTAATCATTCAGATGGTCTCTGAAAAAGAGACCCATCAAAGTAGGGACTTGTTGAAAAGAACTCATGTGGAAGAGGGGAAGAGGGGGAGAGAGAGGAATAGAGAATAAAAATCCATTCTGTGAATCTATCAAACAAACAGACAAACAAAAAGTTAAAAGAGAAAAAAGGAAGTTCTTTGTCTTAATTCATAAATGATGCTCAAGTTCTCACTCTTATTCTACCAGGCTACAGGAGAAAACTACCTTTTTTTTTTTTTTTTTGAGGAACTGCTTTTCCTTGAGGTACTGTGTGTTTGTGCAAAAAGTATTTGCTTGACTATTCAAGTGCCCCCTGAATCCCGTTTCTGGCTCAGCTTTCATTTGTTTTGGACCTTTCTGAGCCTCTTGTTTTTTCTATATTCTGGAGGAAGAAATTAGACTTCAACTTCTGGAGAAAGAAATTTGCCTTCCACATATGGGTGTTTTCCCACAGCTTTGCAAGGTTCACAAAATCTACAGATTCCTTATCAGACCCAGAGGAATGAAAAGTCTTTGAATCAGAAGAAACAGTGAGGTCATGTAGGTACCAGCTCGCAACAGGTCTTCTGTTTTAACTGTTGAGGCCTCTATGGCAAGCACCACAGTCTGGAACATTTACAAAAAATATTCACTATGTCACAATTTAGGTGTTGACAAGCCTAGAGTGAAGAAGTCACAGGGGATAATTTCTTCTGCAACCTTGCTCTTTGGCCTAAAGGTGGCCATGCATTCTCTGAGGCTTCTGCCTTTTCTGGGTAAGTGCTTCTGTCTCAGTGTATTTTTATAAGAAGACACTTATATTGGAATTTCGATTGACCTCATTTTGCCTTAATTATATCTGTAAGGACCCTATTTGCCATATTTGGCAGTAGCAAGGACTTGGATATTAAATAAAGAATATAATGGGACAAAACTCTATAGAAGTAACTTCTTTAAATCAGAGTTCTTCAAAACTAAAAGAGAGTCGGGCAGTGGTGGTGCACAACTTCAATTCCAACATTAGGGAGGCAGAGGCAGGCAGATGTCTGTGAGTTAGAGGACAGTCAGGTCTTCAAGAGCTAGTTCCCGGAAGGACAGACCTCAAAGGCTCCAAAGCTACAGAGAAATCCTGTCTCTAAAAACCAGGAAGCACGCACACACACAAACACACATACACAAAGGAAAAAGACCCTAAAAGACAAGGCACAGGACTGCATCCCTGCTCTCAGAAAAGGGAGTCTGGAGGATCCTGTGTGTGAACTCCACACTGAGTTTACATAGTGAGACCCTTTCTAAACAAATGAAATAAGAAACTACATGGAAACAAAGAAACTTAGTCTAGCTTGGTACAGAGCATTAGCAATCATGCCATCCTGTAACCAAAAAAGGATGAAACATTAATTCACATGCTGAAATTTACATGGAACCAACATAAAAAGATGCGGGGCTGGCAGAAGAGGCAAAATTCACATCAATCCTGGAAGGATGTTACTTTGGATAAAACATTTATTTTCTATTTCTCCCAACTGTGGGAAATAGAAAAGATGTCCTACATGGTTCCCATTTTCCTAATGGGAGCTCCTCAAATTATGAATGTTTTTAGATTAGGCAGCTATCTTCAATTTCTTCTTATTTTAAGGAAAAGAACTATTTCTCTGTATTACTCGTTGCCTGAAAGATTATAACAGTGGATGGCAATATTCTAATCATCTTTACTTTCTTCCAAATGATGTGAGTAAGTAATATATACAGGGTGTTTAGACATCCAAACTGAAGAATATATTCTAGATGTGATCAAAATTTAAATAGTACAATAGATTTGAGCTTGTGAAAACTCAGAGGCAGAGACTGATTTTCTAAGATGACATCCTCTAAATACCACACAAAACAACTGAGACTTCACATTGTCTGGAATTTTTTTGTCCCTTCTTTTTCTTTTTAGGAGATGAAAAAGATGATATTAGACCATTTTTGCTTTATGAATTTATTAGTTGTTCTTTTGATAATACTCGGTGACCCAGAGCTGGGAAGAGAAGGAAGAGGTACATGAAAACTGCACTTGAGGATCTGGGCAGCATCTGTATAGCTATCGGGATGACCTTATGACCTCCTCAGGCAAAGTGATAGAAGAATATTTTTGAATATTTAAGGTTTTGATTGGCAACAGAGTTCCAAACAGCATCACTTTCCTATGTATAGCAACTACCTTTTGTTTTAAAAAATACATGCCCTTTTAGAAAGTGGCAATTAATTTAAAATTGAACTCACATGACATTCAAAACACAGGTTGTCAAAATAATGGCTAGATATTTCAATTTGGAAAAATAGCTACTTCAAAGCTGCATAAATCTTTCCATGCACTAGGCAATTCCATAATGTCTAAATATTATGGATCTAAAAAACATGTATGTTTAAATGTAAATATCAATTCGGTATGTTCTCATACTATATTTTAGAGGATTTATTTGTCTTTTGTGAAGTAAATCTCTGTGTAAAGTCACAGTAAAAGAACTTGTTCTTGTGAATATCTTCAAAACAGTTAAAAACTGAGAGTGCATGGGGGATGCTGTCAGGTTGGATGCAACATGGAACTTCATCAAGCAAAAATAGTCAGAAAACTAGAATTAGAAGTAAAAGCACCCTCCTCCGGAGCCCGTTGCTCCTGTCCTGTCCTGTCCTGTCCTGTCCTGTCCTGTCCTGTCCTCTCCTCTCCTCTCCTCTCCTCTCCTCTCCTCTCCTCTTCTCCCTTCTTTCTTTGTTCTTTATTCTGTGTGTTTATTCTCCTGTATTTTATGTAAGTAGTGTGCAACTATGGATAATTTATCTTCACTATCTTGTCCTCATTGTCTCTAGGTTCCTCATAAAAGTCTCAGCGTTCATGCAATTAGTCTAGGATCATCACCTGCCTTTGTCAAAGAAGTTGGAAGCATTTTAGCTTGACTTTATTAGGAACTCATCAATTACCCTGGGTTTTAGAGAAGTGGCTTAGTTAGGTGAAGGCAAATCCTTAAGCAGAGTCAAATCTAAAGAACTAAAGGTACAAAGGAAAATGTACTTCTTAATATTCTTATAAGAATAGAATTTTAGATGAGTGAATAAAATCCTGATCTTTTCTATCCATTCTGCACTATCAGATGTAGGAGGAAAAGTCCATGCATTTACCCTTCAGATTTTTTTATTGTTTAAAAATTATTTTCATAGGAATGGCTCAAAGTAGCGTGTCTGTATTTGGGGTATTTGAGTCTCTGCACTCCATGAGACTAACGACTGGGTTTGCCTTTTTTACAGTTGTGACTTGACTTATACAAGATGGCACAGAGTAGGCACTTTACAACAGTTGACTGATAACATTGCTTATTGTTGCCCCAAGCTACAAATGGTATGACCATTAGCCTCTAAAGCCCATGAGGCATGGCAAAACACTTATGAGATTTTTGCAGTTTTGTTGCTAACATAGGATCATATAGATGTGTATCACTATGATTTAGATAAGTGAGTTCATCAGCTCTGTCTTGTGACAAAACACCTGGAAAAATCAAAGAAGGAAATATTTATTTTAGCTAATGAGTTCAGAGTTTTTCAGGTGGTGAGTGTGGCGATTCAGAACTGATTGTTTTGGGTGTTTGATTTTGCTGTATTTATCTTTTCCCACAATGATATGGGTACCAACAGTCCTCAATGAATGCTGTTGTCCTAATCCTGATGTCCCCCATTCTTTATCATTCTTTATTCTATAGTCAAATGCTCATTCCTTAAAACTCCACAAACTGCATTCTTGCTCAAACTATTTTAATGTGCTTTCCACACTGCATCAAACTGAAACCCCAAGCTGACCTACTGCCCTTAGAAATTGATCCATTCGTTTTGGAGAGTGAAATTCCTGTCCTGGACATGCTAATGCCAGGTTAAACTGCTCATTACCTTAATTGATATGGATCCAAAAAGTCCAACCTTGCAACAACATCTGTTTTCTCCACTCATCCCAATGTCTGGTCAGCCTAAGCACCTATTCCCAGAAGTCTTCTCCAATGTTGAAACCTGTTGACAATTGCCATTTTTTAAATACAATTTGGTTCATTTCTGTATGTGTACTTGTGTATACACAACAGTGTGCAGTTGAAGGTCAGAGAAAACTTGTAAGAGTCTATGCAGGGAAACTTGGTTGTGATAGGAAAGGACTGGGTATGTATGGTTCTTACATTTATAAAGTCTTCATTTTTGTAAAGTTTGTCTTACAAGTATTATGGTGGCTGTCGGCATGAAATACCTACACAGTCAAGCTGGAAAGCTTTCTGTAGGTACCGACTGAGCAAATTTTCTCGAATGGTTCAGAGCAGAAGAGATGGAGAGACTGCCAGGGAAGAGGGAGGCTGTGGATGAGGAAAGATGGGGAGGGCACCCTGAGTCGATCAAGTCTCCTTAACAGGTCATTTGTTCACTTAGTTGGGTTTTAAACACCAGAGCAGGCTTCTCTACAGAATTGGCTGAGCTGGCTAATGAGGGCAGCAAGTGATGAATGTACTGGACAAAGATCAGCAAATGTAAGGCTATTACTTCGTCCATACTAATCCTTCATGTGATTGGGAGGACTTTGTGGTTGCATGTTTTTCTATAATGGAAAAAAGTTACTATGGTCTTAATCCAAGACATGGGATGGATGGGGTTATTTGGTTGCCTTGGATAGGTGTGTATGTTAGAAGTGCATACCATAGCTTAGAAGATACGCAAATTTTATGCAGACTCTAGCATAACCAGGAACAGCTTGCTCACTGTTTAATTTTGTTTAATATTATATATGGCACAAAAAGAGAGACAGTGCCAATGGGATTAACATACCACTTTTGGCCAAATTACTGGTGTGTGTGTGTGTGTGTGTGTGTGTGTGTGTGCGTGTGTATCTTCTCAAGTTTCAAAATTCTAGACTTTTTCTTTTTGTCTTTTTTATCTTGGAGTAGGGAGACTGTACTGATTAGTTTCTGTCAACTTGGTACAAACTATAGTCACCTTGGAGAAAAGAACCTCATCTGAGGAAGAGCTAGCATCAGATTAGCTGTAGACATGTCTGTGTGGCGTTGAACTTATTACATAATTGAAGGTGATCTTGAGCTCCTGATCCTCCAACCTTTACTTTTAGAGAACTGAAATTACAGACTTGTAATACCACACTTGTTTTCTGCATGACCAATGATGGAAGCCAGGACTTTGTACTTGCTACAAAAACCCTCCACCAACCAAGCTACAGACCCTGCACAGGGGTCTTACAATAACTTCTATTTGATTTCTTATAAGAATGCTGGTACTGACCCAATCTCCATTATGTAAAACTAGACTCAAAATACTTAAGTGATTTTCTAAGCCAATAAGGTGGGGAACTATTGAAGCTGGAATTTGAATTCTAGCCATCATGTCTGACAAAGATTTGTTCTCATAATGAGCAAAGGAAATAATAAAATACACTTATCTATTTAAAAAGAAGGAAGATGATATTTCTCTCTAATCTTTATAAGTATTGACTGGTACTTAACCTCTTTATCCATGGAATATTAAAAATAAACAAACACGGAATTCAGCAGGGGATTTGCTGAAGCGTTTTTCTATCTGTTTCTTCCTCCCACTCAGGGTCTAGAGTGTTTCACAGTTAATTTTCTAGTTATTAAAACTATCTCCAAGCTTAGCTCTCTTTATTACAGGGAAAGATCAGTTGATTTCTGTTTCTGTGCTCTTCAGAAAACAAGTGCACAAAAACTGTTTTCTGCAAATCTACCCCTGGGCATTTAAAAAAAAGGGCTGTCACTTGACGTCAAAATGAACTAAATAATCCCCATGGCAGAGTTTAGGAGTGACAGAGGACCACAGTTATTAGAAATTTTCAGTGGCTATCCTGGATCATGTATGTAGACACAGTTTATTGGCTTAATGGAAACTCTGCAACCAAACACATACTGTAAGAATCTACCACTTATCATACTTACAATCACATAGAAAATATTGCAGGAAGAAGGAATGTTTTCTAGGGTTGAAGAGAAAGCTTGGTGAGGACAGGACTTGCTGGGCAAGCATAGGGACTGGAGTTTAATCCCATAGAATCCATGCAGGAAAGCTGGGAGTGGTGAGGTTTTTATAATCCCAGTTCTGAGAACACAGAGATAGGTAGATTCTGAGGGCTCCCTGGCTAGACAGCCTAATTGGTGGATACTATAGCAGTAAGAGACCCTTTAGGATGGCTCCTGAGAAATGACAACCCTTCTCAAAGCTTTCAACATAAAAACATGACCATGACCATGCACACGTACACACCTCACATGCAGCTTTGTTAAATTTTCAGAATGGTCACTGAACCTGTGTCACTAAACTCTGATGATTATTGTGCCATTTAAACTCCAAAGTAAAAGTTGTTAGTGTGTGTGTGTGTGTGTGTGTGTGTGTGTGTGAGAGAGAGAGAGAGAGAGAGAGAGAGAGAGACAGAGAGAGAGACAGAGAGAGACAGAGAGAGACAGAGAGAGGGAGAGACAGAGAGAGAGACAGAGAGACAGAGAAAGAGAGAAAAGCTTAGGTCAGGAAAGCATAGTGTGTTGAAAAAGACCCTAATAGCTATATTTTCAATATGAGATTGTGCCACTAATCAATACATTTCCTAGAGGGAATTTCATGAAAAGATTAAATCTGTAAGGATAGGGAAATAAACACAGAAAGCACACTGCTTTACCATCTAAGCCAGGGCCACACTACCATCTCTAACACTTACTAGATTAACTTTCTGATGATCAGGAAACTCCTAAAAATAAGCTAGACAGAAGCAAATTCTCTGATAATTTTTACAGGATGAGGACCATAGTTTGTTTAAATAAAAAAAAAATGTCTCAAGGGGTGAACATATAGTGAGACTGAGCCAGAAGAAAGGATAAACTATAAAATCACTCATATGCTGGAAAAATAATGTAATATAATGTGTATTATAAGTGAATATTAATTTTGTTAAAGTTAAACAAGTATAGCAGTTCACTAAAATCTAATTACATAACCCCCAAAATAATGAAACAAATTTGGAGTCAAAATACAATATGCAATAAGATAGGTGAAATTTTTAGAAAGTCAAATTTGAATTATGAGTTACACAGTTAGAGGCATGTAGCTTACTGGAAAATATACCTGATGTAGCATTGTACACAATAACCCTGGCAAAATTGAAAGAGGGCCAATAGAAGTCATGCGTTATGATGAAGAGTCTGCCGCATTCTGAAATGTGTCTCCTTAGGATTCGAGAGGAGAGAGAGAATCCAGAAAGTGAACATGGGAGCCATGCAAGACATGTACAGATTTATTGAAAGCCATCAACTCTGAAGTGTTAAAGGATCCACATGGGGTTAATCAGACGAAAATTTCCCATACAGTGAAGTTGCTAAGAACTCTGGGGAAAGACAGGCTGTCTTCAGGGCATGACAGTCATGATAGCCACAGCTGCTCCTAAAATGTAATGAGAGCCTGAAGGAAGCTGAAATCATTACCCATTTGTATTGGAGACTTTTATTAATCAGTCTAACTTCTTGTTTGTACTATTTTTTTTCCAGAATGGGTAAAAAAGACCTACAAAATAACAACATTTTCCACTGAAAAAATTATATGAATGACAATTCTGATTTACTGAACTGCCAAAGTTAGAATTAAAATGCAGGACATACCTACAGTATCTTTGCATCATTGGCCTGCATGAGGGGAGAGAAAAGTTGCTGATTCAATTTTGACTTCTTTATGGAACCCAAAGGATACCACTAAATACCTGTCTTGACTGTCTGTGTCACTAGCTCCCAGATATTTATGTAGCAATGGCAACTACCTGCTCAGACAAAATGGAAAGAAATGGGGTAACAGAGGAACAACCTTTTAGAAGCTATGTTGAAGTTATCTTGAAGTTGGGTGTGCTTGTTGGCCTCATCCATTTGCCCTTACACAGTTAAACTTCTGTTTAAACAAAGTTTGGGAAGTACTGAGCCCAGTCCTCTTGCCCAGTACTAGAAGAAAAAATCATTTTAGGGACAGAGGACAACAGATAAACAGAAATCATGGGCACTGTGGGCTTTTAGCACTCTTCAATAAAATACTAAAAGTAAACACAATAAAGGCCCTTATCTGTGGCATGAGTGCTGAGTTCCAATCCAGTAGATATCTGAAACCAAAGACAATCCAGAGCTGTAAGCATATACACTGCACTATGGAGTTAAGCATTCAGTAGCTACTTAAAGAGGCAGGTAGTTGATTCAGTATGGATACTTTAGACAAATAAATGGTTCACAACTTGGCGAGGACAAAACAACAGGGCAGTGTAAGATTTCAACATGTCCCTCAAAACAGTGAAGAATTTTAAAATGCTAGATTATTTATTTATAAAATTGAGCATTTAAAATTTTAAACAAAGACACAGATATCTTTGATAAAATCAATGATAAAAGATAAAGTATGAATATTTTGATGGTGATTTTTAACTGCTCATCTAATTGCTTTTTAAAGACAAAAATAATAAGACCTAAAAAATATTGGGTTCAAGAGATGGCTCAGTGGTCAAGAGCATTGGCTGCTCTTTCAGAGGAGCCGGGTTCAATTCCCAGCACGCAAATGGCAGATCACAACTGTATGCAATTGTAGTTCTTGGGCATAGCATGCTCTGTACTGGTCTCTGTATGTCTGCTCCACAGACATGCACACAGAGAAAATACACATACACATAGAATAAACTAATAATGATAATGAAAATTGACAAGAATTTTTAAAATTTGGCAGTTCAAAGAAATTTTTTTCATATAAGTTTATTTCACTTATCTATGTAATTACTGACATTATATATATATGTATATATAATATATATGTAATATCACATATGATATATAAAACAAATGCATATACAAATATTTCTTATGTCTGTACACATATATATGTATATGTGTATATATCATTTAAATAAGAGGTTATATTTCACTGTTATTGTCTGACCACCAACAACACCACTGTAAAACAGACTGAAGACAGAAAGAGACAATATGTAATATAAACATTTAATTATTCCAAGAAAGATGTAAATTAAACAAGATTTTTTAATCCTGAAGATGCAAAAGACATAGTAATGAAAACAAGAGCAAATGAATAAATTTCGACAATGTATTAGGAGAGGTTCTAAAAGAATGGGTCTAGTTTTACTTCCAAACCACAAGATATGGGGCTGCTGCATATGCTACCTATGACTGGGAATGAGAAAATGATTCACAGGTAGATACTCACTGGGGTATTAATGAATAAATAGTAGAACATATATTGCACATAAGACACAAGTACTCTGGAATTTTACAATGAAATTAAATAACAATGTTGCTATTATACTATTCTGATTAAGACAGAAAGAAGATGAATTAGTACTACAGAAAATACAAGGGTGAGGTTGGTAAGCAGAGAAAAAGAACGTGGAAACTCTTTTAGAAGTTCCAAATATAATACAAGAATCTTTTCATTTCAGACTGTTTCTATGACCACACCAAAATCCAACCAACCAACCAACAAATAAAGGCAATGAAAAGATGTGAAAACCAGAGAGTTATTTAATAAAGGAGTTTATTGCTTTACTTTCCTTGGAGGCAAAACATACTGGAAAAAAGTATTTTTCTTCAAATTCTTCAAATTTTATCTTTACATGTGTTGGTTGCTTGAAAATTCAGTCTTATTTTCTTCCTGGTAGCATGCTGGCCTTGAGTTCTCTAGCTGATCAAGACTCATTAGTGTGTAGTGTGTAGATTTGTGTGAACACACCTAGAAAAGATTTTAAAACCAGGAAGTCAACATCACTGTGGTAATATCAAGCCTATGTCTTCTTTTGGTTGGTGTTTCTGGTGTGATCAGAAGTGTAGGTACAGACTGAATGTGGAAGCATCCACTTATGTCACCGGCTTCAAAGCCATAATATAAATGCATAACTCTACATTTGCGGTCTTGAATTCCAGCCATCAGCATAGTAGCTGTGGGCTAACAAACTGAATTTACTCGAATTATCTAGATGGATCAGATTCAAAAGGAGCTCTGGCATCTTTGATTTAGCTGTATGCTATTGTCTGGCTGGAGAATCAACATTTTCATTGCCACTTAGTTTCAGATGGCAGCTAGGTATCTTTGGAAAACTTTAGGCATATACAAAACCCATTCTGTTACCTACCCTTGTGGTAGCCAGCTAATGATCCCAACTGCTTAAAAAAAAGGGGTAATTGAGCATGCATATTTTTTAAAAGAGGCATATTTGGTCACTCTCAAACAGAGTCATAAAATTGCACAATCGAAAGGAAGGAACAGTTTGTTTTGCCCTTTTTACTGCCAGTTAAATGCCAAAAGACTTTTAAAGTAAGAGCAACCAGTGCATAGGAGGGAGAAAAGCTAATAAAATTTTTATGATCTTAAAATAAACCTATCACTCTTTCTCACTTCCATAGTTTCACAAAACTTTCTATACCTTTTGGCACCATATCCTGTGTATAATGTTTTAGTTCTGAAAATACCAGCAAGATATCATATAAAATTATATCTGTAGAAATAGAGATGTTGTAAAACCAAGCAGGAAAACAGACAATTTTCACATAGAGTGAAACAGTAGATGTTATTTTCGTTCGGCTATAGCAAAATTTATTATGAGAGAACAAGACTGGAATTGAACCCATGCTGTTAATTTTTATAAGTAAAATCCATTTAAAAACTGCATTAGAGGAGATTTTTTTGTTATATTTACTTTTTAATATATTTTCAATTGGTGGGTATTTGTGTGTGTGTGTGTGTGTGCATTTGCACATGATATATACAAACTTTGTGTGTGCACATCCCTGAGAGTGTCTGTGGGGGCTGGATTTTGACTAACATCTTCCTCAGTTGCTTCTCTCATTACTTTGTCATCATCATCATCATCATCATCACCATCTTCAATGAACATGAAGACTGGTGTTTGAGCTAGACTAGCTAGCCAAAATACTACCTGCATTCACCTGTCATCACTCCCCCTAACTCCACTCGGTACTGGGGTTATAGGCACACACTAGATCCAGCTCCGTGCTTTTCTTTTGTGAGACAAGTGCTTTATACACTAAGTCGTCTCTCCCAGCAAAGTAGTTGCTTCTTCTAACTTGTCTCAGATTTTGTCTCAGAGTCACATTTAATCCCTTTTAGTAGATGAGTATAACCCTCTGCGTATTGTACGGACTGAAGATAACATAGTATTTTCAAACCAGAGACTTTCGAAAGATTCCGAGTCATCTGATTTGGATTTTTTGCCTTGAGCATTTTCATGTCTCCCTTTGAGACCCTGAAGGTAGCCACAAGCTCCATAATCTCAGAATTAGGTTATATTAGGAAGGTATCTTAGATCAACAAGATATCTACAGTTTCAAGCCAGCCTGGCATGGAGTATCTCTTAAGAGCAAAGGCATGTCTTAGTTGTTACTGCCTCACATTTATTTATTTATTGTACTGACTTGACTGAATTAGAAGCTGTTCTTGAGCATCAGACTGAGTATTCTCTACTCCTGATTTTCCGCCCATTTTACCTACAAAGAACAGATTAACTGTAGTTTGAGAATGAAGTGACAAACGGGACATTTTGGTTGTAACCTTTGAATGCTTTTCAAGCATCTGGGGAGGGTCTTGGCTGGTAAAAAACCTGATGTATATGCTTGAAGGTCTGAATTTAGATCCACTTCACCTATGTAAAATACAAGACACGGTGACATACACCTGAAATACCTGGGCTGGGATTCAGAGACAGGAGAATCCCTGAAGCTCATTGACTGGTCAGCCTAGCCAAATCAATGAAACGAAATTTAGTAAGAGTCTGCCTCAAAAAATAAGGCAGAGTATGAGCAAAGAAGAGACCCAGTGTTGATTAATGGCTACACACACACACACACACACACACACACCACACACACACTTGCACACACATATGCACACATGTGTACACACACAAGAGGTTATAGAATGATCCCTTAATGCTAGCCAGTAAGGCTTATTAAAATTTTTTCCCTACATGTTGGGTTGTTTCCCTTCATACCTTCTTGCTTGCCTAGACAGTTCTTGCATTTTTTTGGGCCAATGAGGCTGAGCTACAGCTGCCATTGACTGGCAAGGGGCAACAACATTGTGGGTAGGGAAAGTCGCTTAGAAAAAGGGTGAAGCAGGGAGCCTGGCAATAGAACAGACTACTCCTGTCCTGATCCAAAGCTCAGCACAGTTTGGTGCACAGTTGGGAGCTAATGCATATTTATGATTTACTCTGAACTTAATGTTAAACACAGTTCTCATCATCCAGCTTTGCTAGGAAAATCAAGCTAAATAGAAATTGAAAATCTTTTCTAAGTCTTGATGAAATACAAAAATACATGCTTGGCTATATCTAGGAATATGCCATGCAAGGATTAGAAATTAAGTTGCAATAAGAACTGAGCTCACCAGTTTAGAAATTTTACTAATACAAAAGACTAAGTTTTCTGTGTAGTTTACAGAATAGAACAATAATTGGTAACAATAGTGTTATAATATTTGATATATTAATAAATAATTGATATTACAAATAGTGCATTTTAAAAATTATTAATTTATTCTTTAGCATATGTAATAACTTCTAAATCAAAATAATAATTTACATATAATTAGCAAAAACAGAACCTCTTCAAATCAGAATAGTGTTAATAAAACTCATATGAGTGTTGATCACAATAATATCTCCAGACCTATATTCTGTCTTCATCATTTAGTCATTCCCTGGTTCCTATAGTCTTTCACAAAGCATGTATCACCACTGGGTATTTAAAAGCAGTTATGTTATGATTATAGAAAAGTGGTTCCTATCTGTCTTCAGGGACACTGGCACTAAATAAATGTCCAAATACATATATTAGTGTAAAATATATGTAACTTTGTAGAAGAGAGAATTGGAGGCAATGAGATTATATCCAAGAAGATCCAGTGTTTTGAGTAAACACTTTAAAGGAATGACATTTAAACTGAGTTTTGATTTATGCATGGATAATTATGGCTAAGAAAAGGAAGGAGGTCATCTTATATAGGAAGAAGGTGCCGTGTGAGATAGAAATACTTCATAAAATAAAGGTATATGAATATATGCACATACACATCCACACACACACATCCACACACACACACACACACACACACACACACACACACACACACATACACTCACACTGATCATTTCCAATCTAACAAACAACTCTACAGTTAGGATGGTGTTTGACTCCCTCCCAGAGACTCTGCATAAGGAATGAGCCAGTGGATTGCCAAGAACAACTTCCAAAGGGAGAGCCATGAAACACTGACTTCTGGCGGACATATCTCGGCTTCCATCTTGAAAACATCGTGGATTCATTTCTGAACATTTTTTTGGAGTGTGTCTTTGTGCTTGATTCAGCTAGCAGGCACCCAAGATAGGCCACATTCTCCCCATGTTTCTGTCCTTCTGGAAGGCAGCATCGTGGAACAGGCTTAGCTCGGGACCCCACAGAAGCAAGTTGCGACAACTGCAGTGGGTGATGGGCTTTGCTCTCACTGGAGAAAGTGAACAATCTGTTTATTTTGAGATATAAAATCATTGCTTAGAAAAGAGCGAAGGCAAGCATGGCCCCTCTCTGCATATTTCTGCCTTTTTGGATTCAATGGCAGACCGGAGAGTCCCTTCGGTTACTGAATCTGTTTGTTGTACATTTTTCCTCGGATATTTTATTTTAAGTTGTGTGTATACACTTCCAAGGATTCTGGGTTAGGCTTCTTCCTCACACTGTGGAGTTCAGCGCTCTGATGATACTATAAATCTACTATTAGAACATAGGCATTAAATTTCTGCTACCAGGACAGGCAAGAAGCAATACTAAAGTCATTTATGTTCATATCAAGTGGCATCTTCTCTGGACCACTTCCTTCTCTGTGTGCTATTTTGTTTGATGGTGAACGAGGTGGTCTTTCCAAACTGGTCTAGCTACCTAACTCACACTCATTCCAAATTCCCAGTGGAAACCTCAGCTGCAAAAGTCTTCCCTCCCCCTCTTCAAAGTCCCTGCTCCCTTTCCTCTAGTCCTTCCTATTGAGTTTTATTACTAAATTTAGTTTTATGCTCTTATGCATGGCTAACGAGGTTATTTCTAGTGGGGATTAAATGAGCTTATTTCTAAGCATGCCAGTGTTTCTGCTTTGAGTGGGTCCAGAAAAGTTACTCCTGATTTTTAACATTGGAACAGACACAGCCATAAGGGTTCTTTGGCTTGTGTGTTTATTCCCCCCAGAAATTACTTTCCTATGCCAGCACCCCAAATCCAGTGGGACCTGGAAGCTGCCTACTTTGCTTTTCTCTCACATACCAACAGTCCCTGGACTCAAATCTTCATTGAATAAGCCCTTTGGTAAAAATGATCACATCTTAGCAAATGATAGAGCTGGGCTGGCTACTACTGAGCAAAGCTGGACTATCTTTGAGTTAAAATCAATTCTTAAGCACAATTGAATACATTTACTCATAGTGTAATCTCCTCTTAACAAGTGAATGTGCTTGAAAATGTGGTCGATAACTGTAACTTGAGTGACTTCATACTTGTGGGGTCCCAGGATCAGCGGGGCAAGGATGCCCAGGGACTTGGTGGAAAAGGTGTATCAAGTTCTGATTACTCAGTGAGAAACTGAATAAGTTCAACTGCTAGAGAAAGCTCCCTAGGTGACTCTACACACAAGCCTCTGAAACTTCACAGCTCTGCATGTCCCACCACTACCTAGTAGGAAAGCCCTTCGTGAAGAGGAGGTCTTGACTGGTGTGGAATAACCGCTGAGTGTTTCCTAAAGTAGTACAGGCGTTAATGTGAGGGTCTGCTAGGCAGCGAGTAGATGGGCAGTATAATAAGGGTGCTGTTCCTATAGAAGGTCACTCTAACTATAATTGCTGAGAATGTGTGTTGTCTTCTAGATGTGCTGAAGGCAAATGAAAGCTTGAGAACTAGTGATTAAAGACAAATGTTTCCAGAGGGGTGTGAAGGCAAAGAGAGAACCCAGGATGTGATTTCAGCATTAGTAGCTGTCCTACTCCAGGAAGAAATACTCAGAACCAGGTTTTTCTCCATACGACAGGAGACAGGGTAAGCCATTGACTGGTGACAGAAGAGTCTTCCTTCATGACCAAGTTTAAAGGGTTATTCTAATTTTGGTTACAGAAGGTTGTGAGCATGTTAGGAACCCAGTTTGGGGTGCTTTGCAAGCAGATAGCTAGCTCTTAGTCCTTGAGCCATTTCTCCAGTCTCTCCACGGACAATTTTAATTGCTAGCATATGAGTACTCCATCATGCTTCTCGACCTGGAGCCTGGGTGTGCAGCACTTTGTGGTTTACAAAGGATAGTGACAATTTGCAAAAGCTTCTGGTCCTCATCCTTGGGCCTAACCCAAGCCCTTTAAATGCACCTTTGACATATGTACATTAATTGCAAGTAGGCATGCACATTTAACTTTTAAGAAAAGAACCAGCAGTTGAGAGTGTTTCAAAAAAGATGTTTTGCTTGAAATCCTTATCATCTGATGGCAGAACAAGGCGGCTAAGAACTAGGGAAGAATGTAGCCTTCTGTTCCAAAATCTCTATCACGTGGCAGAACACATCAGCTGCCCAGGGGTCTCCCGCCTCCAGCTGCCGGCCGGGTGTTTGTGCTTCTGAGAATCAGCTAAAATAGAAAGGCATTCCATCACATCATTGTCTTGCTGAGTAGTTTTCACTTCTAGGCACTGCAATATCTTTTTTTCCTCGAAGTTTTGTTTACCTTTATTGCTGTGTGTGTGCGTGCACGCTAGTGAGTGTAGAGGTGCAGGGACAACTTTCGGGATTTCATCTCTTCTCCTGCCATGCAGAATCCAGGAACGGAATTCAGAACATGGAGCTTGGCAGCAAATGACTTAATCCACTGAGATATCTTGCTGGCCTTTCCTTGAAGTTTTAAAATTCTTATTTCACCTTTGAGAACTAGAAAGGCTACAATAAATAAAACGAAGAGAAAGTATTTCTTTCCTCTATATGCTTAATACTTGTCTCCCCTGACCGACTCAATTCTGGCTGTGCCCCATCAGATAGTGCTTCTTCTTTGAGGCCACTGAGTGGAACTATTAGGGCTGAGGAGAGAAAACTGGAAAGGGAGTTTAGTTCTTCCTGGAAATAATGTCTCATGGAAGGAACTTAGGTGAAGGGTAAGTGTGAGAGCCTGTCTTCAGTAATGGCCCATTTTCTGTTGTGAAATGGCTTCCATTTAACCCTACAAGGGTTATGGCACTGGAATTGGAAAGTCTGGCATCGGTACCATAGATTTCCTTCCTGGCATCTGCTCTTAGCAACTTGGACAATTTAAGTCTCTAGTGCCATCTGTAAAACAGTAACAACTGTGTCACACACATGAATGCCCAAAAGTGTATGTGTAATATGTGATATATTCAGAGCAACGAAACCCATGTTCGGGTTCCCCACCCAAATTTTACTCATTTTATTTCACTGTTTTGTTTTGCTCATTTAAAAAGAAGATTTATGATACCTGATCTTATATAGCTATCATGAACTATATAAGATCAAGTATCATAAACTTTCTTTACTCAGTCTTTAGTATTTTGTTATAACCTCATATTCACTGTTATCCGATCATCATTATTTGCCTATTTCTGTATGGTTCTCTCCTTTTCTTTCCCATCAGCACAACCTAGACTAGCCATAACTGAATTTAAACAGTATTCCCTGTCAAATGTCAGGGTAGCAGAATCTACTCTTACTGACTGACCACCTACTGAGGCTCTTTGCTTGAGAATGAGCCCAAGAATTCCTCTTACTACATTCCATCTCTTTCCCTTCTTCTTCTTGCATTTGCAGAGTCAGGAACGTGAAAGGCAAGAAGCTAAGGTGGGTGCTTCTGAAACATCTCCAAGGTCCTGAGCACATTCCTGTGGGTGGCATACACTGTGATACCATAATGCAGGCATTATGAATATGAGAATAGATTTCCCACATATAAAGTCTTAGTTTTATTTCTTAGACTATTTGTTAGATTATTCTATGAAAAGCTGGCAAAAATATTAAACAGGAATAAAGAAGCATAAGAAGCCCATGTTTATAGATCCTTAACTGAAACTTTCTTAACTGAACATGATTTCTAATAATCATCAGATGTGTGCTCTAGCTTGTCTTCAGTCTATAAGTAATTGAAAATGTGATCAGTTCTTATTTTAAACAGCACAGGAGGGTCATTCTAAATTAAGCAACGATGTACTATCAATTCATCTAACAGTTTGAACCTTGTAGCTTTATAATCATGACTTGCATTTTTAATCTGTGTTGATACTCCCTATTTTAATTTTTTTCCCAATTTCTTTGGTTATTTGACTATATTTATGTTTGGTTTTTTTTTCTTGCCTGTGTACTGCTGCTTTGCAATGAAAAGTGAGGCAATGCTGTCTGGGCAAATGTCCAATAGATTTGGAGCAGAAAGAAGTGGGTTCAAATTAGAATTCTGTCACTGCTGATCTATATGAATTTAATAGAATATTTTCTTTGTTAAAAATTGAAAAAAGGGGCTATTTAACAAGGTTCTATACATTGGGGTTAGGGTCAAAGCCGCTTCTTTTGTCAGGCTATGTTTAACACTTTTTTCCCCTGAGGTTTGCTTTAATACTACAATTAAATTTAATCCAGTGCCTGCTTAATCCACCAAAGATTCCTGAATATTTATGTTCCCTGCTATGATGCTTAGTGCCTGCGTTTGGGATGGTGGTCTCCAGAACATCTCTGTTACTATGGACTAGTAATGCTGTGACATTCAGAGATGCTTGCAGTAGGAATCTGAGCTGAACTGATCAGTAAGGACCTGCCCAGGACTTGGATAGACAGGGAGTGAGGTAAAAGATATGATACATATATGTTCATTTATTTTTTTCTCTTACCTCATGAAGTTCATAGTACAGGCGCTCAGAGCCCTCCTCCCAATAAGTCCTGTAACTCTTGGTCATTCTCTGTATATCTCTGAAGTGGCAGTAGCTACAGACACACTGTCGCCTAAACATCATCCCTAGAGACTGGAACCCTTTGAGAAATTGTCCCTGGCCCTGAATACTCACTCCAGATCTTTGTTGGTTTAGGCCACTGGCTCCACTGTGACTCTTCTATTACAGCATTGATGAAGTACCTAAGTCTGGTCTTGGAACACAGTGTCTCCTAGGAAAAAGACGCTTCCAGTGCCAGCTTATTACTCAAATAGTATATTAGTTGCAGAAGTCTAAGCTCCTATTTCCCTCTCTGTAAGCTGAAGATAGTAACAGCAAACACTGAATTTTTGTGAGCCCTAAATGAGCTCTGTGAGGTGGGGGTGTAGCGAGTAGATTTTTTTCTTAGCTTGTCTGACTTCAGTCCAGTGCTTGATTTTCTCAGACCTCGTTTAGAGTTCATGCCTTCCTCTCATTTATGTGATTGTTACTTCATGCACTTGGAGTCTTTCCTATTGGCCCTTGGAGGTCTCTGACCTATTCAGCTTCCTTCCAGTGTATCAGGCCATTATCCACCTATGTGCACAGCAATTGCCCTCACTCCCTACAATCAAGTTTTATGGGTTCCATTGGTCCAACAACTTAACTATAACCTTTGTTTCGCTTGTAGAATGTGCTTAAAGGACACAGCTCCAATCTCCTCATTACCTAACTTCCTCTTCTAGGAATTCCCCTTTCTGATTACACATTCCTGAGTTCTCTCCCTTTGCCAATACCCTCTCCCTCCGAAGAGCATGCCATTTTCCTACTGGGTACCTCTGGGTCTTTGACAACGCCTAGTTTTCCGTTTCCTCAGACCAGTCTCATCATGGTTTTCTTCTAGTTTAAACGTAAAATAATAACAATAGCAAAAATTCACATTATCTCTCTCAGTGTTCTCATTCGCTCATTAAATACATACTGAAGGCTAAAGCTGTTCAAATGGTCTATCCCAACTTCCTCTCCGCACCTTTATATCCACTCACTTATATTCCCTTTACTTAGCTTAGTCACTCATCATATGCCCATATTTTATCAAGTTGAAGGCAATATCAACAATAAAATGCACCATTAGTACATTATGCATCCCATAGGATGGAAATTAAATAGTAAAATGCCATCAACTGCAAGATGTGTTCTGGGTCTGAAGTTGTTAAAATATGAAAATATATGCATGTTAAGATATACAGGGTAATGATATTTTTTAAATGATTGCAAAGATTCTTCCTAATCTTTTCTTCTTTTAGATATTACATTTCTTGAAATAGACTGAGCTGTCAAGCTCTGTCTACCTACACCCTAAATATCCCTTATTCCTCTGAAATTTCGCCAAATGAAACTGCTCTCTTAAAAATAATCATAAGTTAAAACTGCTGAATTTGAGGCCATGTTGTAGGCGCTGCAGGTCAGGCCCTAGCACTGGGTACTGTCTTTCTATATTTTTTCTTCGTGGGCCTCTTTTGATCATTCAGAGACCAACTCATACCTTCAAGTCCATCACAGTTTAGTTCATCTGTCTCAGTTTTCAGACTGTGTCATCTTCCCTGATCAGCGACTTCCCTATTTTTCTTCACCTGCTATCTACACTGTCTCTCTGGATTTCTTCTTCTCTTTAAAGACTCCCACGCCAGGCTTTTGTTTACAATGTATTGCTATTATTCAACAGCTCTCTTGAAAACCACCTGCTCCTAAAGATGTCCCTAAATCCAGTCACGAGGTTCCAACTGTTATCTTCTCTGATCTTCTTGTGACATTTGACTAAGAAGACTCTGATTCTTGAAGATGCTTTGTTTGTGTGTTTGTTTCATTGTTGCTCTTGTTTTTTATGTCATACATATATATTCTCCTGGATTCTTCTGCTACACTTGTTTCTCCTGAGTCTCTGACATTCTGGCGCTCAAGGGTTGCAACTCACTTTTTGGCTGAGTCTGTCTAGCTCCATTGCACTGCTGAACGTCCACTTCTCATCAAAAGACTTCCTAGTCACAGCTCTAACCATTCTCCTTGGACCTCGTACTCATATGCTTCATCATTTGCTCCATATCAGGGAAATCTAAACCTTTATTTTACAAATGCTGTGGCAAAGATAAATGTTTGTTGTCTCCAAATCTGTTTGCGTCCAAGATTTCCCTCACAGAAGGGAACAAGTGTCTCTATTTGCCCGTCATGCCTCAAAGCAGGAGGCCATTCCTGACCCTTCTCACCTGGTCCTTATCAGCATCTATCAAAATTTAAATAAAATATGGTAGAAACAGAATCCAGTGAAATCTTTTCACTTGAAAGCTCATTATACCGGGTTCTCACAAACATTATCCAGTACCAAAGAGGCTTACCTCTCTTCTAGGCACACAGTGTACTATTATTAGCTCACTCTTAATAGAACATCTAGAACACCCCCCGCCCCGTTGGAATGCAAGTGGGAGTTAAAGCATTACCCTGTACCACTAAAATGGCTTCTCGTTTCATTTATAGCAGTCTCAGGATCTGTTCCTATTATTCAGCCTTGATCTCCTACATGTATACTTCACTCCCTGTTGTATAATAGTTTTGTATGAGATTCAAGCAGTACAGCTTGCAGAGATGCTCCTTAAACAAAATAGTAAACAACTCAAAATAACTTCAGGAAGTTCCTGAAACTGATCAGATTCCCTGGGTACTTCTTTACCAGACTAAGCAATAATAACTGCAAGGAAACTCAGATAAGCTAAGATGCAAAGAAGACCCTGAGACCAGACCAGCTGTCTGGAAGAAGCAGTAGCCAGTCATGCTGCCTAGAAGAGGTTTCCATCAACTGTGACGCCTGGAATAGACACTCTGAAACCTGTTGATCTGCCTGTAGGCTGTAGAGTATGATCCAGGTTCTCAGCTTTTGTGAACTGTCACTTTTGCTGGGGTAGGCTTTGATGACGCAGATATCTTTGAGTCATTTCTGCTCCTGTATATAATTCTCATTCATACTCCTGTGTGTAACCCCAATAAATCGCATTGGTTCACCAAGTTGAACTTTGGTGGTCTCCATACTCCAGTCTGTCATGGGATCTCTATATTGGGTGAGTGATCATGTATTGTGTCTCCCCAGAAAATATTTTTATCATACACATTCCCCTGCTCAATCACCCCAGATTCTCAACACTCTCAATGAGGCAGAGAATATGCCGTTTCAAAATCTTTTCCAATATTCATCTCCTACATAGAATATTCGTCAATCAGATTTCTTTAAGGCCCACTCTTGCCTTCCCATGTATGTACTTTCTTTTCAGGCATCCCTTTGTGATATCCCATATCTAATTGATTTCATATTTGCTAACATACCCTCACCATTTTGATTTTAAGCTGCAAAAGACTATGGCAGCACTCAGAAGGGTGCCCAGAACATAGTGGATGTTAATTGGCTACTTCTTAAAAATACTAAATAAGTCAATTTTTCACCTACTCATATTTTTTGAGCAAGATTTCATCTACCACCTTTTCCTATATTCTAAATTTGCATTTCCGGCTTCCTTTTTAGACAGAAACCTGGAAATATTACAAGATAATCATCCTTTGCTTATCTTAATTAGTATCAGAACAATTTTATGGACAATCTACTCTTCATCTTTGAATGTTTTTGTTTCACCACATATTATCTCTGCCTTGATCCTCTAAGAAAGTCATTATTAAAAACACCAGAAGTTAATATATGTCATTGACCTACCGTTATTGAGGAGTAGTGAAAATTTCAGAAATGAATGTAAGATGGAAACCTGTACCTGTCATTCTTTATCACTCTACTATGTAGCCTTTTGGACTTTGTCGGGATCACACAACAATTGATAACACTTACTCCCTAATTCTTCTGTGGAAAACTTGGCTCCCTGGTCAAGGCTGAGTGAAGTCACACACTACGTGATATCAGAATCGCTAATGAAAGAGTGAACCCAAAGAATGAAGGGTTGGAACAATGAGAATGGCAACATCTGGCTATGCTTTGTTATGCCACTAGTGTAAAAACTACTTCAACTTTCGCTATTGATAATACTTGGGTATGCTAGCATGGTGTCTAGTTTTATGTATCTTCTTTCCAGAGACGAGGATACATTATTCTGCAGACGCCCATGTGAAGTGTTTGTGGAAGGGAGTAACATTTAGCAGGGGACTTTAGACCGAAGGACTAAGTAAGATTGTGTTCCCTATTGTGAATGACTCACACCAGTCCAACCCTGGAAAAGCCTAAATAAAACAATATAGCAATCTGTCCCAGTTAAGAGGAACTCCAACTGTATGATCACTTGACTCATAGCACTGGTCATTTTCTGCTTTTGTACTCATTCTGAAAGATCTGTTCTTCTTAAGACTGAGGTCTTTGGACGAGAAATATTATCAGTGGCTCTTAATCTAAGGCCTTTAATCTTAGACTAGGATAAAACTATTGGCTGTCTCTGCTTTCCTCCTGGCCGACTGCAGCTTTTGGAACCTCTCAGCTTTTAGAATCACATAAGACAATTTTGCACAAAATCTGTCTGCTTTGGGTCTACTTCTCTGGAAAACCCTGATGAATTCACATAATCTCAGTTGTGAAGTGTTTAGAAATAGGAAGCTTGTGAAGTTTACCACCATAGCCTCAAGGTTTGGCACAATATTTGAAAACACTTCAGTGCATCCTCGGCCTAATGTAAGCAATAGCTAAGCTTGCAGTCTATCGAGTTTATTACCTTGATTCAGAGATTGGCCCTGCTTCTTTTAAGCTGTGAGATTTTGTTTTTTGACAATTTATTTAACAATCCTGTGTCTTTGGTTCTTGTTGTAAAAAAATGGACAAATAATCCTTGCTTCATAAAACTATTGTAATACACTTACAATATTGTATTGTAATAGCACAAGTATAAGTACTCATCAGGACTCAGAAGAGTAAAACGCTCCTATGAATGTCTCAACAACATCAGTTACGATCCTTATGAGAGATGCACTGACTAGTGTAGGAACAAACTATAATATTGCGGTGGGATGGTACAGCATTATGTGTTTGTCCGTTACTCTTGGGAGGACTTTAGCTGAAGACCTATCCTGTGCTTTGGATACCTCAGTAGTTTCAGTAGGACTTACATTAAGATGTAAACACTCACGGAATAATAAACATATATGGATGAGTGAGTGGCTACCTTAAGCCTCTGTTTTGTTTTTACAGTGAAATGCTTTGCCTTTTTCCATCACTGCAGTAATTCAAAAGATTTATTTCTGAATGCTTATAGAATATAGCTCCTCCTAGACACAACTGTGACTGCAACCCTTTTTAAAAACTTTACTTTTTATTTATTCTTTGTGCCTTTCATATCACACATCTCAATCGCCTTCATCTACCCGTCCCTTCATATCTGTTCTCTGCCCTTGGAATCTACTCCACAAGATAAAATCAATTTAAGAGAAAGAAAAAATGTGGAAAAAAACACGGAAGTTGTATTGTGACACCGTTAGTCTCACAGCTTACCATTTTGGCCATACATCTTTAATTGCAAGTGTTCATTGCAAAGTTCATTGGTCTGGTTTGAGGCCTCGGTTTTCTGCTACCCTATCAATGCTAGACCTTCTTTGGGACTCCTCTTGAATATCCTGTTGTTGCTCTGTGTTCTGGAGTTCCTGCAACTTTGGGTCTATAAGTCAAGCTCCTCCATGTGTTCCAACATAGCACAGATGGGGCAGATGTTGGTGCTGGTCAACCTATAACCCTAGTTCTGGTTCTGGGCATTTGTAGGGTGGGTGAGTTTACCAGCTCTCCCCCACTGTCATGACCATGGTGAGCTCTCTGGCATTATTCCAGCTAGGTTACCTTTTGCAGTGAACAATGTGGGGACCAGTTCCCCTGCTTTCGTGCCCTCTGTGTAGGCTCTCCCACAACTATACCAGCAGAGCTAGTTTTACTGTGTTGCCAGGTAAAGTACAGGGGACTAAAACCTTTTAAAACACTTTTTAATGTAACATTGTTTTCTCTTGATTGCTGGTTCTTACTTTAATTTTTGTTTATCATTAGCTAACATTGACCACTTCTTGTAACCATCTTTTAAAAGCAGGTGTAGTAATTCTAAATGAGAAATTAAAATAATGTTTCTATCCAAAATGTGTTCATTGGACAAAAGTTAGTACAGATTATGACTTAAAATTTTACACATAAATTTTATACTAAATTTTTATACTAAATTTTTACTAAGGATTCTCCTCTTTAATTATAAGGTTTCAGACTCAAGACCTTATCAAATTTCCAAGAAACAATTATGGGATTTCACTTTTCCTTACCAATAACAAATACCCTTAATTTAGTTTCATGGAGGATGACCTTTATTTTCTTACTAAAAGACTACTATGAATAAAAATGATTGACTTCTCATATATCTGAAGAGTGAGGCAATTTAGACGTATAAAATACAGATGAGCTAAATACTCTTAAGGGGAACATTAAGTCTTCTACAAATGTTCTGATTCTGCAAAATAGAACATACCCAGAGAAAGGGGAAAAAACTCCTCCTTGGAAAAGATATTCTGTTTTCCAGTTACTTGAGTTGTTTTAAAAATGCTTATCTCTTTTAGCTTACCCACTCTGGAGATAATATAGAATTGAGTTTGAGAAGTTTAAGTAATGTGCAGACAACAGCATGTTATCAGCTGCCACGGTCATCACAGGACCCCTTCTCTGAGTTGCCTCTCTGTGTTCTCAGTGTAGATACCACAGAGCTCAGGTGCCCTTCTGGAGGCAGCTTGCAGGCTTCTCCCGGCTTCTGTCAGATGACTCATCTAGGCTTTCAAAAGCCAATTCAGTGGAACTCTTAGATGCTCATGAGATCTGTCACCAACGTAAACAAGGCATGCCTCTCAGGTTTTAGTACAATTTCAAAGCAACACAGGGAGAAGGAATCTGCCAGAGCCCTGCCATTGTATCCAGGTCTTTGGGCTGTCCCTTCCTCACCCCGAGCCCTCAAGTTGTGATGGTAATAGGAGCAGCGACCTGGTTTTGTCATTACTCTCATTGTATTTTATTGATCCAAATGAAGAGAAGTGATCAAAAACTTGACAACCATTTTTTTTTTATCACACTTCAAAAGACTATGCAAAATTGAAAGTGTGATCTATAACATGCATAGCACAGTATTTTTCTAGTACATAAAGCAATGTGGTAAGGTATTGAAGTATGTATGATAGGCATTCTTTGTGTTTAATTGTCTGTTTCCCTTGTTGTTGGTGGGAATCAAGCCTGGAACCTCATATATATTAGGTAAATACCCTACCATTGAGCTACTCCTCAAGTCCAATGCTGAGTATTATTAAAGTTGTAGAAGAAACCTAACGATATGCATATATCTAGAAAGAAAATTCCAGAAACATACATTTCTTTGCTGTGTGTATATGCATGTTTGTGGCTTTTATTTCATACCATGACAGAGTACGTCAATGCAGCAGTAGACATTTATTTTCAGTGTGTCCCTGGTTACTCAAAGAATAGTGGTACAAATGAAGAATGTCTCCATTGACTGGGTTTTAGGAGTATGATGTCTGCATTTCTAAACCTTGTGCATTGTTTTTCAGTATACTCCACATGAGACATTGCCCTTCATATGATCTTTCTCCATGGTATTTCAATTTTCACAGTACCAAATTTCATTTTAAGAACACTATTTGAGGGAGTTTTTGATTTTTGTAGTTTGAATTGTTTTCCTTTTAAATCAAAGTTTTCAAGTATTTATTTTGTTTGAGATGTTTTTCTTCAGCAACAATGCCACCTTTCTTTATAACTCAACCAAAAATATTAGAAGCATTTGAAAAACAAGGGTCTACCAAATTAGAAGAGTTCATATACACTTATGACTAAAGAGGGATTAGAAACAGGAAAGTAAATTAAAGTCTAGAGAGATGATTCAGTCGTTAATAACACTTAGTGCTCTTTCTTAGAGCCTGAATTTAATTCCTAGCTCACACATGTAACTCTGGTGCCAGTTATGTCATACTCTTCTGACCTCAGCGGACGCCAGACATGCACATGGTACACATGCACACACATGGTCACACAACGAAAAGAAACAACACAACAAAAAGAAAACGAATGAAAATACCTTTTAGCCCTAGATGTATATTAATATACCCAGTGGATACATTGTTTCAGGATCAGAAAACAACCATTTAAATTCCGGAAATTTACGTTTTTTTTAATTTCATTTGTACCCAGACGTCTGACAAAGAATGCTGATGCGACTCTGAGTCTTATATTTCAAGTGACTGACATTTACAGCCATTCTAAATTACAAGGTGTTCCTGATTAAAATGAACAAACACAGAACAATAAATATATAACCTCGTTGATTCCAAAATCTCAGTCTTTGTGAATAAACTTTACATTAAGACAGAAAATAAGAGAGGGCATTAACAGGATTTAGTTTTCAAAGAAAATTTGTGTTATCACTCTTTTCTCTGCTTATGTTTATCAAGGGTGAGTTTATCCTTTTGTATTTCATATATTTGCAGGAATTACTCCGGTTTCCATTTAGTCAACTTTTATATTCACTTGGTTTGATGTAGCTCATAAACACAGCAGAGCTCGGAAGCCTAGATTTATTAATTGTACTCATGTCAGGATGACCATTTTGAAAAGGGTTTTTCAAAAATTGCTAAGTTTGATCAGAGAATTGGCTCAGTGGTTAAAAGCTCTTGTTGTCCTTGCAGGTGACCGAGGTTCGGTTCCCAGCACCCATCTGGCAGTTCATAACTGTTGATGGTGCTAGTTGCAGGACATCCAAGTTCCTCTTCAGGCCTTCACATGAATCAGGTATGCAGGTAGTTTGCAACCATACACGCAGGTGAAGTACTCATAAATGTAAAATAAAAATAATAGTTGTATGTGTGTGTGTGTGTGTGTGTGTGTGTGTGTGTGTGAAAGAGAGAGAGAGAGAGAGAGAGAGAGAGAGAGAGAATGAATGTGGGTTTGTGCCCATGACGGATTAATATAGTACCTTCAGGTGTCAGAAGAGAGTATTAGAATCCCCTGAAACTGAAGTTACAGGTGGTTGTCAGCCCTCTGACTTAGGTACTAGGAGCTGAACTCAGTTTCTACACAAAAACACTACGTGTTCTTAAGTGTTGAGTTATGTCTCCAGCCCTCTTAATTGTCCAAGCTGGTTAAAGTGGTCACTTCCCTCTTCCAGTTGGAAAGCTGTTGTCCATGTCTGTGCCTTCCCTCCCACTCCAGCTGCTGGGAGGATCATAAATATTCATTTGGAAGTGGTTTTATTTCACATTCCTCGAGAAACAAACCCGGCTGAGAAGTGAAGGTTTGCATTCAACATTTCCTCTAATGTGTGTCAAGATCAAAGTTGTTCCAGGACCTAAGAGAGTAAGAAGAAAATGGAATTCAGCCAAGATGGGGATTGAACTGGATTTGTTCACTGCCCATTTGGTCTTGTGTTCTCTTAGGTGAGAAGGATCCTTCCATATTGCTCTGGAGTGTGGCTCTCCTGACCTAGATTTTTCCAGGTGAGTAGACAAGATGTTTTCCAGTAGCTGACAGTAAAGAAACAAAATTGACAAATGTCTCCTAAGAAATATCTAGAACCCACCGTTGATTCTTTTGCATACTATTATCTGTATGTCTCTCTGTATGCATGCATATGTATACACACATACAGCGGCATGTTCACAAGTGCATATTCACAGATGTATAATCTAAGTTCATCCTTATAAAAATTGAGACTATTCTATAATACAGATGACTTCTAGAGAAAAGGGAAAGTAAAAATGATCAAGCATGCTATGGATTTGCTTAACTATTCTTTGAAGCATCCCACCCCCTGTACCCTCATCAATATTTATTGCTATTACTAAGCACTATTTTTCCCCTTTCCTTCAGCAGGCTTCTCATCTGCTTTCCCCAGGTGTGCAATAATTCATCAGACATTCATGGCAATGACAGATATGGCTAAAATGAAGTTGTAGGAAGAATAGCTTTATCTTAGGAAGAAGAATGCTAATAAGTCTGCAGTCCTGGGAACTCCCAATCTGAGATGTGAATTGTTCTATCCTTGACTTTTCTCTGCATTCCCTACTGTGTTCCCGGATCTCAGCCCTTTCTTCCATCCTGTCTTACATATTAGCCTTGCAATGAGTCACACTGCACAGTGTAATCATCTCTCTAACTTTTATTCTGGAAGCATGGCTTGTCTCAGCAGATGACAACGGGCAATTCAGTCCTATTCCATCTCTGACAGACAATTTAATTTGCTTCACCAAAACCCTTTTGTTTTACCTCTAACTCTTCCTAGATAACCTCTTCAGCAATAATTACATCTTCATGGTTCGCAGGCACACTTTGTTCCTATCACAAAGACCACGTTAAAATATGTGGGTTAGGGAGATTCTTTTTGTCCTGTTGAAGGTCACATTTAACTCCTTCACTTGGAACTGTAGGCAGCATTAATAAAACAATTAGGAGAATGCCATCATTGACAAACAGAAACGCAATAACCTTAGAAACAGTGTTTTAAAAGTATCATTTAGAAAGCACCCAAATCTGCTTTGATATAATAATAGCTTTAATAATTGTAAGTAAACTTGGAAATGAATTAGCCTTCCACAATATTGAGAAGCTAATTAGTTTTGCACAATATTAAGAAGTTTTGGTGTGTGTGTGCGCGTGCGTGTGCGCGCACGCTGCATATATGTGTATGCATGTGAAATATGGGTCTTTCCCAATATCAAAATATTAGAGTTGTTAGATTTCGAAGCCTAACCTGGTGGACTTTGATCTTCCTTTGGAATCTGCTGTATGTCCTTGGCTATGTGATTTCAGGACTCCACACTAAAATCCAAAGGAAGCCTGTAAGAGCCAACTCTAGGAGGTTACTGAGAAGCTGGGATGGTTATGTACACTTGAAATGTTCGGAACATGAGCTTGCAGATAGTAAATAATAAGACATTATGAGAAGATTTTAAAAAATCTATCATGAAATTTAAATTTTAACAATAATTTTGAGGCTCTGATATAGTATATAGCTGTCCGAATTTCTTACTAGGGAAGCTCGCAGGCATTGCAGATTAAAATAAACACTGAAGGAAACCAGTGTTTCTTCCATACCAAGAAAGTCTGAGTCACACGTACCTCATAACAGAACAGTCACAGCAAACATCTCTCCAGATAAGGAAGGAGGAAAACAAGATAAAGCCGCTTTCCTGAGATCACATGGCTTCTCACAATCACATTCACAACCCTGCCTCTGACTGTAAAACTGTTATCAACTGGTCTTTGATAATAAAAGGCTGAATAAAGAAATGTTCACAGGCTGCCTCAGTCAGCCCCTGTCTTTCCTCTCTCATGGTTATTTTGCAAACCTCCCATCAAGTTAAAAACTTAGTAAAAATTCAGGTGAATTTTTTCTTAAGAGTCACAGTTTAGGACCTACGGGTATTCAGATGGTCAAATCTCAAAAATAAAGGATCCTTTCACTACTTCAGAGAGTCTTTCTGGGCATCCTCAAATATCCAGGCTTTTGCCTAGTTTTTCTTTGGTAAATTTTGTTACATTTTACTGATTAACTATGTGTGTTGGGGTGTACATATGTGGAGGTCAGAGAAGAACTTTGCAGTCGTGGCTCTTTCCTTCCACTATGTGGGTACCAGAGAGTGAATGCAGGTCATCAGCCTTGATGGCAGCAGCCCTTACCTGCTGAGCCTTCTCACTGGCTCCTACATATTTACTTCTTATAAGCAGAATAATAGGATTTTCATTTGGCCCCTTTGATGTAAGTTAATATACGTGTATAACTAGATGGTCCCTTATATATGCAATTGTCTTAGTTTTATCACAGATGCGATTCAGCCACACAGTTGTCCAGTTTGTTTCTGTGACCCCTCTAATGGGAGGTAGGGTTTGTTTCAGGCAGGGGGCCATGGAGCCTGACCTCAGGTGTCATTCCTCGGGTGCCATCGACCTGGTTATTGAGACAGTGTCTCATGTGGGTCTGTTGCACAATGCATAGCGCTTTGAATTTCTTCTGGTGATGAGACAAGGTTTCTGACTTTTCTAGGATTCTTCCAATACAATATGCTGGCTGGGGGAGAATCCGAGGGTTTCTTTCTACCCATGTGTGCCTCCTCTGTGCATAGGTGGTAAACACATGCCAACACGCTGGATTTTTCTGTGGGTTCTGTGGCCTGAACCCAGGTCCTAATGCTAATCATCCAATAACTATTTCTTGAAATGCTCTTAGTGACTGAGGTAATTCTCGTTCCTTAGAGATTTTTCATATTTAATGCATATTTATATTATTTAAATTTTGACCTGTGTGAGAGAAGACATGGGATCTTTTTGAGCTATCCATATGGTTAGTTCTTTGGCATAATGGTCACTTAACTAGGAGATATGGACATATGGTTCCCAGACCTGGAAGTGGTGCCACAGTTCTTAATGGGAAAATTGGATTGCCGTGAATTCCGAGGCTCCAGTCTCTTTGACAGTATCCTTAACCACTGACTATCTCTCCCCTGCTGAAGAATTCCTAAGAGGAAAACTGAAGTTTTCCCAGGGAGGTCAATTATATTGTTGATTCCTGGATATCAAGAAAGCTTTCCCCTTCATATTAGCCAGAAACCCACTTTTATACAACCTAGACTCCTAGACAATACTATTTTATGGGTCTCCAAACAAAGTGTATCTGGATTTTTTCACAATTATCTTCTAGCTATTTGAAGATACGTGCCATGCCTTCTACAATCTCTGTCTGTGATCAGAACCTCGGGGTTTCTTTAGTTATCTTTGGCAGCAGTTTCTTGTCCACTCTTTAGTCTTGCTTTTGCCTGAACGGTACTCAGAGTCCAGGTTCCCATCTGATTGTTCAGAGGCAAACACACTACTCTGCTGGTTGTGTGCTCAGCATTGAGTGAAACAGGCAAGTCTTCTGTCTTATTATGTCTCCTATGTTTCTTTTACTAGAGCTGAAATTGAATATTTCTGTGTATATACCTTTAAGCTGACTAAAATTTAATTTCAAATGATTTTAGTGTAATCTAGACAGATACTTCTGTTGAAAATTATTGAATAGCAATAGTCCAGAAAATTGTAAGAGGATGGCCTTATGAAACAAGGGGGAAAAGCCAGTTGTACAATAAAAGCAACTTAGTTCAATAATCAGCCTAGAAGTTCTATCATTACAAAAAGTCAGACTGCCTAGAGTGGTTGTCTCATAGAACTTCCTTCACAAAAGGAAAGTTCCCATTTCTTTATTTTTCCAGTATGTCAGACATTAGAAACTGAATTTCTGAACTGCATTTGATTTTTAATTAACTTAAACGTAAATAGTACAATCATTAGTTACTATATTGGGTAGTGCAGTTGAATGAAGGAAGTGAGAAAGGTGGGAAGGTCATAATAAGGGTAGAGAACTGTGCTTCTTTTTGCAGAAACTTGTTTAAGAGTTTTTCAGTTTCCTAATGAGAAAAAATAGGGTAATCAGAAAGAATATTTCTGTAGGTCTCACTGTGTGCAGGAGACTGAATGACATGCTTCATGTGTGATGTTTATTTATACCGCACAGCAACCCTGAGAAGTATAGTTCCCCATGAACAGACAGTGAATTTATTCATCAAAACAGCTTTAAAAGTCACTATGCCAATAATAATATTAATTTGTTTACTATTACTGAGTATTCTGTAAAAGACATACTTAAACTTTTACCCACTCTTATAATTCATTTTTTATGCATGTGTTGAACTATGAACTCTCATCCATTCCATATGTGAAAAAAGTGCATGCAAATTGTCTAGTGATATTAAGAATGGGATCTTAGATAATATTCTAGCTATTTTATAATGCTAATGACATTTTAAAGTGAGCATGGTGGTACAAAACTATAAGCTAAGCACCTGAGAAGCTGAAATAAGAGGATCAAATATTCAAGGTTGCCTTGGACTATGCAGAAGTGATGTTGGCCCAAATAAACTTGTAAGCAAGTAAGTAAGTAAACAAGTAAACAGACAACAAATAGGTGACATTTCATGTATACATACATAGGTAAATTACTCCAAATAAGTAAAAATGAGTTCACTATTATTTTATCTATGTTATGTAAAATGGTGTTTTAATGTGTTACATGTATGCACAGAGCTCTTTGTGTATACACATATGTGTAAATACATATGTTTATGTATATATCACATGCTTTTAATTAGACAAAGTGTATTTGTTGAAAATAACATTTTCTAAATAAGAGACCATCTTTCTTTTAAAAAGTGATAGTAGGTTGAAATCATGTGAGATATGAAGCCTTTAATAAAGTCTAAGGCACTTTTGCAAGGAATACACACACACACACACACACACACACACACACATATACTTTTCTATTTTGGAAATTAGTAAATTAGTTAATGACTAACTCTTTTGTTTCTCATGAAAATTGAGCACCATAAAGCAAAGTAAGAAGATGATCTGGCCTGTTCTGAATTTAGTCTCAATTATTTCCAGTTGTGGGAAATGAAGGAAGCCCCGAGTGTGTGAAGTCCTCAGGGAATGTATATTTCAGACATGGGCACGACCCTGCCAAGGACCCCAAAGCCACAAACCCTTGGGGAAATGGAAAAATATCCCCTGTTGTCCGTTTGTGGATGTTGATATTGTGTGTAGAAAATGTCAACCACAGCTTTCTTCTTCCAGATATTTACAGTCTGAAACTTTCTTTCCTAAAGAGACTGATCCTACCAAGATCGGCTAAAGCTGTCTCCTCCCTTCAGTTGCGCACCATTAACTCAACCTCATTGTTTATCTGTATGAAAAGACCCTGCTGGATGCAATAACCCTGCCCTACTGCTCTGCTCTGTATAAGAAGTTTGCTGTGTCTGTGGTGTTGTCTCAGAAAGCCCAGTTCACATATCCCAGCTTTCTGTTTCATGTTTGTTTTTTTCTTCATTCCTTCACTGTTTCAATCAGGGTAGTCCTTGGAGACAGGCAGAAAAACAGTATTCAGTCTCTGAGTTTCCTCTGTGGACAATCGTAGCATGGTGAATAGCATAATCACAGCTTGGAAGTCAATCATTATACCGCTCTGAATGTACCTGACCAGAAAGGTAAGCATGATTGGGCCTGCTTAGCTCTTGGGTGGTGTTTTATTTTGCTACTTCTCTTGAGGTCTTAAACACTGAGTCATAGAACCAGAAAGTTTAGAGATTACTCATAACTGTTTAATATATGTCTGCTGGAGCAAGGGAGTCCTTTCTTGTAAAATCATTTACCAAAGCCTATAAAATGGTTTTTGTGACAGCTGAGTTTCACTTTAGTTACTCCCATGCTCATTTATGCTTTGATGATATTATTGATTTTGTTAATCCATAGGCTTAATTAATAGTTCATACTGTCATACTTGTATTTTCTTTCTTCTATTAAAAATTAACATTTATGAAGAATCCATGTAAATAAAAATAATAAAATATCTGTGGCAATATAGAACTTAAACGTAACACTGTTTGAAGCAATAGAGTAAACAGGAAGTAAGTAAAGTAAGTGTTGATTTGAGTGGCAAAATGTCTCATGTTGACTTCATCCGTTGCCCTTTGCTACCCAGGAGGAACTGTTGATAATTGTTAAGGCAGTGTTTGTAGATTGCGGAGTATCTGGTTTGCATATAATTATGAATTGATTCTCTGATGGCGTTTACAAAAAAAGAAAGCCTCAGATTGGCTTACTTCAACTGCAGAAACATCTTTCTTACAGTTCTGGAGACTGGAAGTGCCTGATTAGATATGAGTAAGGCATCTCCTTGCCTGAATACGGTGGTCACTTCATTCTGTTGTCACCTGGTCATTCCTCTGTGTGCATCTGTGTCCCAACCTCCTTTAATAGAGACACCAATTGTATCTGATTAGGGTCCCACCTTAATGCTTTTTGATTGTCTTCACTGATTCTTTGGCTCTCTGCCTCCCCATTCAATCATGTTTTCAGATACTAAACAATAGAGTCTCATATGTAGAACTTTGCAAGGACACTAGTCAGATCACAACAGTCCATACTTTATGTAGTATACAACCTATACTCTAAGGTAGTAAGATACATAATATTATCCCCATTTTACTGAGGGTAAATTTAGAGATATATAGTGATGGGCATGGAACTCAGTAAGATGAAGTGAGTTTTAGACACTATCATTGCCCTCTGCTCCATCATCTCCCAGATACCAGAGGAAAAAAAGTCTGCTTAGTGTCTTGGTAGGCACAAGAGTGATAAATATAAGATTACATTGTGTGTGTGTGTGTGTGTGTGTGTGTGTGTGTGTGTGTGTGAGAGAGAGAGAGAGAGAGAGAGAGAGAGAGAGAGCACATATATGGAGATCTGAGTACAATTTGTAAACTCAGTTTTATCATCCTAGTACTCTGGTCATCAGGATTGGCTTCTAACATCTTTAACTTGTAGAGATATCATGCTGGTACCCTCTTATATAAGAAATTTTATGTATCTTTAATATATATGCATATATTTATATATGCATATATATTATATATTTAAAGGACCAAGTTATAAGGTTTTAGAATTTCAATTGTTAGTAACACTTTTTGTTACACTAAAGGGGTATAAACTAATAATCAGAACACTTGTAAAAATTCAGCACATATAAAACATTAAAGTTAGAAAATTGCTTTCAGATTTTTACTTGATTCTTCTTCAGTTCTTTATATGGAAATCTCATTTCCCTTTCTCTAATGTATTACTTACTAGAAAATAGGTTAAAGTGCATTGCTATGGATCAAAAGTTTAATTTTCCTATTCAGAGTTTATATCTGAACTGAAACATTGATTCGGATGGAATCTTTCAAGTTTATCTTTGGATTAAAATATACCTAAAACAATTTTCAAGGTAATATTTACTATAGAAATCTGGGTAATATATACGTGAATATATGAATGAATAATATATAGAAGAATTCACAGTCCACCCCTATTTTCCTAGCACAGAGAGAGGCACAGAGAGGTTTCAGTGAGTGTAATTTGCATGGTACGATCCAATCTTGTTATTTGTCATGCAGTTTTATATTGTTCTCTGTAAATCATTCATTCTCTCAGTTTTCTCTAAGAGTATCTGAGCCACCGGGCCCGTGCTATGAGTTGAAATTAAAACAGAACCCTACCCTCTAATTGTTTTTTTTTTTTAGAACATAACTGATTTTCACTATTACTTTTCTCATAAAGGAGTGGAAATGTGTTCTTCAAGATCAACTTTCTCATCAGTGGAGCAAAGCTCTGCTGAGAAGATAAAGCCTGGGATAATCTTCTGGAAGCTAGACTGTAATGTAGCTCCAAAAACATTTTCCTTTTTTTATTTTTGTTTTTCTGGTGCAATTGATGAACTTTGCAGCTGTAATTTAAAGGTAGTACAGACCATGGAAAGGACGTTAACTAAGAACTCACATGGGTGGTTTGGTTACTATTTGTCAAAATGTGCAGAAAAATTCAACAGTGGTAATAGCTCTTAAAACTCCATGTGTAGATCTGGGGAGATGGCTGTCAGAAATCACCTCCAAACAAGCATGAAGACTAGATTGAAATCCCCAAGAAATCATATAAAAAGTTAGTCATGGTGACTTGACTTTATAACGGGTGCTGAGGAGTCAGAGACAGGGGGATTTCTGAGAGCTTCTGAATAGCCAGTGTAGTGGAATTAGCAAGCTCTAGGTTAATGGATGAACCCCGAAAGAAAGCAAAGAAAATAACGAGGTAGATGGCATTTGTGGAATGATACCCAAGGTTGACCTCCAGCCTCCAGACAGACACACCCACACATGCATGGGTACACATACACATGAATGAGCGCACATGCAAGCACACCACGCATTGAAGCTATGTTTTCACACACTGACGATTGAGCAAGGCTAGGTGCAGAAACATGATAAAGTTCACCTTTTGTCATTGACCAGGGATCTGGGTTTTGAAGCCACAAGTGCATTTGTCATTAACATTCAGAAGAGAAACTTGTAAGGGAATGGCAGCTGACAAACAACAGATGTCTTCAGAGTGGTGGATTTTGATATCTAGTGTTAATATATCCTCATGAGCTACCGCAATCTCTAGGCAGGGTGCCAAGTGATAAGCAGCAGAGCTTTGAAGGAAGATAGTGGAAATGAGGTTGGCTGTGTTTGAACTGCATATTCCTGCCAGACAGAAGGGGCTCTCCTGAGCCTTTAGAGTAAATTCCAAGAGCAGGGTCTGTGCTGGAGGATTTTGTTCTTGTTGTTTTAAGGGTGCAGTTGAGGTAGGCAGAGCTCTGACTCAGGGATTCCAAATAAACTGACTTCTTTCATGCCCTGTCAGCCCTCTGCAACTCTTGTTGTATATTGGCATCATTAGCAGAGTGGGGGCAGCTGGCTCAGATAAACGGGTTTTTGATGTGGGTGCTTGCCAGAGAAGGAATGTGCAATGACCCTCTTCTACCCTCTTGGCTTTCCTCTTGATATTGCATTGATCATTTCAAAAGCCTTCACAAATGTGGGCTAGGCTGACATTTTGCAATATCTACTGGTGATTGTGAGATTTTATGGTCATGAAAGAAAACTCTCTTAAGGCAATTCACTTCCACCCATGACCTACAAAAGACAGTTTTATATTTGATCATTATCAACTGCCTACTTGCTTGACATCTTTCTGAAGGAGGAAGCAGCAATAATATAGTTGTAAATGTTTTAGCTTTCATATGTTTTGGTCTACTTACCCCAGTTAATTTGCTTGCCATTTTACTCATTGGTTCAATGATAGATTTTGCTAAAATGATCTTATTTGTCAATTTTTTTTACATAATGTCATGTTTGCTTAATGTTCAAGATTGGTCAGTGGATAATGCACTTGCTGGTAAACGTGAGGATCAAAGTTTGTATGCCAAGCACACAAATAAGACCTAGGTAGGCATGGCCATCTTCATGCAACCCCAAGGCTTGAGAGGCACTGACAGGGAAGACCAGAGCAAGTTGGCTAGCTGAACTAACTCAATAAGTGAGCATGGTCTTCAACCAGTTAATAAAAACCAGGCCAAAAAAGTGGACTTGGAGTAAAGAAGTCATACAACAGCAGTCCTGGTTTTCATCTGTACTCTGTGTGCCCACACACATGCAAATGCATAAATACCTACACACCATGCATAAATGCACACAAAAGAACTATAAATGTTCCTTTACATGCATCATTAATGAAAACAAAAATTTTCTCAAATACCACTGTAAAGCACATTCAATGTACCACATATTGTACTATATAGTTTGTGTACATTATTATTTGATTGCTACAGTAACTCAATGGCATTGATATTATTGATGGCACTTTCAGTTTTATGAACCCTGAAATTTTCAGGAGAAATAAACTTCTCTGTCCTTGCACAGTGAGAGGTATAATTCTGGCCTGACTTGTTTTTCATCAATGCAAACTCATACTCCAGCTTTTCATGGGCTTTGCTTTTTCTACCATGAATCTCAGACAGACAGGATGGCATGGCTGGCTTCCTTGCCATAGCTCCCTGGCAGCAATCCCAGTCTTAGTGTTATTTGTGATTTTGAATTTTATGTAGCATAAGGCATGATAATAGACTTTGAAATATTTCTTAGAGAGCACTGGACCCTTTGCATTCCCTTGTGTTAATACATCAGAGTCATTTGAAACATTTTTTCATTTGATTTCATTGCAATTTATCTATCCATTTGTCTGTCGTCTGTCTGGAAATTTAAAAGACTGTCCATTCATTTTAGTTGGAATCTTACATATATTCATAAATTCTGAAAAATAAGGAATGAATCATTCAGATTACTTGATAACTATTTTTGTACATAAAAGAACTTGGCTACCTGTTAGGGTTGAACAGATAAGCAGAAAGAAGGTAGAGCTCACACTAACACTCCTTAGCATAGCAATGAATATGTGACAGTTCAGTGTAAAAGTAAAAATATGATTCAGTGTTACAAAGTAAGGCATTGATGTGGCTCATCAGCCCTGGGAGAACAAAGATTGCAAAGGTGTGATGAGACTGAGTGTTAGACAACTCTAAAATAATTTGGACTCTTCTGTCAACTTCATTTTTCAACACACACACACACACACACACACACACACACACACATATATATATACACACATTTATTTTATATGTAGTCATGTATGCCCAGTAAGGACTTTTCAATTCCATTAGATACTAAATCAGGTAGAACATGCGGCAGCCATGTTGAAGAGACCCTGTCCTTGAGACTGAAATAGATATGTTTGGTTTTTTTCTGGTTCCTCCTGTGGGTCAAGAAATATTCTTCCTGTTAGGCTCAGGGCCATCACTGTTCAAGTGTTCATCACACCCCATCCATAAATCTTAATAGCCCTAACTCCATTCATAAACCTAAGTAACCCCAACTCCATCCATAAAATTCAATAACACCTAACCCCATTCATAAAGTTTCCAGTGAATTCCAGCATGACAATTTTCCACTCTGTTTCACAATCATCCTCAAATCACCCCCCCAGATTCCTCCCAACATAAACTCCTCTTCTGACTGTCTTCCCATCCCTCTCTTATTACTCATGTACCTTCATGCCTTCATGCCTTCCCTTAATCCTTTATGTGCCTCTAAACATTCTGAAGCTTATCCATATTCTCAAGTAGACAAATTCTATTACCTCTCAAATGATTCTTTTCCTTAGTCAAATCTTCTGTGTCATGTAGAAGTGAAGTAGTCAATCTGCCTAAATTTGCCAGTATGTAACCTTTTCCTAAAAATATTATTATTAAACATACTGGAAGAAAAGGCAAGAAAAAGAAATTTATATCCATGTGTGTGTGTGCGTGTGTGCATGATTTCTTAATACATAAAAACATCTATGACTATAGATCCATCTATATGAAGCAAGATCAATAAAGCTGATCTCTTCGGTACAGGTGGTGGTAAGTATATCTTGTTGTTATACATACTGTCTTGTTTTTAACTTAATATATGTATAGGATGAATGAAGCAAATGTTGATTTAAGAACATCTTAAATATTTTAAATTTTTTTATTTTTTCCTTATTTATTTATTTAAAGAATTTCCACTTCCTCCCCTCCTCCCAATACCCTCCCGCTTCCCCCACTCCCTCTCCTCCTCCCTAATCATTCCCAAGAGCAGTCAGGGTTTCCTGCCCTGTGGGAAATCCAAGTTCCTCCCCCCTCCCTCCAGGTTCAGGAGGGTGAGCATCCAAACAGACCAGGATCCCAAAAAGCCAGTCCATGCAGATGAAACACGACCCAGTGCCATTGTCAATGGCTTCTCAGACAGCCCCCATGTCAGCAACATTCACAGAATCCGGTTTGATCACATGCTCCTTCAATCCCAGTCCAGCTGGCCTTGGTGAGCTCTCATTCGATCAGTCCCATTGTATCAGTGGGTGAACGCACCCTTCGCGGTCCTGACTTACTTTTTCATGTTCTCCTTCCTTCTGCTCTTCATTTGGACCTTGAGGGCTCAGTTCAGTGCTCCAATGTGGGTCTCCGTCTCTATCTCCATCCATCGTCGCCTGAAGGTTCCCTCTGGTTCTGCCTTCCTTGCTCACGTTCTCACTCCCTCTGCTTCTCATTTGGACCTAGGGAGTTAAGTCCAGTGTTCTAATATATGTCTCTGTCTCTATCTCCATTCTTCACCATATGAAGGTTCTATGGTGATATGCAAAATATTCATCAGTATGGCCAAGGCCAGTTCAGGCACCCTCTCCTCTGCTGCCCAGGGAACAATCTGGGAACCTCTCCTTGGGCCTGGGAACCCCTCCAGAATCAAGTCTCTTGCAAACCCTAAAATGGCTCCCTTAGTTGAGATATAAACTTCCCTGCTCCCATAACTATCCTTCCTCCCTCCCCCCTCCCATTCCCCCAAGCCATCCCCAATCCTCCCCCTCTCCCCTATCCCTAACCACCTCCCATTACTTCCACCCACTCACCCCCCGTGCACCCAAGTTTGTCTGGCAATCTTGTCTACTTCTAATATCCAGGAGGATAATTATATGATTTTCTTCAGGTTCACCTTCTTATTTAGCTTCTCTAGGATCACGAATTATAGACTCAAAGACCTATAACTATGGCTAGAATCCACTTATGAGTGAGTACATACCATATTCCTCTTTTGGGGTCTGGGTTACCTCACTCAGTAAAGTGTTTTCTATTTCCATCCATTTGCATGCAAAATTCAAGATGTCAATGTATTTTTACCGTTGAGTAAAACTCTAACGTGTATATGTTCCACACCTTTTTTAACCATTCTTCTATTGAGGGGCACCTAGGTTGTTTCCAGGTTCTGGCTATTACAAATAGTGCAGCTATGAACATAGTTGAACAAATGCTTTTGTAGTATGATAGGGCATCTCTTGGGTATATTCCCAAGAGTGAAATTGTTGGGTCCTGAGGGAGGTTGGCACCCAGTTTCCTGAGAAACCGCCACACTGATTTTCACAGTGGCTGCACAAGTTTCCATTCCCACCAACAATGGATGAGTGTTCCCCTCATTCCACATCCTCTCCAGCGTAGGCTATCATTGGTGTTTTTGAGTTTAGCTATTCTGACAGGTGTAAGATGGTATCTCAAAATGATTTTGATTTGCATTTCCCAGATCGCTAAGGAGGTTGAGTATGACCTTAAGTGTCTTTTGGCCATTCAAAGTTCATCTGTTGTAAATTCTCTGTTCAGTTCAGTACCCCATTTTTTAACTGGGTTAATTAGAGTTTTAGTGCCTAGTTTCTTGAGTTCTTTGTATATTTTGGAGATCAGACCTTTGTCTGATGAGGGGTTGGTGAAGATCTTCTCCCAGTCAGAAGGTAGCCTTTTTGACTTACTGACAGTGTCCTTAGCTTTACAGAGGCTTCTCAGTTTCAGGAGGTCCTATTTATTCATTGATTCTCTTATTGTCTGTGCTACTGGGGTTCTACTTAGGAAGTGATCTCCTGTGCCTATGTCTTGTAGACTACTTCCCACTTTCTCTTCTATCAAGTTCAAAGTGGACAGATTAATGTTGATGTCTTTAATCCATTTGGACTTGAGTTTTGTGCATGGTGATAGATATGGATCTACTTTTATTCTTCTACAGGTTGACATTCAGTTATGCCAGCACCATTTGTTAAAGATGCTTTCCTTCTTCCATTGTATACCTTTAGCTCCCTTGTCTAAAATTAGGTGTTCAGAAGTTTGTGGGTTAATATCTGGGTCTTCTATTCGATTCCATAGGTCGACTTCTCTGTTCTTATGCCAATACCAAGCTGTTTTCAATACTGTAGCTCTGTAATAGAGTTTGAAGTCAGGGATGGTAATGCCTCCAGAAGTTCCTTTATTGTATAAGACTGTTTTGGCTATCCTGGGTTTTTTGTTTTGCCATATAAACTTGATTATTGTTCCCTCAAGGTCTGTGAAGAAGTTTGATGAGATTTTGATGGGGATTGCTTTGAATCTATAGATTGCTTTTGGTAGAATTGCCATTTTTACTATGTTGATCCTCCCAATCCAAGAGCAAGGGAGATCTTTCCATTTTCTGGTATCCTCCTCAATTTCTTTCTTCAAAGACTTAAAGTTCTTGTCAAATAGGTCTTTCACTTCCTTGGTTAGAATTACCCCAAGATATTTTATGCTATTTGTGGCTATCATGAAAGGTGATGTTTCTCTGATTTCCCTCCCTGCTTCTTTATCCTTTGTGTATAGGAGGGCAACCGATTTTTTGGAGTTGATCTTGTACCCTGCCACATTACTAAGGTGTTTATCAGCTGTAGGAGTTCTTTGGTAGAGTTTTTGGGGTCGCTTATTTACACTATCATATCGTCTGCAAATAATGAAAGTTTAACTTCATCCTTTCCAATCGAATTCTCTTGATCCCCTTATGTTGTCTTATTGCTATTGCTAGAACTTCAAGCACTATATTGAAGAGGTATGGAGAGAGTGGACAGCCTTGTCGTGTTCCTGATTTTAGTGGAAAGGCTTTGAGTTTCTCTCCATTCAATTTGATGTTAGCTGTCGGCTTGCTATATATTGCTTTTATGATATTTAGGTATGATCCTTGTATTCCAAATCTCTCCAACACCTTTATCATAAAGGGATGTTGAATTTTGTCAAATGCTTTTTCAGCATCCAATGAAATGATTATATGGTTTTTTCTTTCAGTTTATTTATATGATGGATTACATTGATAAATTTGCATATGTTGAACCAGTCCTGCATCTCTGGGATGAAGCCTATTTGATCACAATGGATAATTTTTCTAATGTGTTCTTGGAATCGGTTTGCCAGTATTTTATTGAGAATTTTCGCGTCGATGTTCATGAGTGAGATTGGCCTGTAATTCTCTTTCTTGGTTGTGTCTTTGTGTGGTTTTTGTATCAGGGTAACTGTAGCTTCATAAAAGGAGTTTGGCAATGATTCTTCTGTTTCTATATTGTGAAATACATTAAGGAGTATAGGTATTATCACTTCTTGGAAGTTCTGGTAGAATTCTGCATTGAATCCATCTGGTCCTGGGCTTTCTTTGGTAGGGAGATTTTTGATAACAGCTTCTAATTCTTCGCGACTAACAGGTCTATTTAGATTGTTCACCTGTTCTTGGTTCAACTTTGGTATATGGTACTTATCTAAAAAAGCGTCCGTTTCTTTTACATTTTAAACTTTGTGGCATATAAACTTTCATAGTAAGATCTAATGATTCTCTGAATTTTCTCTGTGTCTGTGGTTATGTTCCCCTTTTCATTTCTGATCTTATTAATTTGCAAGTTCTCTCTCTGCTGTTTGATTAGTTTGGATAGGGGTTTTTCGATCTTGTTGATTTTCTCCAAGAACCAGCTTTTTGTTTCATTGATTCTTTGGATTATTTTCTGTTTCTATTTTGTTGATTTCAGCCCTCAGTTTGATTATTTCCAGTCTTCTAGACCTCCTGGGTGAATCAGCTTCTTTTTTTTTCCTAGAGATTTCAAGTGTGCTGTTAAGTCTCCAATGTGGGCTTTCTCCGTTTTCTTTAATTGGGCACTTACTTAGTGCTATGAACTTTCCTCTTAGCACTGCTTTCATAGTGTCCCATAGGTTTGAGTATGTTGTGTCTTTTTTTCCATTAAATTTAAGAAAGACTTTAATTTCTTTCTTTATTTCTTCCTTGACCCAGGGGTGATTTATTAGTTGATTGTTCAACTTCCATGAGTTGTTGGCTTCCTAGGGGTAGCATTGTTGTTGAATTCTTACTTTAATCCATGGTGATCTGTCAAGACACAGGTGGTTACTAATATTTTTTTGTATCTGTGGAAGTTTGTTTTGTTACCGAGTATGTGGTCAATTTTCAAGAAGGTTCCATGAGCTGCAGAGAAGAAGGTATATTCTTTCCTATTTGGCTGGAGTGTTCTATAGATGTCTGTTAAGTCCATTTGATTCAATACCTCCAATATTTCTCTTATTTCTCTGTTAGGTTTCTGTCTGATTGACCTGTCCATTGGTGAGAGAGGTGTGTTGAAGTCTCCTACTATTAGTGTGTGAGGTTTGATGACTGCCTTGAGCTCTAGAAGAGTTTCTTTTACATATGTGGGTGCCTTTATATTAGGGGCATAGATATTCAGGATTGAGGCTTCTACCTGATGAATTATTCCTGTTATGAATAGGAAATGTCCATCTCCATCTCTTCTGATTGATTTTAGTTTGAAGTCAATTTTGTTAGATATTAGAATGGCCACACCCGCTTGTTTCTTAGGTCCATTTGCTTGGAAAACCTTTTCCCAACCCTTTACTCTGAGTAGATGTCTGTCTTTGTGGTTGAGGTATGTTTCTTGTAAACAGCAGAATGTGGGATCATGTTTTCGTAACCAATCTCTAATTCTGTGCCTTTTATAGGTGAATTGAGTCCATTGATATTAAGTGATATTAATGACCAGTGGTTGTTGACTCATGTCATTTTTGGGGGGGGGGTAGTAGAGTGTATGTGTTTTCCTTCTTTGAGTTGTGCTTGTGAAGGGTTGCTAGATGTCTGAGTTATTGTAGGCAGTGTTGGGAATGTTGGATTCCTTGGGTTGTGATTTTCCTTCTAATATTCTCTGTAAGGCTGGATTTGTAGCTACATATTGTTTTAATTTGTTTTTATCCTGGAATATTTTGTTTTCTCTGTTGATAGTGAACAATAGCTTGGCTGGGTGTAGTAGTCTGGGCTTGCATCCATGGTCTCTTAGTTTCTGCAGTACCTCTATCCAAGACCTTCTGGCTTTCCTGGTTTCCATAGAGAAGTCTGGTGTAAGTCTGATAGGTTTACCTTTATAAGTTACTTGACCTTTTTCCTTTGCAGCTCTTAATATCCTTTCTTTAATCTGAATGCTTTGTGTTTTGATTATTTTATGGCAAGGGGATTTTTTTTCTGATTGTGTTTTGATTATTTTATGGCGAGGGGATTTTTTTTCTGATCCAGTCTATTAGGTGTTCTGTATGCTTCTTGAACCTTCATAGAAATATCGTTCTTTAGGTTGGGAAAATTTTCTTCTATAATTTTGCTGAATATATTTTCTGGACCTTTGATATGCAATTCTTCTCCTTCTTCTACCCCTATTATTCTTAGATTTGGTTTTTTTTATTATGTCCCATATTTCCTGCATGTTTTGTGATGAGAATTTGTTGGATTTGATGTTTTCTTTGGTCAGAGCGTTTATTTTCTCTATGGTGTCTTCATAATCTGAGATTCGTTCTTCTATCTCATGTATTCTATTGGCTTTGCTTGTTCCTGAAGTCTCTGTTTGTTTACCTAGATTTTCCATATCCAGCCGGCCCTCAGTTTGTGTTTTCTTCATCACCTCCATTTCATTTTTCAATTCTTGAACTGATTCCCTTACCTGTTTGATTGTTTTTTCTGATTTCCCAGGGTATCATTTTTGAATTTACTCATTTCTTCAAACTTTTTGTTATATTTCTCTTCCATTTCTTTACTCATTTCTTCAATCTTTTTGTTATATTTCTCTTCTATTTCTTTAAGTGAGTTATTCATACCCTGTTTAAGAGACTCTATTGCTTTCATAATGACACTGTTTTCCACTTCTTCCGGAATAGCGTGTTCAAGTTCTTCTGTCGTAAGATCGCTGGGATCGGGTGTTTTCATGTTTTTTTTCAGATTGTTGAAGGAATTCTTGCCTTGGCGCCTGCCCATCTCTTTTTTCAGATGCTCTCCAATGGCTCTTCCCTCTGCTGGGTCTTCTGCCCCTGGGTCAGTGCCCCTTGCTGGCCAGGAATCACGTTGCCTGCAGTCCAACCTTTCTGCAGGCAGGTTATTGAAACAAAGGAACTCCCTCCTGTTTACACTCACCGCCCCATCTCGGTGGCGCTCACACAGGCTGAGTTGGAGTATTTTATGCCCTGAAAAGGGGAGAGAGGAAGGGAAGGGGTTCCTGGCTGAAAGTGGGAATGGGGTAGGAGGAAAGAGGGTTTAGTTTGGGGAAGCCGCCCCTTCGGAATACCCAGGGAGATAAGGATGGTGGGAAAATTGTGTGTTCTCTTACCGGGCTTGTGTGGCAGGTCAGGAGCATACTTACCCCTCCATTGTATCTTCTGCTACAGTATCAGTGCCACTTGCTGGTCAGAAATCTCCCTGCCTGCAGTCTTACCTTGCTGCAGGCAGGCTATTAAAACAAAGGACCTCCCTCTTGCCCGTTTGCACTCATGGCCCCGGCCCGGCGGCACCCACACAGGCTGAGTTGGAGGATTTTATGCCCCAAAAAAGGGAGAGAGGAAGGGAAGGGGTTCCTGGCTGAAAGTGGGGATGGGGTAGGAGGAAAGAGCAAATATTTTAAATTTTAAAATATTAAAAAAAATCAGGATTGGGCGCACTGAAAACACTAAGTTCTTGCAGCAAGATCATGTGTAGCATATTTGCTGTTATACATTAAATAGAAATTGTTCCCTGAAGGCATTTGCTTCACCAAAAAATCTTTTTGGAGAATGTGAAAAACTTTGGACATTGGAATTATTGGCAAACACAATGCCACAAGCCCATCAAGATGAAGCTTATATATTAAAATTTCTTGGTCCCTCCCAACTAGTATCTCTGTTTCTTCATTGGTAACCTGAAAAAAAGCAATTGCCAGATGCTCTTGCTGCTATGGAACTAGTTACTACCATGCCTTTTCCATCATTATGGACTGTGTGTACTCAAACTGTGAACCAACACAAAGCCTCCCTTTCTTAAGTTGCTTCATTATGCAATTAATCAAACCAATAACATAATTATAAATATTATAGGCAAAAATCACTAAGAGAAGGATAGAGTTAATAAGAGAGAAGTAAAGATAACAATATCCTGATCTATTAACAGCAGCATGGAGAGAGCAGGTTTGATTGTGACACTGCTTCAATGCATGAATTCTGGTATCTGGTCTTGTAATAGCTACTTAATTCTTCTGAACATAGCTGTATGTATCTTTATTGCTTGCAAATAATACAGGCATGACTTCTCCTGTTATTAGAAGTCATGCTAAGTGAAAAATCATGTTTGAAGTTTGTTTTCAAATTATTAGGTACACATTGTAAAGAAGACTGTGAAAGACAAGACATTAAGAACCATTAGAAATGGTAACATGAGTTATGTTAACAGTCTTTCCTCTCTTCTTCCCAATCAGTCTATATATTAATTTAATGATGCAAAACAATTTAAAGAATGTCATAAAAACCTTTTGAAACACAAAATTAGAAGTATTATTAAAATGTTTCATATTAAATATCTTGACTCCTTTACAGTTGACCAGCGAGCAGATCCCTTGTTCTTTACAATTGACTATTGAGCAGATCCCTTAGTGATTTGGACAGTCTGTAAAGATACTATTTAAATACTCAGGGAGCAGAAAATAAATTAACCTGTTCACAAACACTGTTGAATGAGGCTCTGCCATAAATACAGGTAAATTGTGCTGAAGCTATAACAAAAGCCAAGGAAGTAAATATGATCTTGATTTCTGAAATTCAATTTATTTATGGCGAATGTTTCCTAAATAAAACACTTTGGAGATCTATGCTCTATTGGTCTCTTATATTTCATATTCTGTATACACAGTAATGAACTCCCAGGTAATTTAGGGAACAGAAAAGTTACAATCTTTATTTGTGTTTCCATATCTACTCTCATTTTCCAAATAAATAATTGGCTATTTTCTGAAAGTATTAAAAGAGACTCTCATGCATGCTCAGTCTTAAATGGAGGTGATCTTCAGTTGTGAAGCTTGTGCATCTCATTTACTAGTTTGGATGTGTCAACAGAGAGACATTTCAAGACTTCATCTCATTGTCTGCACACCATTATTTCTCCTCCAAGATCCACCCAAATGACAGACTTGTAAAATAGCATGGATGATTCTTGTGTACAGACAGATCCAGCATTCCAGAAGGTAGCATCAGCAGCACTAACCCATGGTGTTTCTCAATACCAAGTTACAATTCAGGGAGCTGGTTTCATCGCTAACTGCACAAGTCAAAGGAGCTCCTTCGTTTGCTACTGACACATTGATGAGATCTGCTCATTAAATGCAGAATGTCCAAATTGCCAATTTCCAGTGAAAATCCAAATGTCCTTTGGGGATGGTTAGCTTCCGGAAAACTTAATTTATTCAAGCATATTTTCATGTCAAAATGAAACACTTCCAATAGTGTTTTAACTGTCCTTATACAGTCATTTCTTCTCGGACACACGTCTGGATATCCAGGTGGAAAGAAGCTCTGTTATCATCATAGTCACAGCACCACCCTTCCACAATAAGACACAGTGCAGGGCCTTCCTGACTTATGCCTGTGTTTTTCTGTGCTACCTGTAACTTATATTCAGGCAGTATTTATTAATCTTAACCTTAATGTTGGTTACTTCTTCTATGAATTTGAGTTTATTCAAATTCATTTGGGGTCAGTCGTCCTCTCAGAATACAACTATTTCTTTTCCAACATATATAATCTTTATCCCTCTTCCTAACACAAAAAAGTCACATAATTCTTTTGCAGAATAAAAGTAAAGTTTTTAATAGAATAGGCAATAAAATCCAACAGGTACATTATACAGACTGAACAGGTTGCATTTATGCAATTAAGAAAACACACACACACATATTCCTATCTATGCATTTATATATTTATAATATATATGCATATAATAAACATGCAAAATTATATATGTATATTGCAATAATTAATGAAAAAATTGGCCACGAAATTGAAAGAAAGTAAGAAAGAATATATATGGAAAGGTTCAGAGGGAAGAAAGGGGAGTGTTGATTATTTAATTATATTTTGATCGTAAAAAATAGAAGAAATACTTACCAAAGACAAAAGACGAGCTGCATTGTGATACTCACCTTAACTGGACAGCCAATTAGAGAACTCCCAGCATGATGACATATTGTACTTCTTTAGATTGCTGAGCAAGGCAGTCAAAATCCTCCAGGGTTTTCTAGTTCAGGTTTCTAGATAGCACACAGTCTAGAGAAGGCTGAGAGGAAGTTTGTGGTCATTTGATTGCCAGTGGTTCTCTCTGTTATTTCACTGTTGAGCCTTGTACTTCTAGGGTTCACCTGCTGCTACTAGTTCCTTACTGTATGCCGGCCTTACCTTGTAGGAAATGATGTTGTATGTGCCATTAAAATATTTTTCTACCTAATTTAGATGGTTGTAGGTTAAACATTTCCATATAATATCTTTCCTGTAATAAATAAAAAGGAGTCTCCATAAAGATGAACTATTAGAAAAAATAAAGTGCTTCTAAGTAGGGGCTACCCACTGTGCATTAATCATAGAAACACTCATTTAGTACATCATGTTATTGGTATTGATTTGTCCAGAAGATTGTCAACTATGATATTTCTTTAAAGACATCTTTCAAGCCTAGCCCTATCACTAATACATTGAGATTAGGGTTCTTATGAAACTAAATCAAGTGTTACATTATATAGGCACCCAGCAATCACACACCCATTATGTGATTAGAAAATAGAAATTACATCATGTTCTTCTTGCTAGGCAAGACTTTGTGCTGAAGAGAAAAATGAGCACAATTTAAGAAATCATCTATCAAGATAGAAATAGCTTAATCCTTCAAGCTTAGTTTCATCGCCAGTTCTGATACCCATAATAACATATATCAGAAAGACAGTAGCCTGATGGATATCCACTTACTTTCAAGAAGTTTTTGAAATCTTAGATGATGCTTAAGAAGAGCCAGGCTTGGTAATATACAATTGAAACCCCATTACTTAGGAGGAAGCAGCAAGAAGATCAGAAGTTCAGCTTGGGAAACTTAGTGAGACTTTACCTACAAATGAAAAGTTAAGAGAGACCTGAGGATGTAGTTCACAGGCAGAGTACTTACCTAGCATGAAAAATGTCCTAGATTCAATACTTACTACAAGAAAGAAACTACACTTATCTTTCATTTTTAATTCATTATCTCTCCGTGCATGTATGTGTGTATGTGTGTGTGTGTGTGTGTGTGTGTGTTTGCAGAGTATGCTTAGATAACAAAATCTATAGATTTACTTATGATTACCTTAAAGAATAGCCAGATTCTCTGAACAGAGAGACATTTATAAGCACGTGCCCATGAGATCTGTTTATCTGTAATGATCTTCTTAAATAGTAAAAATATAAGAATATTTTGTGTCTGTATATTTGGAAAAAAGGGTGTTAAAAAGCATAAAATGAACTTGCTATCTTTCGAGTGCCACCTTCACTACAATGGGAAACTAACTTTGGAAATAATGTTGACTTCAGAAGTTGAGTTTGTTCATATTTATATTCAGAGAAAGATTCTCATTTGACTAGTATTCTTCTGGATCTGAGACAGAATGCTAAGTCCTAATAGCTTTGAAGGAAAATTACTCTCTGTGGTTCATGAGCCTTTGGACGGCACAGACTGTACTACTTGCCAGCACTTGAAGGAATGCCAAACATTTAATAGGCACCCGACCAGTGCTTGAGTGAATGAAAAAAATGTGAAATGTTATTTGTGTAATTGGTATTATCAGTTCCGAGGCACAATTCAAAACATGGTTCCTTCCTTCTTTTCATTCTTTCTTCCATTCTCTTCTTCCTGTCTGTCCTTTTCCTTCCTTTTTCTTCCTTCATTTCTTCTTTCTTTTTTCCTTAATCTCTTTATCTCTTTCCTTTCTCTTTTCTCTAATTCCTCTGGTTTTGGCTGTTTGTTTGGCTTTTATTTCTGAGACAGAGACTTGCTGTAGAAAAGACTAGCATTAAACCTGTGATCCTCTTGCCTCAGATTCACAGTGCTATGATCATGGGTGTATGCCACCACACAATTCTCAGACAATAATGATTCTAGAAAGTAGAAGAAATTGTAGATATTATTTAATGTTGAATACATAAAAATAAAAAATATTCTGAACAATCTAATATTTATTTAAGAAGTGTGTGAAAAATGATTCATGTATCATAAACTGTGGTATAAAAGAGTTTGGACTTTAGGGAGGTAACAGTATCCTAAATATAATAAATATAGATTTCCTGCATGACCTACACAGCTCTGGACTATACCATTGAACTGGTTGATAGAAAAAGCAAAGAAAAATAATTAATTCGTTAATTGTTTTTAAGATGAGGTCTTGCTAAGTAGACCAGGTTGGTCATTATTTCAATTAATATTACTGCCTCAGCCCATTAACCAGTAACAGATTATCGGAATTTTCAATGTGAGGTACCTGGTGTTACCTGTGAATGAAGGGAAGTATCACCAAAGATGGATTAAAATCTTGATATGAATATTGTAGAGACCACTTCTTTAACAAGGGAGAAATAGACTCATTACAATATAGTAAAGAATTTTTAGATGTGGTGTGGTACAGAGACAGAAGTTGTTTTGCACATTTCCTAACCATTCAGAGGTAGGTGGTGCTCACTCTCCTTTGATTTTGATTCTTTATCACAACTTGGCCAAACTGAGTCTTAGTTATACTATGTTTCCAGGCTACCAAAATATGGATAGAGATTTTACATTGAGCTATGAACACTTCAAAGATTTCTCCTGTTTATAGCCTTTTGAACTAAACTCCACAGAAGTGTTTCCTCTTCTGGGATATGGGTATAATTAGTCTCTGGCTGAAAAGCCTTTGGCAGGCTAAACTATCTTCACTATTGGAAAAAGGAAAAGTAGATTTGGGGAAAAAAACTGGGACATATCTGCTACAGTAGAAATCATTGTAGCATATAACTTAAAAACCATTGAAATGCTATGATTCTCATTTATATCTTTTTAAATAAACATTTATAGATTATTTATTGTATAGTAGGTGCTTTGCTGTTTACTGAGATATGTGTCAAATAAAATATAATCTGTGTTTTAAAGCACACTTACAATTGCCGGGTAGTGGTGGTGCATGCCTTAAATTCCAGCACTTGAGAGGGAGAGGCAGGTAAATCTCTGTGAATTTAAGGACAGACTGGTTATAGAGCAAGTTCCAGGACAGGCCCTCAACGCTACACAGAGAAACTCTGCCTCAGAAAAGAAAAAAGGAAAAGGAAACCTTACAATTTAAGGAAGACATGGCACTTTAAAAACAGAGTCAACTCAACAACATAAAACCAGAAAATTTTGACTCGTATATGGACAATAGTTCTAAGTGGAAACATTTTCAAAAGCAGCTCTAAAATGACATATCCGTAAATTAAAAGGCTTTCGATGTTAACAAAAAGAGAGAGAAAATATAAATTGAAGTTACTTTCCCTTCCCTATAAAATGGCTATTACCAAAAATACTTTCTCACTGTTGATAAGGATGGAAACGGTGCAGTCACTGTGGAGTATTATGTGGAACTCTTGCTATAAGCAAACAAATAGAAACATTATACAATTAAGGAAGTCCAGATATATCTTCAAAAGAATTGAAATAAGCACCTTAAGAGAAATTTTTACAATTATTATTATATCATTACATGTTTTTAAATGTAACCAAAGCATAGAAATAACCTGTCTTCATTGGCCTATTAATGTGTAAGGAAATGTAATATATTTATATGTTCAAATACTATTTCTGTCTGAAAATGAAGAAAATTGAGCATATATACAACATAGATAAATCTTGACAGTATCATGTCAAGTGAAATAAATAAATCAGAGAAAGACAATTATTGCTTGATTTCAATTGCATAAGATACCTAGTTCAAACTAACAGGCTAAAAGTAGAATGGAAAAATCTTTAGTGGATGGATTTTCCATTTAATAAGTTGAAAAGAGATATAGAGATGATAATAGTGATTGTGTCTTGACAGTAAGAATACACTTAATAATGTGGAACATTTAACAATAGTGAATTCAATGTGTACTTTCTAATAAAATTGGGGAGAATGGAAGCTATAATTCAACAAATTATGTGAAAATTTTAAGAAAATATATGAAGTCTAATGAACATGAAAAAGTATCATCAATTTCAGATGGGTTCTAAGAAGTAAAAAGAACAATTCTATTTTCAACTGTCTTAGCAGTGAGAAAACGAAGTCTCTCAGTCCTTAGGAAGACACATAGCAATCTGGGAAGAGGCAAACATTTGCAAATCCTCAGGGTCATGAAACAGAACACCACATTTTCGAAGCTGGGAAAGTGAGTGAGGTGTTAGTAAAGAATGGAATGATGAAGTTCACATGATGACAGAACTTGTTATGTCATATGAATATATTTGCATTTGATTTGCAATGTGATGAACTGGCATTACAATGACTTTTTTTTTAGGTTGGATAGGCTAGAATATATATTAAATAAAAATAGCTCACCAGAAAGACATGGATAACAGTAACATCTTGCATGCAAGAGGTGATGAAGGTGTCCTTGACATAAAGAAAAAAAAATGGCAGATTTGTGTGAGGTCCTTGAGGCATGCCTGACAGAGTTAAAATGAAATGTTTTACTTCCTTTGTTGCCTTTATGGCTATTTATAAATGCTATCCAAGCAGGCCTTTGAGATCTTCATATGATTTATAATGTGCTTAACACATCGTAAGCACTTAAGAAAAAAATCCTGTAGAATAAATATGTAGATTGAACCTGTATATGCCTTCTTATGCCAGCCCAAGAATAGCTAATAATAAATGATCTCTCTACAAGCAGGTGGAGATACTCCATGGAATATGGTGAGAAATGTACAAAATTATGCTCCATGAGATTTCATGCTTATATTAGTTAAAATAATTTAGAAATACATTACCTCACAAAATCAAATGTCACTTTAGTATGATTCACCAAAATATTTGGACAAAAATTAATATTCCATGATGTGCATCCACCTGCATCTCCTATAAGATTTTGCATTTTCTTGCAATTTTTGATCATGTTTTAGTTAAACTACAATTGTGGTAAATTGAGTGGATTTAACCATGTTATATTTTAAAGTTTTAATTGATAAATACAATTGGATATATCTTATAGTCACTTAAAAACATAATTTGGAGATTTCTCAAAATTTTACAAATAGAACTACCATATGATTTAGCTATTATATTTTTAGGTACATAGTAAAAGGAAATAAGATCAATGTCACAAAACTGGCTGCCTCCAGTTCACTGCTGTATACTCTTCACAATGGCTAAGACGTGTGAAGCACCTACATCTTCAATGGAAGAATCAGTGAGGATATTGTTCTGTATTTATACATTGATCTGACTCTCATAGGTCAGATGAGTCTGTGAAAGAACATTTCTCAGGAACTTAGCTGTGTGAGGGGAGACAATCGAGAAAGCTCTCCCAGGGATCCACATTTAATAATTCATGGAAATGTTCTGGGTAAACCTGAATTTAAAGATAGCAACAATAAAGACAGTTTTTATCCTCCTCACAGAGATTTGCTTACATTCCCAAAGCACTGAAGATAAAATCTTTCTCCAGAAAGGAGAATGGGCGCATTTGCTAGCGCCCACTGTGTAAAATGTAGTGTTCTCATCAATGATGGAGACCAACAATAAGTGTCACAACTGTCTGCTTCCTCTCAGTGCTTGGTGCTCTCTTATGGAACTAGGTGTCAAGGAAAAACAAGGTAAGCACCAATCTTAGCCTGGCTGTTGTAGACGAAGTAAGAGAAAAGACAGAAGCTGTGTGTCTTCATTCAATGATTATCTCCAAATGCAAAGACCACTCACAACAACAACTGCCTTTTCTCAGCCCTGAACTGCTCTCTGCGTCATCTTTGGCTTCTCATAGATCAAGCCTCAAGCCACCTCCATAGGCCTCAGTTGGTGGTCTGCGAAATAAGATGGCATGTTGTAATTCCAGTTGGAATCACTGTCCCGTGTCTGTTATAGTTTCAACATATGTCCATTTCCTGGATTTTCCATCCAATTGGTAGAACTTCACTGAGGTGAGAACAGGAAAGTCTTTCCTGTGGTGTTCGGTCACAATTTCAGTGTTTTATCTATTGGAGGTAAGGGTGCATATAACTATACCACAAATAGACAGGCCTCATCCTCTCTGAGGAGTGGATAGGGCATGGTGGGAAGATGGAGGGAGTGGGAGGAAGGGAGGAAGAAGGAACAGGGATTGGTATATAAAATAATAAAAGATTGTTTTTTCAAAAAAGTAGAATAAATGAATCTCTATACTTTAGTAGAAAGAAAGTTAGTAAGTAATATTTGTGACTTATTTGAGGATGTAAATAAGAGTATCTTGAAGACTCAATGTTTGGTACATGTGCAGATATTTACTTTATGAACATTTATGAAATGAATAATTAACTTAATTTCATTCTAGGAGACATTCAGAAATATTTAATATAAGAGCAATAAAATTGTTCAGTTGTAGTACATAGTACAAGAAAAGTGACCTCAGCATGATACTTGTGTGGTTTTAGAAATCTGAGTTTCCACAGCGACTGGATATTTGGTTTCCATCCATGTAATTATTAGTCATACGTCACTGAAACCGTTCTACGAATGGTTCGTATAAAATATATGGTTATTGGTATGACATTTTAATCTAGAGCTACCTTTCCCCTTTAGATTGGGCTGTATGCTACCAACTTCAGAAAAAAGAGAAATTAATCTACACAAGTGTCCTAGTTAGGGTTACAATTGTTGCTATGAATACCATGAACAAAAGCTTGAAAGAAAGGATTTATTTAGAATACATTTCCACATTGTAGTCCACCACTGAAGGAAGTCAGGGCAGAAACTCAAGCAGGGCAGGGACCTGGAGGCTAAAGCTGATGCAGAGGCCTGGGAGGAATGCTGCTTACCGGCTTGCTCAGTGGGCTTCATATAGAACCCAAGACGAGCAGCCCAGGGGTACTACAAATCAAGTCGGGCTGGGCCCTCCCCATCTATCACTGATTAAGAAAATGTCCTACAGCAGGATGTTATGTAGACGTTTTCTCCATTGATGGTTCCCTCATCTCAGATAACTCTAGTTAATGTCAAGCTGGCATAAAATTAGTCATCACACAGAGGCATAGTGGCACATCATGCTTCAATGATGATAGAATCTCACCTCTTCTGATAACTTCTCTGTCACCACATGAATGGTAACTCATGGTCCCCATCTTAGATTCACCGTTTCTGGGGGACTATTCAAGATGCATCTATGTGTACATTTTTTCTATCAACTAAAAATGTTCGGCAGAAATGAGAAGAGGACACGAGACACAAACGAACCCACGTAGGAGTTTTATATTAAGAGAGGTTGTGCTCAACAGACCCGAGGAAACGGTGTGAAAGGAAAGAAAATAAAAATGGCACATCCAGCTTTTAAGAACTTCCTAGCACATGCGCACGAGGGGAAAGATGTGCCTACGTCAGACGACTCTAAGCCTTGCACCTGCGTACAGGGGCTTTTGCGTAAGACACTGATGACTCTAATGGCGGGCGACCCACGCATGTGCACACAGGGGGTACATGCACCTGCTTTAGAACCTGGGAGTGCAGACTTGCGGGTGGCTAAAAGAATTACATCAACTTTCTTCTTATTCAGGCAATCCTATGTTGTCCTTGACCTTCCACTCTTTTCTTAGCACACTGCTTAAAGGGATATGACGTGCAGTTAGCATCAGTGGAGTATGACAGGGTTGACATGAGGCCCAAAGGATCCTTCAGAAATCCTAGCTCTATTACATGATTTATAGAATCAGGATTAGATTGTGATGTGCAAAATAAATAACAACTCCGTATAGTTAATTTAAATCACAATTCTCTAGTTAGGATGATTATAAGTTTTGAGGGGAGTTGTGAACTTGTAAACATTCTAGTGATTGCCAAAAGTGAAAACCAGTCAGGATGTGAAGATGTAAATCTTCAAAAGATATCTTTATTTAGATAAGGTGTCCATTAACTCCCGTGTTAGTTCCACAATAGTTTGTTTTACTTTCAAACCTAATTTGTAAAAATGTAATTCAATAGTTCACATTTTAAAAAATTGGATAAAATTGAGGATTAAAATAAAGAAATCAACACTCTTAATGTCAAACACATAGTGGTATTTCTCATTCAAATAAAAAGTTCATGCAATTCTTGAACTTATTTTAACATTTTTTGTCATCATTTTACCTATTTTGCCATTGTATATTATCTTCCCTTAAAGATTGTATTTTTCTGGTTATATTCCATACAGTGCTGTTTCATTGCCTTGGCAACATTTTGACTTGGGATTAAAAAAAAAATGAACCAGCTTGGAACACTTTGTAAAAACTAGAACCACAAATATCTTTAGTTTGAGGAAAGAAATTCACAACAGTTCTTCACTTGTCTGATTCTGTTCGTGAACTCAGAAAGTTCTGAATGTTTGGCTACATTTCAGAGAAGTTTCTAAAAAATATTGAAATAAAAATTCGTTTTTCCTCTTTATTTCTTATGCCTAAGCACTTCAATTCTGCTAAAAAAAAAAAAAAGCAGGAGTAATCAGTTCCCATGATAACAACTGCAGACAACCTCGGGTCGCTTTCTCAGAGATAAAATATATAATTCCTCAAAGAGCAAAAGTATGGAAACTTTGCTTGAATCTTAAAGTCCTTGAATAAAAGATTTGAGTATCCTTATGCACAATAAAACCATTATCTCACCTTTTAACACATCTATGAGGGTTCTGAACTATTTAAACTTCAAGTTTCTCCCTCATAAGTGATAAAGGTTCTGCCTGGAATATCCTGAATATTAAGGGGGATGACTCACGTCGAGCCTTTAATGTGGTTTCCATTAAAAGGCAGGACTTGGGGGCTGGTTGCTTCTCTTGTTATCATGTCAGGAAGTTTCTCAGTACATTTAATGCAAAGGTTTTATGTGCTTATATGTGTGTGTGTACATAAAAATATTACTACAACAACACAACACAGATATTATAATAGTACAATCATTTAGCATAGTTTTTTAACTTCCACAAAAGAAAATGTATTTTTTTTTACTGCTTGCTTAAGGAAAAAACATTTGGTTTTTCTATAATTATTTTGCACTCAGCCACCTTTACTGAACTGTCTCGCCACCATTCCTATCATGTGGAGATGCATGGCTTGTTCACATTTTAATGGCTCTGAAATCAAAGCATGGTTTATAATCAATGTCAGTAAAAATGTGCTTTTTACAGCTGTCACTGGAAGAGAGGAGTCGTGGCAGAGCTGTCACTGCTGGTACACTGCTTTCTTCTGGGCACAGGAGCCATGTTCATTTGGCTGTCACATGAATGGCTTGCACTGGTAGCACTGGATGCAATTGGAATTTAAATGAACATCGTCACTAGTCTGTGAAATGATTCTACATGATAAAATATTGAGACAAAAATTCACCACATGCATAGGCTATAGTTTTACAGCTTAATGTAGTTCTGGTTCTTAAATGTCTCCAATGGATCATGTAATTATTCATCCCAGAGAGTTAAGCATAACAGATTCCTACACTATGAGACATCATCACTAACGGATCAATGCATCTCTACAGTTTCTTAACGTTTTTTAAGGAAGAACTCATTAACTTTTATCCTTATGTAATTTAATTAAGAAAAAAACAAGTTAAATTATGTTGGTCAAACTGAATTCTGATCTGTACATAGCCAAAGTAATGCATATTGGAGCTCAGTTTGTACCTCTACTCATCATTTGAACCCAGTGAAAGCTAAGAATTTAAGCACACACACATCCTAGTATCCCATGGTCCCAGATAGTAGCTAAATTGGAGTGCTATGCCAATCTTAGGAGAATAGTCAGACATGCATTGACCATGCTGTTGCAACTCTGAATAACTGAATAACCCAGATTTCCCATGTATTCTGAAGGTGTCAGTCTCTCGCAATAAATGAGACCCTACCCTTTCTTCCTTTGGGATGTCATATTTAACAAAGCATTTTCCCTTGCATGCAAGAGCTTATAGTTTCTGGCTTCATGGCATTCATACACTTGTGAATTTCACAGTTCAGTAATTGCATCCATACAGATGCAATTTTGAGCCTGTCTTTTTTTCCCCCTCATATGCCACTGGTTTTCTCAGTATACGTTCCTTTGGCTTAATCAGCTCCTGGGCCAGGAGAGAGAATCTTCTTCACATCCTGTACTTAAAAGAGATTCTAATTAGTGACTCAAGTAAAATTTGAGCTCACTAATTTTATAATTCTCTCTATTTAATGTTTGTTATAAATATTTCACATAAAAAATTTTTATGAGCTTATAACTGAAATCTGGAACTAGCATAATTTTCAAGTTATAAAAAAGAAAATGTTGTGTTCTTCAAAGTCACATCAATCTATCTACGTACTGAAGAATTTCGTCAGTGTATTTGAACTAAAGTTTAAAATAAATTGTATTTGTCTGAATTTTCCAAATTAGGTTATCATGTCAATTTATGACAGGAATTTCCTGTCATGTAATGTGATTACAGGGGCTTTATCAGAAGTGACACATTGGATGATGTATAAGATGTGTCAGCCAGCAAGATACAAAGGCAGATAATTTCCTGTAATTACTTTTAAGGGAATTTCAAGAATGGATTTTAAATAAATAGCATGTGACTTATGGTTGAACTAATTTAAACAGATTGTTTCAAAGTACCGATAGTAATGAAATAGTCAAAGCTGTAAATGTTAACAGGTATTATCTAGCAATATTTCTTTTTTAGAGACAGGGTCTTTTGATGTTTTGTAATCTAATTCTGATTATTTTTTGTGTATCACTAGGTAGCCTAGAACTTGAGATCTCCCTGCCTCAGCTTTATAAGTGCTGAGATTACAAGCAAGCACTACTACCTGGGTCAGATTTGTAAATTATAGGTGCATCTTAGTGACATCTTGTGATGATATGATATTCATCGGTCCATCTTTGAATAGCAGGATGCTAACCTAGCTGAGTATCACACACTGGTACTTTCACATGTCTAGAAATATTCTTTACCATTCTTCATTTTATTCCTCTCTGTTTCTTTGAGATTAGTTCTCTGCTGACTTTCTGTTCAATTCCTACGTCTTTAGTAGCTAAGAAAAAAACAAAAAAAACCAGCACTCAAACAATGAAAACAAAAATTCTCCAAGACAAAAAGAAAAAAAATAAAACTACTGAGCTTTATTTATGTTTTTATTGAGACTAGTTTTGCCTCCAGTATATTATCTGTTGAATAAATTACTAATCCCACATATCACCTCCTAGTTACTACAATACACCCTGAACTTTCTGTCTTAGATTTCTTTATTTCCTGCACTTGTGCCTAACTTCCTGTGATAATATAGGATAGGTTGTCCCAGCTTTTTTTGAGTCTCTTCCTGGCTTTTACTTAGTTCTCTTCTTTGATATTGGGCATATTTCATTTTTATGGATTTTATTTCTTCACATGCCTGACACAGAGTCACAAAGCAAGAAGAATCAGTATTGCTAGGACACATTGCCCTAGGTTAGATCTTAAATTATTCCCTTATCCTCTGAGAATTTCCGAGATTTACCTCTGAATCATTTCCTTAATTTATTGAGTGATACCTATCACATCATTCTTCAAAGAAAACATTAGCTGGCTAACAGCTCTTTCTGCTCCGATAACACCAGGTTCTTGCATTTGACTTATTTTAAGAAGCAATTGGCATTTAAAGGCATCTGTTGATTGAAATATTAGCTCTCATATGACTTTTACATATACCATGGGTTATAATTCAGATTTCTTACCAGCTGTCATGCCTCTGGTGGGCTTAGGCTAACATTTTACTTGGGTTGGCCCAGTATCCAAATTCTTTCCTCTATTGCTGGTCACTTCAAATTAGAATCAACTTATCATTATTTAACTTATTTATATTGTTCCTTGATTTTTCTTTTACTTCTGTATACTCTCTAGTACTTCCATTAGATAAGCAGATTCTTGTAATGTTCAGACAGTAACACTTGGGATGGCACCATGGTAAATAGTCATGATACAGTATTTAAAGCATGATTAATAAAATGTATCCTACAGAGTGAAAAAGCATTCTCATAAGTTCATGAATGTTCTGGCCACTTCAGTAAATCAATTATTGAACTTATTATTAAATTCTATTCTGTGGATTTCATTAAACAATGAATAAAGAGATTTTTCTATTATCTTTATTCTGTCTCACTTCCCAAAGTCTCAAACACTGAGGACATTTTATGACATGCATGATGAATGAGTGAATAAAGGAATGGTTTTCTTGTAACTGTTATATGTTTTATATAAAGTTTCTTTTTGTATCAGATTATCTATTAAAAAATCCTTCATCAGAAAGTATTCTTCTGGATGGTCAGAAACTCAGGTACACACACTTGCAAGGCAAGCACTTTACCTCCTTAGCTAGGTTCCTAGCCCCACTTTTCTTTTCTTTCTATTTTGACGTTGAAGCTCTTGTAGAGCTTTCTGAACTGATGCTGCCATACAAGACACTTTATAATATTCCTGGCCAGCTATAGGAGTGTTGGATTATACTCATTCTCAAAGTATTCTGCTTTTAACACCCAGAAAATGTTTGTTTATTTTGCTTTCAAGATCCTTATTAGCACTTGTAGAAAGTCAAGATTTATTCATCAACACAATCCAAGACTCCATTTGCCAAATTTTTCTTCCTTGCCTTAATGAAATTTGTCTGAAGGGCTTTAAAAATCATTATAGTTAGAAATGTATTCAGTTCTGCTGTCTTGTAGATAGATGACCACATTATTACTTGTCCATCAAATATAAGTAGGGTTTTAATAATATAGACACGACTACTAAAGATTCCAAACAGGAGGACTTCCCTCAGAGGAAATTACAATTCTAACCTCTCAATTCCCTTTGGAATCAATTAACTGACGTTTCCTGTACTATACAATTACTTACTTCTTAGTTTAGGGAATAAGATGCAAGTTAATATTCTTCAGAATATCTACCCCCCAAATGGCAAATGAAAATTAAGAATAGAAATAGGAAGATAAGTTGATAGTGAATAAGCCCAAATGCCACCCTTATAAGGGTTACACTCGTCTATCAATTTCATAGGGAACAATACCATTTGGTGAATTCTGTCCTCGGAGCTAACCTGACTCGGCACCTTAATTAGCATAGTCTTTATCATCTGCAAGTGATCCTCAAGATCAAGAGCACTTTGATGGCCCCTCATAGAGGAAAGGGTTAGGGAGAGTCATTAGAACTTCACCTCAAAAACAGACATTTGCTACCTCTTGCTCACTCATCTCCTAGAGGCATGGAATCCTGTTCCAGCTGCATGTAGCCTTAGGCAGATTTAGAAAGTAGAAAGGCATCTGAAATGTGCAACTTATAGGGAAGTCATCATAAATATTGGGGTGAAACTTTTGGCTGATATGATTGGTTACTCACACTCTGGTAAGTAACTCCTCATCAGTGCTTCTGTAAATCACCCTAATAAAACCATTGGCAAGTCATGGTAAAAGTGGGTGAAGTTATTCCTATGGCCCCTTTTTGGCATTAAATTGGAGTGAATAGACATTTTCTCAGAGAAAATTCACTTCGCATTCTTTATTTCTTCATGTCTACATCTATTGATAAATGTATATATATTTATACATATATATATTAGTTGGAATGGGGATTTAACACTCTATCAATCTATCTCTCATCTAGCTGTCTATTATCTATCTATCATCTATCTATCTATCATCTATTTATATCTACCTATCTATATAATATACAAAGATGAAACATAGACAAATCTAAATTTATATATATATATACATATTGAAAAATAGATTTTCTTTTTGTTTCATCAGAGAATCCAGAAACAGCAAAATCATAAACAAAATACTAGTAAATATGTAAAAGTGGGTTTTCTCTATCAAGTTTTCTAATTTCTTCAGTGTCCCCAAATGAGTACAATATGTTAATATAGATATTTCTGCCTATCTATCTTGGGAAGAACCACTGTACAGTGTAATTGCACATGATTCAGTCAATAAAACATTGTGGAATAAACAATACATTTTATACTCTTACTGTGTTCTCTTCTTCCTGAGAAAGCTACAGCAGTAACACTTCAGATCTCAAATTGAACATTAAAGAGTTTTAAAAATACAGTTTGACTATTCAGACACTATCACCATGAAGAACACCACCTAGACTTCACTGAATTAAATGTTAACCACAACAAAGAGCCAGGTAGAAGAGAAATGATGAAATCCTTGAAGGAAGATGTTTAATGCCAGCAACTTGGTGGGGATGGCAGAGAATCTAGTAACACAGAAGTTACGCATTGTGTCTAGAACTCTTAATTTGACAAAATATTCATCTTTTACTTTTGGTTACTTACTGGAAGAACAATATATTTTTGAAAATTTTAAGTTTTTATTTTAAATGTAAATACTTTTCAGATTTTGGGTGATTCAAGATCATTGGCAAGAAAATAAGCAACAGTAAGATAAGTACTTTCATGACCTTTCAAAGGCATTGTTGACTGATATCTCAAAATACTTCTCCTCTGCAATTGGTGGTCACAAATTGCTAAGATCTCACAATCTGTGATCAAGAACATGATTAGATGAAGTGACAGGCATATTGCCCATGTTGATTATTTTATGAGTGTGTCTCAATTAGAAAGTTCTATATGACGACAATTTCACTCAGCTCTATACAAAATGGGGCCCGAGTGACACATTTGTGTTGTCAACATTTAGTGTATCCTTGGGTTGGGAAACCACTCTGTATGAACAGCTGTGACGAGACAAACAGGAATCCTGGCAATTGAGTATGATGTCTTTTTTCTATTTAGTGTTTGTTATGTTGGCTCTGCCTTGGAACAGAGGAAGATCATGAAAGAAGAAAAATTACAGGTGCTTATGTAATTCTTAAATGCATCATCTTTATTACTGAAAGAGAATAAACCAGCTTGTCCGTCTACGTTCATTAGAACTATTAAATCCGACAAACCTTCATTGATATTTGAAGTGTTGGTCTAAATAATCTTAATCAATAAAAACCCAGCAGCCAGATATTGGGGTAAAATCTGGTAATCAGAGAAGTGGGAGCAGCCACCAATTACTTCCTATTGTCTCCTTTCTGTATTCAAAAAGGGAGCCAAGATGCTGTTTCCACTCTACCTTATCACTTTCCATCTCCACCTCCCAAGTGCAAATTTTGAGATTAAAGCCATGTGCCACTACCGTCCAGCTTCAATGATTAATTAGTGACTAGCTCTGCCCCCTGGGATCTCCAGGCCAACTTTATTTGTTAGAACACAAACAAAATATCACACAGTATTTATTTATAAAAATTATGCTATGTATGTAGCAGTCACTTCTGATGGAATAACACTCTTATTAATTGAAAATATGAGTAACATCTATTTATATAAGAACATTATTCATTTTTATCATTTATTTAATTGTTATCAGTCTCTAACTTGACTGACTAAGGGTAGTCCCTATTAAGCTCATTAGTGAACTGTTATTTCTTAATGCTGATTCTGACAATACAGAAATACTTGCTGATAAATATACACCCTAGGACAAACTATTTAAACTCCGTGGATCTTATATTCCTCATTTAAATCAGATAACAGGAGTTTGGAGATGGTTCAATGGAATATCACATTTGTATAAATATGAGGGCCAGAGTTTGGAGACTCAGCACTTACATAAAATACTGGGCTGACATGGTAACCTACCTCAGGAGGTTGAGACAAAGGATTCCTTAGACAAACTGGTTAGTTAGACTAACTTTATTAAGAAGTCTGAATTCAGAAGGATACCTGGCTTCAGCAAATAAAGTGGAGTGTGACTGAGGAAAACTCCTGATATCAAATTTTGGCCACAAGCATGTGCACCCTCACACATGCTCACTCACATAGGATAATATGCATATACATATACACATACAAACAAAAATTAGACAATTTTTAGAAGATTTTCTTGGAAATCATATGTAACATGTACTTCTAGGAAGAAAATGCATTTAACTAAATTTTTGTGGACCTCAAACAATAGAGTTTGATGAAAGAAAGGTTCCTGGGACTCAAATATCTCCTAGCACATCCCGCTCTCTAACTCTGCTGTTAAAGACTAAGTTTCCAGTACACGAATTCTTGGGCACTCTTTAAACTCAAAGATTTTATGAGAATTTCTTTGATTCAGCTGGTGTCTAACATATAATGTGTCTTCATTGCTACCAGCTGTAGGTTAGACAGAGTATGTCTGAATGTGGTGTATTTATATTCTTTCATTACTAGCTTCATAATCTCTTAGACATTCTGTTCCCCTGTTGTCTTAGTATGGGTTTTTTATGCTGTGAAGAGACAACAGGACCACGGCAACTCTTATATATATAAAAAAAACAACAAACATTTAATTTGGGTGCTTGCCTACCATTTCAAAGGTTCAGGACATTACCCTCATGGTGGGGAGGATGTAGGCAGACATGGCACTGGAGGAATAGCTGAGAGTCCTTTATCTTGCAGGCAATCGGAAGTTGACTGAAAGTCACACTGAGAGAAACTTGAGCAAAGAGACTTTGAAGCCTGCCACAATTATATACACTTCCTCGAATAAGGTTATACCTCCCAACTCTGTTTGGGGGCCATGTTCTTTCACAAGACCACACATGTCATTACAAAGACAGGATTTCAGTCACTCCACTAAGCACATACCATTTCCCTTGTACTTTATTGATCTGCTTGGTATTGATATGACATCTGTTTTTATAGAGAAAGCACTGAAGATGGTAACAGAAAAAATCTGTGTCTTGTACAGGATGAATGCTGAATAATCGTCATGCACATTCTTCTAAGTTTAAATTATGTAGAACTTTTCTGATAATTGATTTATTATTAACTTTAAGAAAAAGAAGCACAAAATCATGGAAAACAAAGACAAAGATGTAAAAATATCTACTCAAACCCTTTCTAGATTTTAATTTGCTTACTATGATTGATCTTAGCATCCTACTCATTTATGAACATATTTTCAATATTATAAAATAAAAACCTTATCTTTATTTTAGCTGTCGTTTCGCTGGAGTTAAGACATGATGTCATTTCATGATATGCAGTTCATTTATTAATAAATTTATTTGCTTATATTATGCATACAGATTAACCCCTTCCAAATTTCTTATGAGACAATTGTGATTAAAATTAAAGTCAACACAGACTTTCTTTTTTTTTAATTACTTATTTATTGCCTTCAGTACTGGGCCTTGAACCCAAGGTTTTCTTAAACTGACTTTTATTGAGCTCTACATTTTTCTATGCTCCCCTCCCTGCCTCTCCCCTCTGCCCTTCAACCCTCTCCCAAGGTCCTCATGCTCCCAGTTTACTCAGAAGATCTTGGTTTTTTTTTTTCTACTTTCTACTTCCCATGTAGGTTAGAACTATGTAAGTCTCTCTTAGTGTCCTTATTGTTCTCTGGAATTGTGGTTTGTAGGCTAATTTTCTTTGCTTTATGTTTAAAAACCACCTATGAGTGAGTACATGTCATAATTGTCTTTCTGTGTCTGGGTTACCTCACTCAAAATGATGATTTCTAGTTCCATTCATTTTCCTGCAAATTTCAAGATGTCGTGATTATTTTTTCTGCTGTGTAGTACTCCACTGTGTAAATGTACCACATTTTCCTTATCCATTCTTCGGTCAAGGGGCATTTACATTGTTTCCAGGTTCTGGCAATGACAAACAAAGCTGCAATGGACATAGTTGAGCACATGTCCTTGTGGCACAATTGAGCATCCATTGGATATGTACCCAAATGTAGGATTACTGTATCTTGAGAAAGGTTGTTTTTTAATTTTCTGAGAAATCGCCACACTGACATCCAAAGGGGTTGTACCAGCTTGCATTCCCACCAGCAATGCAGAAGTGTTCTATTTTCCCTACAACCTCTCCAGCATAAATTGTCATCAGTGTTTTTGATCTTTGTCATTCTTACAGGTGTAAGATGGAATCTTAGAGTTGTTTTGATTTGCATTTCTCTGATGTTGAACATTTCCTTAAGTGTCTTTCAGCCATTTTAGATTCCTCTGTTGAGATTTCTCTGCTTAGGTCTGTACTCCATTTTTTTTATTGGATTACTTGTACTTTTGATGACAAATTTCTTGAGTTCATTGTTTATTTTAGAGATCAGATTTCTGGCTGATGTGGGGTTGGTGAAGATCTTTTTCAGTTCTGTAGGCTGACATTTTGTCTTGTTGAAAATATCCTTTGCTTTACAGAAGCTTTTCAGTTTCAGGAGGCCCCATTTATTAATTGTTTCTCTCAGTGTCTCTGCTGCTGAGGTTATATTTAGGAGGTAGAATCCCAACACAGAATTTTTATATGTTTATTACCCAAGCCTTCATAATTTTAGTTCCACAATTATAGCTCTTAAATACAATTATACTTATTTTAAACAATTTTTCATATCTGTAACTATGTTGGACAGATATAGATCTCCAAAAGCATCTTTCCTATCACATTATAATTTTAAGGCTCAAAATACTTGTTAACATTATTTTCTAAAATGTGATATAATCATTATTTCTAAATGAGGTATTCAAAATATGTTAACCTGTTTGATGACATTTATAAATATGCTTAGTTACATACAGAAAATGGTTTGCGGATTTCATTTTCTCTATTTACCTCCACTTTTAAATGCTTTTTATAAAGTGTTCTGTTTTTAACGACATGTATGTTTGGGTGTCTATGTGTGGGTCTGTTCATATATTTGACGGTAGATGTAGAGGCTAAAAGAGGGCATAGGATCCCTTGGAACTAGAGTTGTAGGCAGTTGTGCACTTCACAATTTGGGTGCTGGGAAATGAATTTAGGTCATCTGCAAGAGCACTGAACACCCTTAACCAACAAGTCTTTTCCCCAACTAACTGTTTCCTCTGGTTTGATTGAACAGAAAACATCATTTTCTATTCTAAAAAAGTAAACTCAAACAGATTTTCTAGCTTCGTGGTTCTTGTTGTAAGGTTAAAAGTGCAATACTAATAGGCAATAAAATCTATTTTACAGGGTTGTCTTGAAAATTGTATGCAATAAGATTTCCACTATGAAGTCCACCTTTAGTGAACTGAAAGCATTTGAAAAATTATTGTACTTACATTGTTCAGAGTACATTTTATGCACCAAATGAGTAAACTTTGTTTTTGTCCTTATTTTGTAAGCAGAGTAATACAGAAAATATTTATATGGCATTTATATAATTGTTAGACATATATAATCTAGAAGTAACTTAAAATATGCAAGACTAGTAGACATATTTTCTGCAAATATAATCTTATTTTGTGTGAGAATTGACCTACAAATTTCCATATGTGTGGAGACCTAGAAACCGAGAGTTGTGAACATGGCACATAATCTCAGAAGAAATCTTATCTCCAAGCAATTACATTTTGGTCATAAACAATGCTTGGTAAGCACAAGAAGAAGAATTTCTTACATTTTAAAAACAATGAAGTATTCTGTCCAATTTAGTGTTTTATAATTGCAGAGGCAAGGGGTAAGATGGTTTCTCAGTTAAAAAGAAATTTATTAGTAATGAAAATGGTGCATGGATTTAGCAGAAAAGTCTAGAAAGATGAAATTATGAATGAAAATGTGGTAATTAGATTTTCTTAATTCACTACCTCAAAATTAATACATTAAAATTGAAAGAATCAAAATAAGGTCTATGCTTTAATTAAAAAAAGAAATCAAAGGGATTACTTTTATACCACTTGTTTTACTAATTAGTCAGGCAAAAGTCATAATTAGAATCTTAACAAACTAATTAAGAAAAAGTTCAATAGTCACAGAGAAGCAAATATTTAAAATAGTTCGAAGGCCCAGACATGGGAAAGTGCACTAGAGCTATTATTTCATCTACCCGTAGTGTCACTGTGAGTTGGCATCACTCCCTTGGAAAGCCATGTGAATCATAAAAACAAATATCTCCTTTGATGCAGCAATCCTATTTCTGGGAATTGGGCCAAAGTAAATAAAAGAAACCAAATGCTGCTTGAACAAAGGAAAATTCAGTGTCTAATATTTTATTAAGTGTAAAACATGAGAAGATGATAAATATGCACAATTAGAAAACACATGATGGAGTTCTGACTAAATAGAATATTATGCTATCACTGAAAGAAAATGGAAATGTTTAATATGTTTGTTGCAGAGTGCTGCAGAAAGGCTGGGCGTCTCAAGTTCAAGATGACAGAAGACACGCAGTTATTGCCGTTGCTTCTAAAAACTCACTGGAAAGAATTACAAAAGAATTATTCATATAATATGACTGAAAAGGGAAAATAGAACCAACAGCAAATCAGAAATATGATATGTATTTGAACTGTGGACAATATTTGGAGTGACATAAATAAAATAGTGCTATCCACAGTTGGGTCTGCTTTTAGGAAATGGTATGCGAAGTAGCAAGAAATACAACCTTCTGAAGTTTCCTAAAATAAGCCTAATCACAAATTACACAAATCTGAGAAAGGGATAGTGGAAAATAAGATAGAGATCAGTATCAGATAGTTTAAAATGTCAGTTATTATGAAAATCTATACACATATACAAAGAAAAACACACATTGGTGCACACATGCACAATATAGAACATTGCTTTTCTGTGCGAGCTCTTTTCACAAGTTTAAATGTGGTGGTAACTGAACACTAGAAGTGTCAATACAGCCACTATCTAGTGTCGTTACCAGGAGTCAAACCTTCCTTCTCCTTTCACGTGTGGAGACAGCATAGTGTATTCCTTGCTCGCTTCTTAATTGTGTATCACAGGCTGACATTTCCAATTGCCAGAGGTTTCTGAATAAAGGACTTAAAGCCAGATCATTTTCTCAGTCGAGATCAGGGGAAGAAAGACAACCATAGAGTTAGAATGAATTCTGAGTAATCTGTAATAGATGTGGGTCCTTCATTCATACATGTGAGCAGGAAAATCAAAGTTCCTCTAGCAGGTATGGCGACACTTGAAGATTCTCCACCATATAAAGATGAAGAAGCAGAAGAGGCTTAGTTCTCCTATTAGCATCCAAAGAGAGAATGAAGGCAGTGCTTCTATGTACAGAGAGAAAACTGTAATTAAAATTGCTTCAAAATTTCAACCCAATGCTTAGAATCTTTGCAAGTTTAAAAGTAGTATTATATGTGTTTAAAGTTTTAACTTATTGTGATGTGCTTCATAATTTTTGTAATTGGTGTTATTGCTATTGAGCCACTTTTAGAGATGTATTGGAAAATCAGTGCTGTTTGAAATCATGCTTCTACATAACATGCTATAATGATTAGGATTGATCATCAACTTGACAAGATCCAGAATCTCCTGGAAGACAAGTCAGGGCATGTTTGTGAGATATCTTGTAGATTTGGTTGAGATAGGAAGATCTCAACCCAAATGTGCACGATGCCATTGTGTGAACTGGAGCATTGGAATTATTGGGAAGGCAAACACAGCAGGCTTCACTTTACTCTGTTTTCTGACCGTGGGTGCAATGTGACATCTGTCTCACTTTCTTGCTCCCATTCCCTGGGAATAAAAATAAACTTACCTGTCTTAAGTCGCTTTGGCAAATATTTTGTCACAGCAATGAGACAGCTATTAGTACACCTGTATTCCGTGACTTTTATCCTTCTTCATTTACTGGTTAAAGAAATCTCAGGAGTAAACTGAAGTGTAAGGACACTTATCAAGTTTGTGGGTTGTAGTGAGAGCAGTGCTCAGATGAAAATTTTTAGTATGAATAATGTGTTAGAAAAGAAGAGAGCGATAAGATCAATAATTTAATGTTTCCTCAGTAAAACATGAAAAGAAACTAGAGTGAGCAAAAGAAAAAGAAAATAAGAGCAAAGGTAATGGGATGGATAATAAGATACTAACTCAGAAAACCAAAAGGCTCAATATGACTCCAAAAATAATAATTGATATGATAAAATTTTAGCTACATTAGTGAAGGAAAAATTAAGATATTGTAGTTGGTTTTTATTATTATCATTATTACTATTACTTTACTTTTTGGTGTTTGGGAGCCTGTTACCCAGTTCCCAAATAAATCCATGGAGAGTTTTTCTTACCTATGAATGATCAGCCTTAGGCTAGCTTGTTTCTAGCCAGCTTTTCTTAATATAAGTTATCTTATCTACACTTTTGACTCTGGGTTATTTCTTTCTCTATTATATATGTTTTTCTTTACTTCTTATTTTATTGCTGGTTGTGTGGCTGGTTCTGGTGTTCTCCTCTTCTCCTTTTCTTGATCCTCTCTCTCTCCTTTTATTTATTCTCTCTGCCTGCCAGCCCTGCCCATCCCCCTTCTGCCTAGCTCTTGGCTGCTCTGTTCTTTATTGACCAATCAGGTGTTTTAGACAGGCAAAGTAACACAGTTTCACAGAGAAACAAATGTGACATTAAAAAATGCAGCACATCTTTGCATCATTAAACAAATATTCCACGGTACAAAAGAATGTAGCACACCTTTAAATAATAATCTACAATAAAAGATGATTCACACTTCTTGTATCAGAAAACTCCACCCTGTAGAATACCTGGGTCAGTCCCATGCATGCCTAATACATGGGAGAACTACTTAATCTTACTTCAACTTGATATGCCATGTTTTGTTAATACTTATGGGAGACCTGCCTTTTCCTGAACAGAAATGGAGTGGGGGTGGATTAGAGGTAGGAACGGAAAGGGGTGGGAGAAGGAGAGGAGAGATTGGAAACTATGGCTATGATGTAAAATAAATAAGTAAATAAAGTTATTAAACAAAGAGAAAATGCCACTATGAGCCCATTATTTTTCAAAGGAAAGTGAGGGGCTCTTATGAAAAACATTCTGTCTAAAAATTTGATTACATTTATAAAAGAGATCATTTTGTTGAAAGAGAAACAATCTTAGTAGTCATAGTATCTATTGAAAAGTGATGTTGACAGTTAATCTCACTCTAATCAATCAATAATAATTTTGTTTAATAATGATAAACAAAAGACTCTATTCTATCTTCATAGGTGTCTTCCAAGTAAAGCTTTTATTATGAAAACGTAAATTTCACTCTATATAACTTTCTTTTAAAAAAAGAACCTAAATACCTCTTGAAACGTAGCTCTACTTTCAGTAACAATCTTACTGATACTTTTTTTTTCTGTGAAAAATTTTGTTTCTTCTTGTCTTTCAAAGAAGGATTTCACTGAATTCAGAATTCTAGGTTGCCTCCACTGTTGAAAGACATCTCCATCTTCCTTATGCTATCTGAAGAGACACTCAATGAAATCTTGGATTTTTCACTTTACACACAAGGTTTCTGACTTCCCTAGAAATTTCCTGTAATTTAAATTTGTCATATCTGACAATAGGCATATTTTGGTATCTGTTTGGTCTCAGGCTTCCTGGTCCTCTGGCATACTGTCCATCTGATGTCTGTTTTGTTTAGTTGCATGTTTCTGCTTCCTTTGGAAGCACCCCAGAGCCTGATTGTTGTTATGGTCATGTTTGGTAGGAAGGAATTCCGTTTTAGAATCCAATGATTAGGTATCAGTATTTAAGAGTTTGTGTGCTCTACCTGAACTATGACTTTGAAAACTGGTCTAAGAACATTTCTACTTTTAGAAAAGAAGTTTAGAAGTAGCAGAAGTAGATTTTTCTCTTCGGTTATATACGTTTCTGTCTGCTAATGTGTCAATGTATTGGGCTTAGCTAAAATTGTTTCTTGTAAGGGCAGCATATGAAAAAGTAATAGCTTCTCTAACTTACTTGAAAACGGCTACCGTTCTCTTCCTTATACTAAAGCAGGGCAGGGTAGGTGATTTTTCTATGGCCTTTGCTGTGAAAACCTTGGAGGCCTTCTTCAAGTAAACTACACACAAATGCCAGGTCTCAAGAACACTGGTCCTTTGAAATATTGAATCTCTTGTCCTTGTGCACACTGAGCATCCATGTTCCCATCTAGGATGAAGCAGGTCTTCTACCTGCAGATCAGATTCCCCCACCCCGTTTCTGCTTGTCATAACCTTCTGTTCATAGACATTTGCTTCAGGAAGTTGTGATTCAGCATGCCCTCTCACTCTACTTTCTTAGTCCTGGTTTGCCGTGTGAAGACAGTTCTCTGGCAGATCTAAAAGGAGATTCTAGTTTCTGTCTTCTCCAGGTTTTATATTAGCTAGTGAAAACAGACAAAATCAACTTCCTTTTATTCCAGTCCAGAGAAAGTCTTTGTTTTAAGTTTTAAAATCTCAATAAAAAAGCATTTCAGAAAATCACATTAAATGAATCAAAGAAAACATTAAGAAAATTGCTTCTATTTTGGGCAAAATTTCAAAAGTCAGATTGTGACAAGGCACTATGTAAATAAGTGGGATAATAAAAAAGTAGCTTAAAAGAGTCAAGAAAAGAGGAAATAAAAGCAAAGGTCACAATATAAAGTAGAATTTTCTAGAATTAAAGAGGGAAAATGGGCTTTAGAGTAAAACATCTTATTTAATGGTTGAAAACAAATAATCCAGAGATAGGTCATATTAGTTGTTAGCACACCATGGACAAAGGATAAGTTTTCAAAACTTCTGAAGAGATAGAAAGTAAATTTTGTAGTAGCTACAAAGGAAAATCAGATGAATAAATATTCTAGGTTTCTCAGCAGCAGGGAAAGACAGGTGGAAGACAGCGGGTCTTTGCATCAGAGTTCTGAAGATAAATTATTATACAATCTCAGTGTGAATCACTTGGGATAGTAAGAGACACTAAATTTCATATGTGATTGCAAATGGACACGTCTGTTGTAAAAATGTCACAGCTAATAAATAAATAAATAAATAAATAAATAAACCAAAATACAAAATACCAGGAGAACAGAATGGGGAAAAGAAGAAAACGTATTGTATCCACTGAAGGAAGTTAAATCAAGAAAATAGCATAAAACCCAAGTCAATACAAAGGGAATTTGCCTTCATATCAATAGCTGACCTTTAAAACGTCCACAGACTAACTCTGAGAGAAAAAAAAAAAGTCCATCAATCAAAACATCTAGAAATAAAGAGTAAATGAGAAGACTTCACAGACAAGGCTTAAGTACTTAGTACCCAAGTGTGTAGCATATGATTAAAAACAATTGGGTCATATTAGAGTAGGAAATAAAAAAGATCCAAAGATGAGGAGCAGAAGGAGGGAGAACGTGAGCAAGGAAGTCAGGATCACGAGGGGTGCGTCCACTCACTGAGACAGTGGGACTTATCTAATGGGAGCTCACCAAGGCCAGCTGGACTGGGAGTGATGGAGCATGTGATCAAAATGGACACTCTGAACGTGGCTGGCAATGAAGGCTGACTGAGAAGCTAAGGACAATGGCACTGGGTTTTTATTCTACTGCATGGACTGACTTTGTGGAGGCTTGGTTTGTTTGGATGCTTACCTTTATAGACCTGTATGGAGGGGGGAGGACCTTGGACTTCCCACGGGGCAGGGAACCCTACTGCTCTTAAGACTAAAGAGGGAGGGGGAGGTTGGAAGGGGGAGGGAAAAGGAAGGCGGGAAAGAGGTGGAAACTTTTAATAAATAAATTAATTAATTAATAAAAAACAAGATCCAAAGAAATTCACGTGAGGCAAAGCCTCTGTAATAAATATAGTAACAAACTTACTGATGAAATGAAAGAACACATTGTAACAAGTCTTTTTCTGTTCCCCCAGTTCCCAAATAATGACATGGAGACTTACTAATTATGAAAGATCAGCCTAGCTGTGTGATGGTGGCCCATGCCTTTAATCCCATAATCCCAACACTTTGGAGGCAGAGGCAGGTGGATCTCTGTGAGTTTGAGGTCAGCCTGGTCTACAAGAACTATCTCTATGACAGGCTTCAAAACTACAGAAAAATTCTGCCTCGAAAAACCAAAAAAAAAAAAGAAAGAAAAAAAAGAAAGAAAGAAAGAAAGAAAGAAAGAAAAAGAAACCTCAGCATAGAACTTAGGCTTATATCTACCTAGTTATTTAGTTCTTATAACTTAAATTAACCCATTTATATGAATCTACATTCGGCCATGTGGCTCATGGCTGTTCCCTCTCTTCCAGCACATCCTGCCTGCTCTGTGTCTCTTGGCGTCTCCACCTTTCTTCTTCCCAGTGTCCTCTCTGTCCCCAGAAGCCCCATCTGCATCTCCTTCCTAACTATTGACCATTCAGTTCTTTACTACACCAATCACAGCAATACATCTTCATGAAGTGTACATTATTTGGTAACAATGCACTGATTTTTGTTAATAAAGAGGAAAGGGGAAAGAAAGAGTGTCAGAATTTGCAAGACTGCTCAGTAGGTAAAGTGCTTTCAGTGAAGACTGGTGACCTGAGTTCCATCCCTGAGACCCAGATAGTGTAAAGCTAAAAATAAATGTTCTAATTTATTCTTTCTTCTGGTTTTCACAATAGCAATACATATATACTTATAGTAGCATTTCATTTGTATTTTAATAAATAAAGTTTGCCTGAAGATCTGAGAGTAAAACATCTCCAGTGGTCAGATTTACATACCAGGCAGTGGTGGCACACACCTTTAATCCCAGTGATCACACTAGTTTGCCATAGATACTGGCTGGTACTTGCCTTTAATCCCAATGGTGCATGCTTTTAATCCTAGCCCTAGAGAGGATTATAAAATGGGAAGAGATTGCTCAGTCTCTTTCTGAGATTACTGGAAGCAGGATTGCCATTTTCAGACTGAGGTAGAGGTCAGAGCCAATGATGGCTATTTTGCTTTTCAGACCCTCAGGCTGAATCCCAATTTCTCTCTTTGAGTTTTTATTAATCATGCTTCATATACTAAATAAATGAGTGGTAAAAATTAGGCACATCAATGTATACAATTAAGTTAATCATAAAACAAATCAAAGATGTTATGCACTAGTGAAGGATCTAGAAGACAGACTCACAAAAACAATGCTCTACATTTAGCAGAAATGATAGTTTTGAGAGAAATTAACAAGGGACTGAGAACTTCACTGATGTCTGTATTTTGTTGATTATTATGTTTTTACAGTATTATCATAGACTTAGATATAACCTATTCTGATATGTAAGTCGATCTTGTTAAAGTTGTGAAATTATTAGGTTATTCCAATTTCCTATCTTATTCTTCTGTGATTAGATAAAAATATAATTTTTAAGAAATGGCATTATAATTATAAAGTGAACCGATTCCTCCAATCTTTAAAGTATTTGATAAGATTTAATTATCATGTGCGCAACAGCCACACCTGTTGTATCATGTGGATGCCAAGAAGCATCTTAAAAATGTGCAAATGAATCTGCTACCATGGTTTAATAGAGGCTGCTTTGAAGCTACGGGTGACATAATTTAGCTTTATGGTTTAGCTTTATGGTTACAGGGGCTTGGCTGTAGGTGGTCGGCTCCTGAGATGCTCTTTAGTGTTCACACTGTAATTAAACACCTCCTATTCCCATTCTCCACCACTGGTGCTACCAAGCCAATATTGAGCAAATAATAATTTTTATAACATTAAAACTACATTAGCATATATTTGACAAAAGTAAAATGTTATTACTCTTTAGAAAGATCAAGGAGTACCTGTCAATACATCTAATCTATATTGTTCTTTCAGAGTTTGGCTCCACAAAATTAAAGGATATAATGGATATAAAATGTAATATATAGGGTATATATACATACATATATATAAATATAAAGGATACAATGTAAATATAAATGGATAACTACCCAACATGTGCATATAGCCTCAATGAAATAAGGTGGCATTTGTCAAACAGAAAGGTATTTTGAGACTTGGGATCTAAATCTTTGTGTTTTCCTAATCATCTGTTCAGGATCAGAGAAAATAGCTTAGATACATTCCTCTTGGGCAGCTCTCTCAGAAAGTTTCTGCAAATCCATGAGACAGATCTCAAAATGGAGGCACCTATGACACCTCTAAGCTGTGCTCTTACATTTTCAGTGATGGGTTGACTCCAAGCAAAAGGGGATTTTCCCCTGGTTACTGCCCCCATAAATCTAGCACCTTCTCTCAATGCTGCTCCTTCAGTCAGTGGAATAAGGGACAGGGTTCACCATTTAGTGTAAGCAGGTCAGTGAATACTACTATTAGGACTTCACAGCTGTTCATTTATGAGATTCATTTTTTTCTGGATGTGATGAAAAAGTGCTCAGTGGTTAAGAACCCTTTTCACTTTTGTAGAGGACCCAGGTTTGATACCTAGAACCCTAATCAATTGATTCACAACCACATGTAACTCCAGTTCTAGAAGATGCAACAGCTTCTGCTGGATATAGACAAGCAAGTACACGGACATACGCACGGAATAAAAGGAATCCTGGAAGCCAGTTTTAAGTGAACAAAGTTGGTGCAGGAGAATTATCTGTATTCTGTCAATCATGTATTTTAATAAAACGCTGATTGGCCAAGCAGGAAATATAGGCAGGTCAACCAGACAGGAAGTAGAGGTGGGGTGATGAGAACAGGAGTATTCCAGGAAGGAGGAAGCCATTCCTCCATTCCTTCCCAGATCACCGAAGAAGCTACATGTGAGCTGACAGCTGGAAAGGTACCAAGCCATATGGCTAACGCAGATAAGGATAATGGGGTAACATAAGTTATAAGAGTTAATAAGTAGCCTGACCTAATGGACCAATCAGTTTATAATCTTATGGATTCCTGTGTGTGGTTTTCCTTGGGGTGTGCCGGCTGTGGGATGCTGGGCGGGACAGAAGCCCCAACAAACAGGCCCAGTCATGTTACACAAAGTAAACTGAATTACTTTAGATAATATGTCCATGTAAACATATATTTGTAAAATTGCTCATAACTGTAAAATTCTACAGATAGTGATTTATTGTGATTAAAACCCACCATCTTACTAATAATGATATGCAGATACCTTAATATATATCATTTGCATATGATGTGAATATAACTTATATAAGGTTTTGGTTAAAAAATAGTAACAGGCTGTGTATTTCCCAGATTACATTTTCTGTCATTTTTAGTTCAAGAAAAGAATTTTCCTTTTCTGTGAAATAGGAACAAAAATTATTGAGAGATAAATTTGTACGGAGTGTGATCATATGGCATCCAATACACTCTTTCAGAAGAGACAGGACCAAGCTTGCTGTAACATAGTGTCATGTTTAGTCTCTGGTGCCTCTGATCACTTTATTGTACTTGACTCTCATTTATTCATTGTACTTGACTCTCATTTTCAGTATTAATTTCATGACAGTTTTTCCAATTGTTTTCTTTATTTCCTTCACGTGTCCTATCCAGGACCCTCTCTTTCCTTTCTAGTTTCAGTGAAAGTTGTCCCTGCACTTGATTTGTATAAATTTAACAGCTATAACTAAAAAATGAAACATTTGCATTCATATGGAAACTTCCATTGGAAATGTATACAAAATCCACCTCACTTGCTAATGGAGAGGTCTCGGGTTTGCAGGCTTTTTAAGTTTTTAAAATGTATGAGGTCCACAAATGAGACTGCTCAGTGGGTAAAGGCGCTGTCTGCACAATCTGAATAATTTGGTTTCAACCTCAGGAACCCCTCAAACAACCTCATGTGCACCACATGCACCATGGAATACACCACCTGCACACACACACACACACACACACACACACACAATCCCAAACAGTCACTTGTGCACCATGGCATACACCACCTGCACTCACACACACACACATATAACATGTTCGTGCACCTATCCCCACACCAGACAGTCACATGTGCACCATGGCATTTACCACCTGCACTCACACACAGGTAACACGTGTACACACAACACCTCCCAAAACACACACATCACATATAAATGTTCACACATACTGCTAGCAACGATAAACTAAATGAAAGTTTTTTTTTTCTAATTGGACAAATCCGTCAATGAGTTATTTGAAAATCTATTAAATTTTGCCATCAGTTATATGGTTAAGGTCATTTGAGACAAAGATTTTTAAAAATAGACTATAAGAAAACTCTTTAATCTTTTCAATAAGTCATTTTAGATAAAAGCCTATTCCTTATGTGGAAAGGAGCCTCTGAGATTATAGTCTAAGAATAGAAACCCATGTTCATCTACATTTCTGAAAACTTACCCTACATGAAGAAGGAAGTTCTTGCTCATCTACAACAAGAGTCACATCAGTATAAAGTATGAATGGAGACCCACTTCTGAATTGCTCTTTGGAAGATGCCATGGCACTAATAACACAAAATGCACCTCATGGATAACTTAAATGAGAGATATGTCATGAAATAAGGGATTGAGCACATAAGTCTGCACATAAACCATAATTACCGGTAACTCTAAAAGATCTGGAGACATCAGCAAGAGGAAATCAGAAGTGAATATAGGTAAGTCTGGAGCCAATAAAATCCTAAAAAAAAATGTTAAAATTTCATTGTTGTGCATTAAAGTTTTAGCTGTCCATTACTTTTTTCTTACAAGTCTTCCTGCTTAAGTTACAATTTAGGATTCTGTGATTATTTTAAATATATAAATATTCATTTATGTATTTGCATAAAGTGATAGTAACTACCCTCTCACCTAATATCAAGACTTGGAACTGATTTTATTAGATATAAATGTGAAAGTGGCAGTTATTTTAGTTATGCATTTTAAGAAGCATTAAGAATATGTGAAATACGTTCCCAATTTTAGAAAGTCTCTGTTATGAAAGACCAGGCCATCTAATATAGCAAATAAGTGCAGGATTTGATTGCAAAATAGCTTAGAGCAGATATATTTGCTTTCTGTGTTATCCCTAGAGAAATCTGTTTATTGGTTCCTGATCTGAAGATTTTGCCAGTTAATGTTTCCTCACATGCAAAAACTGGTCATATCCACCTGGACAGGGCTCAGACCTGAACATATTTTCTATGAGCATAGGTACAGATACCCACACACATGTAAACTTGAATATGTGTATATTGCGGTCACAATGTTGCTAGTGCTGGACCAGTGAGGAGATGGAGCAGCTGAGATCTCAGTGAACATTTCTATGTCTTCATCCAAGCTTGGGGCTTCTCCATTCAGTCTTTCCATGTGAACTAGTCTGGGAATTCCTCACAGCAAGGCATCAGTAGTGCTGTCGAACATGGCACAGTGCTCTGCAGATGATGCTGTGGAGAGTCAAGCCTCCTAGGAAAAGCCCATCCTTATTTTAGGGATAGACAATTGACCCATGTCTCAGCAGGAGGAGCTTGATGTCAACATTACAGGAGCAGTTGGAATAGCTTACATGGCTGCTCTTCTGTAGGAAATAATGAATGTCTCAGAATGAATCATCAATATGAAATTACAAAGCTAAGAAAAAGCTTAATTTACCTAATATTTTGGTAAAATGCAATGTATAAAGTGTTTAAAATAATTTAAATAAAATGCCACAGAAGTAAATCAAGAAAGTAGCACACTGAAGAAGTGCTAACTAAGGAGTGAAACAAATTCAAATTAAGAGATCCTACATGATTACTGCTTAATCAAATGTTCATCTAAACCCACACTGGTTCTGGAAATGGAAGCTCATTGACTACAGGAAGATGTGTTTTTTACCCCTTTCCTTTCATCATTTTGCTTCAGTGAACAAAGCAAAGATTGATGCAATTTCTTTTAAGCATTAAAGTGACTGAGCTCAGTCATGACAATAATCCCTCTGGCATAGGCTCCGGGCTCTTCCTAAGTCCTGGTAGCACACAGTCACACAGAAGACCATATGGCTGTGTGTTATTATGTATCACGGTGTGTAGTCTTTTAAAAACCTATTCAAACAAAACCCATGCAACTGATTCCACCATTCTGTAGTCACTAGCATTAAGATTGGAGAGAAACCATTCTTCTTGGAATTTTTTTATTTATTAAAAATTTCCATCTCCTCCCCTCCTCCTATTTTCTTCCCACTTCCCTCTCTCCTCTCCCTCCTTCTCCAGTCCTAAGAGCAGTCAGGGTGCCATGCTTTGTCGGAAGTCCAAGTACCTCCCACCTCCATCCTGCTGAGCTTCCAAACAGACCAGGCTCTTACAAAGTCAGTCCATGTTGTAGAATCAAAATCCAGTGTCATTGTCCTTGGCTTCTCAGTCAGCCACATTCAGAGAGTCCAGTTTGATCACATGCTCATTCAGTCCCAGTCCAGCTGGCCTTGGTGAGCTCCCATTAGATCAGTCCCACCATCTCCGTGGGTGGACACACCCCTTGCGGTCCTGACTTCCTTGCTCATGTTCTCCCTCCTTCTGCTCCTCATTTGAGCCTTGGGAGCTCAGTCAAGTGCTCCAATGTGGGTCTCTGTCTCTATCTCCATCTATCACCAGATGAAGGTTCTATGGTTATATGCAAGGTATTCATCAGTGTGACTATGGGATAAGGCCAGTTCAGGCACCCTCTCCTCTGCTGCCCAAGAAACAAGCTGGGGACATCTCCTTGGACACCTGGAAACCCCTCTAGAGTCAAGTCTCTTGCCAATCCTAAAATGGTTCCCTTAATTAAGATATTCACTTCCCTGTTCCCATATCCACCCTTCCTCCATCTCAACCATCCCATTCTCCCAAGCTCTCCCCAATCCTCCCTTTCTCCCTTCTCTCTCCCCATCTCCGCTTCCGCCATCCTACCCCCACCTCCGTGCTCCCAACTTTTGCCTGGCAATCTTGTCTACTTCCAATATCCAGGAGGATAACTATATGTTTTTCTTTGGGATCACCTTCTTATTTAGCTTCTCTAGGATCACGAATTATAGGCTCAATGTCCTTTATTTATGGCTAGAATCCACTTATGTGTGAGTACATACCATATTCATCTTTTTGGGGCTGGGTTATCTCACTCAGTAAAGTGTTTTCTTTTTCCATCCATTTGCATGCAAAATTCAAGATGTCATTGTTTTTTACTGCTGAGTAAAACTCTAAAGTGTATATGTGCCTCACCTTCTTTATCCATTCTTCTATTGAGGGGCACCTAGGTTGTTTCCAGGTTCTGGTTATTATAAATAGTCCTGCTTTGAACATAATTGAATAAATGCTTTAGTAGTATGATTGAGCATCTCTTGGGTATATTCCCAAGAGTGGAATTGCTGGGTCCTGAGGTAGATTGACTTCCAATTTCCTGAGAAACCACCATACTGATTTCCAATGTGGTTGCACAAGTTTGCACTCCCATCAACAATGAATGAGTGTTCCCCTTACTCCACATACTATCTTAACTAAACTAACTAACTTAACATGACTATCTTAACTAAATTTGAAATTTGAATATCTAAAGTATTTCACTAATGTCACTAATGTGTGGTGATTGGGTTAAAATTCTGTGCCAGTAGCTCTCTGGAGGATTTTCCTGAGCAATCTCAGTTCTCCAGGGCAACATTTCACAAAATGATATGGCACAAAGCTCCTCACACACATATTAGTACATGCATCCCAGTGGTTTCCTTACTTGTGAAAGTTTCATTTCCATAGAGAGAAATAATCACATCTTTGAAGAAGTTCTAAAGCACATCCAGATACTAAAATTGATGATCATACTTAAGAGGAAGAAATATGTTTACTGACTTAAGAAGAAATCTCAGCGTTTCACATCCTCTTTATTTTATTTGGTATTTTTGTTGGTGCTGGGGAAGTGGAATGCCTTTTTATTCAGATGTCTTTTCTACCTCTTGTTTCCCAGCTTGAGGAATCTGAGTTTTAGATACATGATTTGAAACCATAATACTCTGCTCTAAAGCTGAATCCAAGAACTGACAGAAATTGTTCAGCTGGTTAAGTGCTTGCCTAGAACCAATCTGATCTTCTTTCCCATTCTCGGTTGCTTTTTTAAGAAAATGGGGCGTGATAATGTGCATTTGTAACCTTCATATTGTGGAAGAAGAGATATGTGTATCTGAGAGCTCTGGCCAGTCAGCCTGAGCTGCTTGATGAGCTCCATGTAGGCCAGTGAGAAATCCTGTCTCAAAAAGCAAAACAAACACATAATAATAATTCAAAAACAAAACAACAAAATAGATGGAGAGTGCTTAAGGAATGATGCTCAAGGTTGTAACTCTGGCCTCCATGTACACACCCATACCCATACAACCACACCAAGAGAGAGAGAGAGAGAGAGAGAGAGAGAGAGAGAGAGAGAGAGAGAGAGAGAGAACTCAGTAGTGAAGTCAGTATCACGTATCACATGCCCAAGTCTGTGAGTCCTGGGAAGACATCTACTTTACAAGTAAAATTTCCCTATATGCAAGAATGGAGACAATCAAAGACACCACTCTGATGGTGCTGTTTTGTTATCCTTTAATGGACAGATTTGCCCACAAATGAGCAATGAAAAAGAAAAAAAAATGGCCTCTAGTGACTTAAGCTTAGTTAATTTAAAAAAGAGATCATTTCAGTGGGTAAAGAATAAATTGAATTGAAAACAAGAAAACAGTTACTGTGGAAACAATGTGACACCACAATTATTTTGACACTTTAACCTTAACAGGAAACTGTCCAGGGGCAAAACTTGACTGCAGAACTGAAAGATGGAGGTGCCATTTGTTTCGCAGATCTGTCCAAAAACTGAAATAGCTAGTCCACTACCTTTAGGTTTCATAGGACCTAGACCATGTAACCAATAGAGAAACAGAAAACAAAATGTTGTTTCCTTAAGCACACACTTTATGTGGTGGAAAAGATGGTTCCATTTACTTTCATTTTTGGTAATACGTATTTAATAATATATCCCTCCCATGATACAAATTCTCATTTTGCAGGAGCTCTATGAAAAATTTCATTAATAAAAAAGAAAAAGACTTGTTTATGGTCTCAGATGATCTATACTTCAAATTCGGGTCCTTCATGACTTTCCTGAGTATGTCTGGGAAAGCCCTGACCATTGTCAATTTTAGGGACTCAGTTTCACCAGGTGGGCATAAAAACACTCTCCTGCCTTGCAGCCTCATAAGTCTGCAGTTTCAGTAACTGTTCTGAAAGCCTGGCCAATCACATGGAGGTCTTTAATAAGGAAAATAAACATTCTTTTGCAAAATTGGGTAAAATTTATAGAAAGGATAAATTTCTCTTTCATATTGGCAATGTTCCAAGTAATCTTTTCCTTCTTAACCTCAATTTACATTTTAGTGGTCTCTGATAGAAATTTTATTTGATTACACACTGTGGAGTGTCTAGCTGTGTGAATGTCAATAAGATCCAAACATCTCACTTCCATATTCAAACTTGTTCACAGTGTCTTCCTGGGGTTTGCATTAAATGTCATTGTGACTTTACTAAGAAGCAAAACCACTGAACTCAAATGTGATCTGTTCTTTCCTTAACCTGATATAATATAAATCTTAGAATAAATGTCCAGAGTAGTTAAGAGATATTTAATGCAAATTAATACAATTTTAAATGACTTTTTAATAGACATGTGTATGAACTCTTTTATTATTTTTTTCTATCCATAACTTCCAGTAAGAGTTCTTAGATATGATATTTGATATTTTCACATGCTATGTTAGCATACCTGATGGTTTCCATATAAGTAATATCACCCAAGAGATGGAGATAACTCCATGAACTCATTTGTAATATCAATTCTGTAAGTTGTTTGTGTAAATACTCATATCCTTTTCTATAAAGGACAAAGAATATATTCTCCCAAGTCTATCAGTGTTTTGTCTCCAAGTTCAAATGGAGATGAGACCCTTTTGATCTTACCTAGTTTACTTCGCCACATTACTTGAGTCAGCTTGTTCTGTGAAGTCAGAACAGATTTTACAAGATGATTTTATGTGCTAAAAATGCCATAACATGTAATTAATGAAAGATGTGATAACTGACTGAAAGATAGGAAAAGACAGTAAGAAAATTACAGTTTAGTAAAATAAAGTTTCACATTACTATAGAAACATTGGGTTTTACACTAAAAGAAAGTTAAATTTAGTGACTCTATTACATAGCAGTGTTGATATGAGTCACTTCCTTTCCGTGAAAGCAACCCAAACCCTAACTTCCTATTGTTGTGTATAATTTGCATCCACCAGCAGATTTCAGATCTCAATTCTGCATGTCTTTGTTCCAGAGAGAAGGAGAGAGAAAGAGAGAGAGAGAGAGAGAAGAAATCATCTCAGCGTACATTTGTACTTTCAGAGGAATCTTAACTAATTCTAAGAATGAAGATGAGCAGTGAACACCATGAAAACAATACTGGTCAGAAAGACTTTCCTTTCAGAAATGGAATGAGATCTCAGCTAAGCTCTACAGATACCATGAAAGGGAAAGGGAAAGGCACTTTCCTTTAGCAGAGTAGAATAGCTTGCCTTTAACTGAGGATAACACACACACACACACACACACATGACAAGAGGACTTCTTTGTTTTGGTTTCACAATAACACACGATAACCTTGTATAATTTTAATAACATAGTTCACTTTGGATCTGAAAGAAAAAGGAGCAAACTATTGTCACTGTTTTTAAATTCTAGACTCTTTTTCAGTCCTAATAACATGATTTCTTTTGACATTTTAATTTCTTCCAAATATTTATCACAATTTGTAATTCTGATCGATTCCTCTGTTGTGATGAAGGATCCTGGTGTGTGAAGACATCCCCACAGCTTTGGCCTTTCTCACTGACTTGGTATTTCATCAATCTACCTCCTGACCTGGGAAAGAACGGACTGGTAAAAAATAAATCATGACATCAGATCTTGTTTCATCCCTTTACTTCCAAAGAATATGAGGGAACAGAATGTAAATGGAAAATATTGGACATATAAGGCCATGCTTTGAGATAACATGTTGCAAGAAAAGTAATAAAAGCAAAGTCTTGGGAGGCAGGATCATGGTAGAAGTCTTAAAATAGGGGAGACTGTATATGTCAGAAAAGTACTTGAGAAATAAAAAAAAAGCAACTGTCAAGCCAAGACTGGAAATTCTGGGTGATCTTGGTGCACTAGAGAAGAGCAGTTTGGGTGGATTGTTCATTGGGATAATGGGAAAATGTGGTATGAAAAGGCTGAACAGAGAATACAAAGAGAAACCAGATAAAGGCACAGACTATGAACAATGGCACAAATGAAGCCTAAGGTGATAGCTGATGTGAAAAGTAGGTTCACAAACTTAATGACCAAGGCGATATAAAGAGCATGTTTATTTTGTTGTTATAATGACTGGGTACAGAAATAAAGTATAATGAGATGAGAGAAAGTGGAAACTTTCAGGAACTTTTGAACGTGAGAGAGGAGGTGAGAACCACAAATTAGCAGACTGACTGAGATGACCTAGAAACAGGTGACTGATTAACAAAAGTAAACAAGAACCAATAGTGGGCTGCTTGGGACAGTGGCACAGAGGTAAACATAATGTGTGGAAGTTCTCTTCTGCTTCCTCCAATTTCCTCAATGTAACAGAAGTCGCCATTGCTAACTAAGGATGAAAAGGAGGGCAGAAAAGATTAGGGAGGTTTGTGTCGAGAAGGGAAAGTGGGTAGTCGATATTTAGAGCACAATTTTTCAAACTGTGGGGTCATGTACTTCAATCTGAGGCTTGAAGAGAAACTTGCAATGATAAATGACTTCTTATTGTTGACAATCAAAATTTAATTAAAAGCAAACACTTAAGTAATCTCATGTTTTTCTGGGAGGTCTAATTGGTACTTTACTGCCGTCTTTGCCCCTGAACATATAGCCTGGGCAATTTGCACTGAGTATCGTCACACTATGTGATTCTTACCTGGATCATCTCAGTTCAGATTCAAGCCAGTCATCTGTCATGAATTGCTGTTTTGAAAAACTGTTTTTACTACCCATGCAAAGCTTTATGCCATTAGAAAAAACATATTTTGATTAAGAGAAAAAAGTTTATTGATATTTTCTACTATTATTCTTCAACATGTATTAGTAAGTCTTTGTTAGGATGTGTAATATTGTTTTCATTTGTCTCTTTTAAATTAATTTTATTGAGCTATACATTTTTCTCTGCTCTCATCCCTTCCTCTCCCCTCCCCTTTAATCTTCTCCCATGGTACCCATGTTCCCAATTTGCTCAGGAGATCTTGTCTTTTTCTATTTTCCATGTAGATTAGATTCATGTATGTCTCTCTGAGGGTCCTCATTGTTTTCTAGGTTTTCTGGGATTGTGATGTGTAGGCTGGTATTCTTTGCTTTATGTTTAAAAACCATTTTTGAGTGAGTACATATAATTGACTTTCTGGGTCTGGGTTATCTCACTCAATATGATGTTTTCTAGCTCCATCCATTTGCCTGCAAATTTCAAGATGTCATTATTTTTCTCTGCTGTGTAGTACTCAATTGTGTAAATGTACCACATTTTCCTTATCCTTTCTTTGGTCGATAGGAATTTAGGTTGCTTCTGGGTTCTGGCTATGACAACAATGTTGCTATGAGCATAATTAATCAATGTCCTTGTGGTATAATTGTGCATTCTTTGGATATATACCCAAAAGTGGGATTGCTGAGTTTTGAGAATGGTTGTTTCCTAGTTTTCTGAGAAATCACCATAGTGATATTCAAAGAGGCTGTACCAGCTTGCACTCCCACCGGCAACGCAGGAGTGTTCCCTTTACCCCACAACCTCTACAGCATTAGCAGAAGAATGAAAATAGATCCATGTTTATCACCACGCACAAAACTCAAGTCCAAATGGATCAAGGACCTCAGCATAAAGCCAACCACACTGGACCTCATATAAGAGAATGTGGCAAGTATACTTGCTTCAAGGAGGCTGCTTGTTTGTCCAGACCGCTGAGAACTGAAATATAAACACTGAAACTATATTAATTAAATCACTGCTTGGACCATTAGTTCTAGCTTCTTACTGGCTAACTCTTACATCTTAATTTAGCCCATTTCTAGTAAATTGAATCACAACTTGACTGTGGCTTACCGGCTAAAATTCTGGCATCCATCTCCAGCAGGGGCTACATGCCTTCTCTCTTACTCTTCCTCCTTTCTCCCAGCATTCCTTTTAGTTTGCCCCTCCTTGCTCTGTTCCCCCATAGCTCTGCTATAGGCCCCAAACAGTTCCTTTATTAACCAATGATATTCACAACCTACAAAGGAGAATCCCACATCATACACTTGAACGCATTGGCACAGGAGACCACTTCCTAAATATAACCCCAGTAGCACAGAAACTAAGAGGAACAATTAATAAATGGGACCTTCTTAAACTGAAAAGCTTCTGAAAATCAAAAGACACAGTCAACAAAACAATATGGCAGCCTATGGAATAGGAACAGATTTTCACCAACCCTACATCAGACAGAGGTCTGATCTCTAAAATATACAAAAAACTCAAGAAATTGGTCATCAAAAGAATAAATAATCTAATTTAAAAAATGGAGTACAGAACGAAACAGAGAGCTCGCAACAAAGGAATCTAAAATGGCTGAAAGACATTTAAGTAAGTGCTCAACATCCTTAGCCATCAGAGAAATACAAACAAACAAAAAAAAACACTAAGATTCCCTCTTACACCTGTAAGAATGGCCAAGATCAAAAACAAGGATGTTTAATTTTTAAAATTGCTTTTAGAGTTGCTGACTTCACTTTCAGACACATATAAATCATTCAATGAATTCTGGCTTGTATTTAAGACAGAAAATCCAAACATTTCTAAATGACTTTAAACATATATTTATTTGCCATTTTGTTTCTGTCTACAAAATGAGATACTCAACAATGACCTTTATAAAATCAAAATTTCAATCAGCACAGAAAGTGAAAAATTATTCATCCAAATACCTTTCCGTATCAAGTATTCATCCTTTACATAAATATAAGTAAGCACAAATATCTCACTACTATATAAATTTGATTTTGCAGAAGGAGTTGCCTTAAAATAAATTTCAATTTATTATCAGCAAAATTTTATTAAAATGCCAATTATATAGATAGATACACCCACATGTACATTCAAATATAAACACAGCGTATACCTGTTTAAACAAAACTAACTAGATTTTGAAAGACAAATACTGAATTTTTCTCATATTGACATCTACCTAAAGAACATTAAAATCAAAAGAAACTATTTGGGAAGAGTAAGGTGATAAAAATGATGATGGGGGCAAGGGACAGTAATAGGATGAATGTGATAAAATACATCTTGTGCACATGTGAGCTATCAATATGAAATAATACAGATATGTATAGTTAATACATGCTAATGATAAAGTGAAAAGTTTAAAAAGCAACATGGATTAAATAGAAATCACAGAAATAGAAAGAAACCAGATAATTTAGCATCTTACTTGTGAGCACAGAAGCATATATGTGATGACATAAGCCTTACAGGAGAGGACTGTCTTACAGTCCACAATTAAATAAAAAGCAAAATATCTGGAAATAGAACATTTACCATAAGTGCCTAAGTTTCCCACACCATAGAAGCTTACATTCATGACTCAGTGAACCTCTTTGCTCCTCAGTTCAAGACCACCGTTTTTCTCAAGGATATTTGTTGTTTAAACAGTCCAAGCATCATTTATTTCAGTTCACCTTGAGGTCACCACTGCAAAGGAGAAGAGTGAAAAACCTGGTTAATAATTACACAGAGCAAAGAGAATCTCTTTCTACTTCCATCAGGTACTATACACAGGCTCTATGATGACAATTAGGGTAGTCACCAATCTGATTAAAGAGGAAGGCCAGTTAAGACACCCTCTCTGCTACTGCTAGTAGTCTTAGCTGGGGTCATTTTTCTGGATTCCTGGGAGTTCCTGGTACCAAGCTTCTCCCCAACCCCATAATGGCCACCTACCCAGCTACATCTTTCATTATTCTCCCTCTCCATTCTGCCCTCAACTGGACCATACTGATCCTTCATATTCCTATCCCCTCCCCTCTACTGCCCCTCTACTGCCACCTCAGTCTACCTAGGACTACTTCCTCTTCCCAGGGAGATCCTTGCATCTCTCTTAGGCTTCTCCTTCTTAACTAGTTTCTCCGGGGCTGAGGCCTGTAACCTGGTTATCCTTGCTTTTCATCTAATATTCATTTGTGAGTGAACACATACAGTGTTGTCTTTCTTTGTTGGGTTATTTCACTCAGAATGATTTTTCTAGTTCCATCCATTTCCTGTAAATTTCATGATATTATTGTTTTTTTTTCTGCTGAGTAATACTCCATTGTGTAGACATACCATATTTTCTTTACTTTGCTGGAGGGGAATCTAATACAAACAATGTTGCTATGAACATAGTTAAGCAAGTGTCCTTGTCATATGATTGTGCGTTCTTTGGGTATATGCAAGAGTGGTATCACTGGATCTTGATGTAGATTTTTTCCCAATTTTCTGAGAAACCACCATAATGGTTTTTAAAGTGGCTGTACAAGTTTGCATTCCTACCATGCGTGGAGAAGTGTTTCCTTACTCCACATCTTCTCCGATAGAGGCTGTCATTAGTGTTTTTGATCTTGGCCATTCTGACAGGTGTAAGATGGTATCTCAGAGTCATTTTGTTTTTCATTTCTCTGATATCTAATGATGTTGAAGATTTTTTAAAGTTTATCACCCACTGGAGATTCTTCTGTTGAGAATTCTCTATTTAAGTCTGTACTCTATTTTTTAATCAAGGAGTTTTCCTTGAGTACTACAGAGATCCATAGCCAAGCACTATGCTGAGTTCCAGGAATTCAGTTGAAGACGTGGTGAAGGGAGTTTATGAGCAGGGAGGGGGCAAAAGGAGCAGTTCAAGATTATGTTTGGTCACCCACAGATACAGCTGACCTGAGCTTATGGACTCTCAAGAGACAGCTAAGGAGCTGGCATGGGACCGACATAGGTCCTCTATATCTGGGTGACAGTTCCATAGTTTAATCTTTTGTGGGCCTCTGGCAGTGGGACCAAGACCATCCCTGATGCATCAGATGTCTCTTTGGAATATTTGGACTTGTTCAGCCTTGATGCAGGGGTGAGGGGAGAGTTTAGTCCTGCTTCAACTTGATATGTCATGTCTTATTGATTCCCATGGGAGGCCTTACCCCATCTGAATAGAGCTGGAGGAGGAGTGTATGACAGGGTAGAAGAGAAGTCAGGACAGAGAATGGGAAGAGAGAGTGGAGGGAAAACTGTGGTTGGTCTATAAAATAAAAAAGTATGAATAAAATTAGAGAATCTACTTCTACGAAAGACGACATCACCTGGGACACGAAATCATGTCTCTTATTACCAAATATAGATATTAAGATATTTTACTTAGATCCAGAAATGTAAATCGAGGAGAGGATTTTTAAAATAATAATTTTCTTCTCTTATAGTGTAATATAAAACTACTATATCATAGTAAATGGTCAAGTTGTCTGCTCAGATCGTTAGAGAGCAAGGTCTTGGGTGTTAGGTACTATGTTTTAATCATGGTTGTTTCCAGAATATGAACCCCCTAACTCAACCTTACACAACTTATTTAACCATAATTAGTCCAGATCAGTTACAGATGTAAATGTAAGAGGAAAACTACAGAACCTCTTAAGAAAAAAAAATCATTATTACCCTGTCCTTGATGCAAGTAAAGTGTTTATTAAAAAGGACCCCAAAAGCACTGAGTCTAAAAGAAAAATTTCACAAATTGAACTCAGTGAAATTAAAAATTTACAAAAAATATCCATTAATAGCAAAAAAGACAGTGGGAAGTGAGGACAATGGGAAATTTTAGTTCACTTTACACTGCTCCAAAGACTGATACACAAATAATATAGAAAGAACTACTGAACAATATAAAAGATGGGCTTTCCAAAAAAAAAATACAGATCAAAGGACAACATTGGTACTTTAGAAGAGTATATACACCAACAAACATATGAAACACTTCCATCGTGTTAGGATAAATACAACTTCAATTCATGGTATAATTCTGTTGTACTCTAACTGAAATTACTTAATAACTTCAAAAGTAAGAAGTAAAGAACCATGTTCAACTCAATCTTTCAGCTCTTGATAGTGATGGACATTTCAACCATTTTGCTGTTGGTTTCTTCTGAAAAGGAATGTACAGAGGCTCAATGGTTAAGAACAATTGTTGTTCTTGCATAGGGCCTTTGTTTGGTTGCCAGCACTGACTTCAGGGTTCTCTAAACCAGCAGCACCAATACATGTGACATGCCCTCTTCTGGCCTGTTCAAGAGACTTCATTCATATGCACATACTCCCTAAACACAAAGACACCAATTTTAAGCATAAAATAAACATAAGTAGAAATTAAGTAAACAAATCAAATTTAAACAATTTAAATGAAACAGAAATTAAATAAACTAGAGCTTGTGTACTGAGTATTACTTTTAGCAACTGACCACATCAAAACTGATCCAAATACATAACCCAAAATATGCATAAGAAATGTTACTTTCTGTACTTCAAAACATCACTGAAACTATTCGTTTTCAATAGGAAATAAGTTTGTAGAATTATTTTCTAAATAAGGGAATTACAACGCAATGGGCAATCAACTTAAATATGAATTATATTGAAAAACAACCAGGAAACAAAATATCATGATTGGATATGGGATTTGTTCTCCTAAATAATAGTGCTGTAGGCCCTCTCTGGGCCTCTGGAGAGTCGTGGTGAAGTCTCCAGTGATCACTAGAGTCTTCTGAACTCTTTTGGCATTGTCTTCGCAGTATTTCTTCACAGGGCATCATAAAACATGATCTCACTTTTTCTATGACTGTTATAAAAACTGACATTAAAAGACTCCAGTGATACAGTAAATGCATTCAAATGTTGAAGGCTGAACATGAGCTGTAGTAGGGTCATGACTTTGTAGTATTTACCAGTCACTGCACACCTAAGCTATTAATTTCCTAAGGACTTAGAAATTTCAAGTAAGAAAAAATACTGTATAAGCCTCTTCGTTCCTTAATCATATTAGATTAATATGCTGTGAAATATTATTAGATAAGTTTAATGCAGGTGTATGGATTAAAGATACTAGAGTTTTCATGACACAACCATTGACAAATGATGTGTAAGTTTAACTTTTCACAAGCAATTAATCTGGTATCCTGCAGTTAAAATTAATTATTGCACTCAGAGTTACATAGCAGTCTCAAATATGTCTAAAATTAACATACTACATTTGCAAAATTGTAGCTAAAACAATGCAATATTTTTAATATATAGCAGTATAAAGAACAGAGGCCAAGTCAGAATTCTATGTCTTGTCTACTTTACAGTCAGACTTTTCTAGTTGTTTTTATTTTAGTTTAGTGCAATTTAGAGTTTATTTCAGTTCTAGGAATCACAACTTTGGTGCTATTCAAAGTCTATATCACCTTTCTGGAATAAATTCCATGCTTAGCATAAAGCTGTAAATTTGACCTCCATCAATTACAAGCAAGCAATTAAATCAGATAAATAAATAAATAAAGCTACTAAAATAATTGTTACTGGTGTGTAATCGGTTAGTCATATTCTCACATAAAAGTGAACAAGAAGTATGTTCCTAGATTTTGACTACAGTTGTTACCATGATTAATCATAAACATTATATTCAGATTTCTCCTCATTTCTCACAAATTCTCAGGAGGGATAGAATGAAAACTTTTGGATCAAACAAAATTAGTAGAAAAATTATAAAATTTGAGGATTGAATTGGAGCCTGGACATTCTCTATTCAGTCACTTTCACTGGATGCTCACTTGAACTAATTCAGAAAGATGGATAACATTTATATTTCTCTCTAGAGGCAAGACTTTCATAACTTGTACATACTCAATAATTTTTACCCTGTCTTTCTGTAAGAATATGAGAGGTTTTTTTAGAGCCTCTCCCTTTAAGGGATATTTTCTTTATTTCAATTATTTTTATTATTAAACTTATTTTTTAAAAACACTTTTTTCTCACTTTCACATACCTATTCAGTGTTGTGTCAGAATATGAGATTTTCTTCAAATCGGCATCCAAAAGAACCAGCACCACAAGCACTTTCATTGACAAAGTGCCTATTTGGTTGTGGCCATTGTTTTTAGCTTTTTATACTTATACCTCATTAAGCTACTTTATTACTCTGCCTCTAGTACAATCAACAATAGAAGCTGAATTTGTCTGAAGTCAATGTCTAGAAAGGTCTAAGATTAAGAGAAGAAAATTTAGGAAGAAAACCATCACTATACAAACATGTCTCTGACTTGCATGAAACATATTTATTCACGAAAAAATACCGTTATTTTATTTTTGTGTGTGGCCAGGCAATTTTATATTTGATCACTTAGTTTTGAACAAGAGCTTAGGGTCCTGAATGCACAGCAAATATCTCCTAGATATTGCTGTTAGTGTCCATGCTACAACTGGCTCCCATCTATGACTGATGGTACTTGTATAATGAATCGGTATTTAGAAATAAATAAAAAGTGAAGGAAGTTGGAATGTAGTATTGAGTGAGATTTTTCTAAATCCTGAGGGCCAAAAAAGCAATAAGTAGGTGGATCTGTAGATTGGCAATTCAGAAATAATAGGAATTGACATTTTCACTTTTTCATTAGCTTTCATTGCTTTAGAGCTTCAAGTTGACTTTCTTTTGTTTCTTTGTCTACTAATTGGTCTGTTAAACATTCTTTGCTTATGTTATTTAATAATTTCGGTGGTTAGCATTTTATCCAGCTTTTCTTTATGATTTCCATCTTTCTCCTGAAATTCCTTACATTACACAAACTCTATGCATTGTAATTTAAAGCACTAACCTCAAACTCTACTTAATGTTGCATCTACAGAAAAAAAAACACTTGCAGAGAAAGACAGGAAAAATATGGAATGTGAAAAGGAAAACACATAGGGGAAAACAATAAAGTGGAAATTATTTTAATATTCCCAGGACTCTGGGCTGATAACTACTGTCTTTAATAAAGGAGAATTACACCATATCTTCAAATTTCTTGCTTTTGTTTTGTCTAAGCAGAAGAGTACAAGATGTTTTATTATGTTCATTCCTTTGAATTACTATTACCCTCAATATAGTTGAGTCAAAATTAATACTTGGTTTTCTGAACTCCAGCTAATGTTTCTTTGTTTGTTTCTGCATCTGTTCCCATCAAATGCTGGGTGAAGCCTCTCTCATAACAACTGGGCTAGGCACCAACCTACGAAAACAGCAGAGTATTATTAGGAATCATTTCATTGACTTTTTTTTTTGATAGTCATGTTTAATTCTATACCAGGTCTTTGGGCTATTCTGTCTCTGGGTCCTGGCTTGCAGAAGAGGAGAGAGGAAGGACTATAGGAGTCAGAGGTCAAGGACACCACAAGAAAATTCACAGAACAAACACAGAACCAACTAACATGGGTTCACTGGGGCTCACAGTGACTGAACCCACAACCAGGAAACCTGTGTGAAACTGACCTTGGCCTTTAGCATATATGTAACAGTTGTGTAAAATGGTCTACTTCTAAGATTTCTAACAGTGAGAGCAGGGACTGTTTGACTCTGATGCCTGCTTTTGGGACCAATTTCTTTTACTAGATTGCCTCATCCAGGCTTAAAAGAAGAGGAGGTGTTTAGTCTCACTGCAACTTGATAAATAAGTAAAGTATTATTTGGTTTTGATACATACTGGTCTCTTAACACTTCACTATGTAGCTCTGACTGTCCTGAAACTAACTATGTATATCAGGCTGGCCTTGAACTTACAGAGAACCACCTACCTCTTCCTTACAAGCATTTGCATTAAAGGTATGCACCTGTACACCAGGTTCAGCATGGATTAATATATTCCTTGCTATGGTTTTAAATATCTTCTGAAGGTGTCTTAGTCTTAGAGTGACACGAGAGTGGTAGGATATTTTTCATGTCCTTGCTCTATCTTATTAAGAATTCTTATTTCTATGAGCTACAGATGAAACACTTCTATGTGTTCTGGCCTATTCCAGTGATAGGCAGTTCTCTACATGGTCTTCTGTGCTTGCTGGACTGGCAGAGAAATTACACAAAAAGGGAACTCTCCATGGTCCTGTTCCAGCCAAAGTCCTTGATAGGTTCTGTGTCTTAGAGAACAGAATTTCTGAATCCTTCTGTCCATCTTTTTCATGATATTTTACATAGCTTTGCATCTTTGAAAGATGGTGTATGAGTAGGAAATGACTGCTCATTATTTTTCAGTAGTAGGAGCCACTTAGAAGACCAATACAGGATTTTCAACCCCTCCATCAGAGTTAGATTGTTAATTTTTTTGAGAAATTCATGTGTGAGTATTGTATTTATGCCATTCCTCTCTGTTTTTTCTCTCCAATTTATCCACATCCTCTTGCCACTTTTCAAATTCATGGCCTTTTCTTTCTAATTATCTATCTATTTATCTATCTATCTATCTATCTATCTATCTATCTATCTATCTACCTACATACTTACATTGCTGAGCTCATTTACTATTGATCACATGTATTATGTGTGTCTATACCTGGCTGTTTGGGATTGGATAATCCAGCATTGAACCAATCTTTGAAGAAGACTGATTCTCCATCTTTTAGCAGTCATTATTGCCTGTAGCTCTTCTTTATTCATTGGGTCTTGTAAAATTTCCTTCATTTACTTTCATGTGTCAAAGTGTTTTGACATTTTTAAGGTTATGTCTAGGCACCCGTAGTATTACATGGTACTCTGGTTCTTGCTATCTTTCTACCATTTTTCTATGACACACTCTGAGCCCCTAGATGCAGAGTTTGTGTGGGAGATGTATCAGTTATAGACAGGGGAAAGTCTTTATCATTTGCTCTTCCAAACACATCTGTATCTGTGTTTCGTGTGACTCAGTTTTCTAAACATTGTCATCAGTCTTTGAGTAAATGTCTAATCTTTCCCTCAATCTACCACTTGTGGAGTATCTTAAAGAAGCAACTGCATATAGTAGAAACTTCCCTGTGTCTTTGGGGTTGATGGATTCTTTCCTTACAGACCCATCATTGTGGCATGTTTCAGCTGTCCTCTCAAGTACTGAGATGACATCTGACCCCTTTCTAGTCCATGCTTCACTCACTGGGCTGCCTCTTCTTGGCTCATCAATTGTAGGGAGCCACCTGGAGGCACAGGTGGCCCTGCAGTTTGGAAGTATACAAGTCCATACCTGGCTTAGCCACGTGGGGCTGAGAACCCTTGCCTGCACTTGCGCAGACCAGCAGAATGGCATTAACCAATCAGGACAGCATTCAAGCCTCTCCACCGTTTAAAAGCAGCTGCCTTTGGGCTCTACTTCCTCTCTCTAAGCTTTCTCTTGTCCCTGCACTCTCTCTTCCCTTCCCCCAATTTTCCTCAATCAAGGGCTCCGAATAAAGACGTGTACAGAGAAGGAATTCTTGTTTTTAGTGGCGTTCATTCCTGCTGGTCAGGAAGTGCGCCGCAATCAATCTTTCTTAAGATTTCAGACAGTTTTCTTGTTGTGCTATCTCAGCTCTCAAAGAAAAGTAAAGTGTATTATTTATCTATTGGAGTAGCTATTTTCCTCCTTTCTATGTCTTAGGTGGAAGTAGAAGTCGTTATAAACAGCACTTAAACTTGAATTTCTCACCTCAAAAATGCAAACTTGAACTGGCCACTCCAACCGGTATTGAATCTTTTACTTTTTAAAAGTTTTCTTCCATTGCACATGGTTTTACATAAATCTATGAATGTGTTCTTAAAATGCATTGATTTTAAAAAATAGATATTATGATTTACATTTCAATTGCTAATTTAAGAGAGCATGTAATTTCTATATGTTAGCTAGCAATAGTCATTTTTTCCTGCCCAGTGAGTATGAAATGAGTCCATTGTCACTGCAATCTATGTCTCTCTTGTAAGAATGAACATTTTTGTTAAACATTCTATAATCATTTAGCTCTGCACTCCTGCAAATTTCTTCTTTTTATTTTGCTTGTCTCTACATTTGATTGTATGTTCTCTCCAGGTGAATCTGAAAAATCTTTACTTGATTTTTTTACTAGCATCTCCTTCCAAAATAATTGCCTTTCTACTTGCCTGTGATACATTTTGTCATGTAAATAAAATCTTTATATATACGATTAATAGTGTGCATATTTTCTCTATAACTTCTGAGGTTCCAATTTTTGCTAAGTGGGATTCTCTAATTCTTATACCTGTGATTGTTTAAAGTTCTGCAAAGCAAATCAACATAAAAACAGCTCTAATGGTATAGGTAATTATGCAAAAGCACACATAATTGGAGTAACTCACAAATTATTAGATACTACACATCATCTGTTTCAATGACTTGCATATGAACTTCATAGAATTTTACCTATGGATATGAATAGATGTAGCAATGTCCATAGAACTTAAAGAATGTCTAACCTAGGTCTACTAAAGTGACATCTAGTCACCTTTTGGGAATAGAGATACAGCTCTCAAGTCCTTTGTGTTTGAGTCTCCTTTCAGATTCTCTTTCAAAATGAGGCTATCACACAATTTTAACTTTAAATATCTTATGATTTTGTAGCTATTTTATGGGTATAGTGTCCATGTTACATATTTCTAAAGATAAGTGTCTAGGTCTGCTTTTTATTGTTCTGGTAAGTCTTTCTGGTCACTTAATAGAAATGCTGTCTTTGTTATATATTAACCTAACATATTTTCATTTTTATTGTACTAGAGATTGAACCCTGGGCAGTGAAAATATTAGTTTAAGCATTGGACCACTTACAGATATCCCTAGGATCTCTCCCTCCTTATATATTTTGAGGTACAGTATCTTTATGTTTCCCAGTTAGCCCATGCCTATGGCTTAAAGTAAATATGTAGTTAAGACAGGTTTTGAGCTTGTGAATCTCCTGTCTCAGCTATGACTGCAGACATACCTTAACATCTCCATACCAATACCATGCTCATTTTTATGTATTCATATTTCTTCTGATATCTGGTAAGTCAAGTCATCCATTCTCTAGTTTTAATATAGAAAAGATTTTCTTTACTAGATAACAGAATATGTCTTGGATATTTGTTTACATAATTTTTATTATTAAATTTATTTTTAAAACAATCTTTTTTTTATTTTACATACCTATCCCTGTTCCCACTCCCCCCTCTTTCCCTATTCCACCCCCATACACTCCTCAGAGAGGATAAGACTTTCTAAGTAGAGTCAACAAAATCTGACACATCACTGTGAGGCAGAAATCAGCCTTTCCCCCCTATATATAGGCTGAGCAAGGTATCCCTCCAAAAAGAATGGGCTTCAAAATGCCAGTTCAAGCACTAGCAATAAATCCTGGTCCCAATGCTGCCCAAGCCATACAACTGCCACCCATATTCAGTGGGCCTATAGTCAAATAATTTAGATGAAATTCAATATATTATTTCACACATTAGAATTTTACATGTTATATTTACAAATCTTACCCTTCTTTCAATTGTTTCATTGAAATATGATATATTCCTTCACAAAACAGTATTTTTCTCTGAATATAAAGTTTTCTTTACATAAAATCAATACCTAAAAGCCTTATACCAAAAAATATGAACTTATTTTTTATTTTATTCTACTTTTTCATTATTAAGATGAAACCATTGTGTTTCATGCATTTACCTTCTATCTATTCACTTTAACAAATTCTCTTGCTAATACCAGTTGTTTATAGCTCCTAGAGTTTTTTAGTTGGAAACTTACGTCCTAAAACGGAGATATTTTTATCTTCTGAGAACTTTGTCCAATTTATTAAATTATGTATCTCATTACAAAGACTTAATTGTTGAAGGCCTTTTTAAATTGAGATGTAAAAGTATGAGTACATATCCAGTTTCTGATTTCAATTAAAACAGACTTTTCATTTTAGCATGTAGAATAGTAATCACCATAGCAGTACAGAATATTCATTTTTTTAAAAAGAAAACTTTAAGGAAGAATGCCTAATGAGAATTTTATCAAACATTGTTCTTAATAAACTTTTATATCAGATCATTGTTTAGGCTTATGTAATGAATTTTTCATTACCAAATAATGATTAATCTTCCTTCCTACGCCATGCCCACATCTGTTCTACTGAAGATGGAGAAAAGAATTAACAAATCTTAGATAAATTTTGAAATCTTTACACCAATCATATTTTCACAGTCCTTTCCTTCTTGCACTCTGTCTTAAACACATGTCCATATTTAATAAATACATATAGATTTCTATATTAAACCTGTAAACAAATCATATATGTGTACAAATATATATATATAATATATATATAATGCATTTCTCTCTCTCTCTCTCTCTCTCTCTCTCTCTCTCTCTCTCTCTCTCTGTGTCTTTGACATTTTCCAAATTTCCCAGCACTTTCCATTTAACCATTTTAATAAAGGCACCTGAACTCCTTTGCTGGTTATTACAGAACTCTCCAAATGGTTTCCTTCACATCCGTCTTAATGCACTTGTCAGAGTGATACATTCAGACAGAAATTAAATAATGACAGCTCTTTGTTGGAAATGCTGCAACTGGTCCTTCACAGGCAGATTCATTGTTTTGCTCAGTTCCCTGCATAATCTAGGCACTATTGTCTTTCTGACTATGTATTGCCCTATATTCTGGTCTTGTTTCGATCCAGGTACATTGTCCTTTGTAGTACTTCTCAATATTCTGCACTGCTTTTCCCCTGTGCCTGGAATGGTCTCTCGTGTTATCCATGCACACACACCTGTTGTATAAGACTATTCTTTCATTTCCTGATTGCTCAGATCTGAATAATCACACAGAATCTGTATTAAACACAACACTTTTTGGCCTATTAGCTCAGGCTTCATAACTAACTAACTCTTTGATCTTAAATTAACTCATTTCTATTAATTTGTGCATTGCCATGAGGCTGTGACTTACCGGTAAAGGTTCTGGTCATCTGCCTTCTTTTGTAGCTACATGGTATCCCATTGACTCTGCCTACTTTCTTTCTATTTTTATTTTCAGATTTTGTGCCTGGCTTTTCCCTGCTAAGCCATTGGCCAAAACAGATTTTTCCATTAACCAATGGTAATAAAGCATATTCACAACAGACAGAGAGCTAGTGCACATTGTCTCCCCTTTTCTATTTAATTAAAAAAGAAGGTTTTAACTTTAGCATAGTAAAATTACATATAATATAACAGGTATTAACAATTATAGCTGCAATATTTATATCTAATTTATCTTTTATCATAACTAAAGAAAACTATAACTGTCTTTAATTTTTCAATTCCTCAAAGACCCCAGAAGGATATAATATTACCCAAGTAAACAGGGGGTACATTGTAAGCAAATTCCAAAACTCTAGAATTGACAGAGATATTTTTTCTATCCATTTTATATTGATTTTTTAATGAGCTCTACATTTATGTTTGCTCTCCTCCCTGCCTCTCCCCTCCCCTTCAACCCTCTCCCAAGGTTCCCATGCTCTTGTTCCCAATTTATTCAGGAGATCTTGTCTTTTTCTACTCCCCATGTAAATTTAGATCTATGTATGTTTCTCTTAGGGTCCTCATTGTTGTCTGTGTTCTCTGGGATTGTGATTTGTGGGCTGGTTTTCTTTGCTTTATGTTTATAAACCACTTATGAATGAATACATGAGCCAAGATTAAAAACACTGATGACAACTTATGCTGGAGAGGTTGTGGGGTAAAGGGAACACTCCTGCATTGCTGGTGGGAATGCAAGCTGGTCCAACCCCTTTGGATGTCAGTATGGTTATTTCTCAGAAAATTAGGAAAAAACCTTCCTCAAAATCCAGTAATACCACTTTTGGGTATATATACAAAAGATGCTCAATTGTGCCACAAGGACATGGGCTCAACTATGTTCATCACAGCATTTTTTCGTCATAGCCAGAACCTGTAACAACTTAAATGCCCCTCAACCAAAGAATGGATAAGGAAAATGTGATATATTTACACAATGGAGTACTACACAGCAGAAGAAAATGACATCTTGAATTTTGCAGGCAAATGGATGGAGCTAGAAAGCATCAGTTTGGGAGTGAAGTAACCTTGAGAGAGATATCCTTTTTTTTGAGACAGGGTTTCTCTGTAGCTTTGGAGCCTGTCCTGGAACTAGCTCTTGTAGACCAGGCTGGCCTCAAACTCACAAAGATCTGCCTGCCTCTGCCTCCCGAGTGCTGGGATTAAAGGTGTGGGCCACCACCGCCGGGCTTGATAGAGATATCTTGCTGCCTGGACAATCACCCAAAGTTCTTCTGTAAAGTTGGGGCATCTTCATTCAGCTTGCAGTCCCATAATATTTGGCAGACTTTTCAGTGATGTTGGAAATTTGAAAATCTATTCTGCCTTGTCCTTGCAAAGTTCTTCTGTGTCCTAAAAAATGTCTGGCAGTTCTTTCATGAAACAGGAGTCCCGAAGGATCATCTCACCTTCTTTTGACAAGTTCAGCAGTCATTTTCTGTGAGTCCTGAATGTTCAGTTTACATATCAAATAGTCCAGGCAACAGCTGCTTCTTAATCAAATGACTAGCAAATTTTGTAAGGAACCTCTTTAATGCCCATCATCCTCTTGACGAAGATTGGTGATGCTAGAAGCAGACACCTCTCACTTTCAATAAAAGTCTAAATTCTTAAAAAATTTTAAATGCCATTTTATAAGTCTTTGAAGTGTTGAAGATTATCAATCTAGCTGATATATATATATATGTATAAAACCTAACATGACTAAAAGTTTATTATAGATAACTATATATTAATTTGTATTTCTTAATTTTACATTACATTTTTTAATGAACTGCCCAATCATAAAACCTTAAGCAAGAGTAATATATATATATATACAGTGTAACAAATCAACCCTAAGTATGTATCAATAAATCAAGATCCATATCAATGCAAATTATTCATCTCTATATCATTATCTCCCTCCTTTTTTTTTCAGAAAGTTTGGAAATTTGGGTGTAATTTACTTCCAAACCACTTTCTGTTGTTTGTTTGGCAAAGTCTTTTTAGGGGATTCATGGAAACCTTTTGGGAGGTTGTTTCTTCAAGCCACATTAGCTTTGAAGGACTCCACAGCTTCTCATCTCCTGTGGAAACAAAAGGAGAACCTCTTTTCGAAAGTAACATATCCCTAGACCCAAATTTTGAAGTCAAGATACCTTTATGTTGGTTCAGTTTAGTAACTCCAGAATCAAATGTTTCTTTGCATTAAAAAAAATCAAAGAATATACAATAATATACATAATCCAGACTCTCTGTGTATATTCTATCTTTACGTGGGTGAATTTTCTTTACTCCTTTAATATATTGTTTTCTGTATTCTTTTATATTACTTTACTGTCTCTTTAAAGACTTTGTTTTATTTTTAAAACATACTTATTTTTATAACAGTCTATACTCATTTTCCGTTCTCTCCCAAGCTTCTGTACATTGTTAAACACACTGTATCATGTTCAGAGGTCTATATTTGTCCGAATCTGTCTTTATCATGCATCTGTAATCATTTTTTTTTGTCCAGGAGAACTTTTTCAAATGCTAAACGGTATGGTTAGGACAAAGGCTGCTTTGATTTTTGGCTTCCCAGAATCCAACATGACAGAGGTATGTTCTCTTCCTCTGTTTGCCATGCTCATTGACCCAGGGAAACAGCAGGTCTATGTTGCCATCAAGCAATTAGTAACATCCTGCTCATGAATCACATTTAAGTGCAGAACCTCCTGAAAGAGCAAGATTTATTCATGCCACCATGAACAAGGAAGCTGTTTCTTAATGAAACCATACCATGCGGTTTTGGTTTGTTTTTTTTTTTCTGCTTATGCTGAGTGAGGAAACCTTATCTTAAAGAAGTCATACCTCTGCTTGCAGCCAGCAAACAGAGCTTAAAAAATGCAGCTACCAAGAAGCTGTGTAGAGAGCTGCGTGATGCCACGCCTTAAAGGTGGCGCTGGTTTCCACCTTCCACCTTTCCAATGGTGGAATGGTGAATGCTCTCAGGTGTGTACAACTCTATATATGGCTGACGCTAAAAATCTGGCTTGCTTCTGCATTTCTGGACCTATCTGCGTTTCCCACGTGGCTTGCTGGGGTTGGCTACCCAGAGGTTATTTAAGCTGTAGACTGGCTTTTCCCTGGGGTGAGAGGTTGCGAGAGGTAGCGAGAGGGTGAGAAGATTATTCTAAGGTCCTGAATAAAAACCACAGTGAGAAGAGTCTGGTGTTGCGTCTTCAGTGCTGACAAGGCGGGCGTGATGAAGCTGTGCTTAACTCTGTTCTTTTGTGTCTAGAATTCTTTCCCAAGCTCTCAGCTTTTATGTGGTTGTAGTGGCCCCATGTTGGGTGCCACTTGTAACCAGTGACTGCTCATTCATTTTCCGACTGCTCAGATCCAAATAATCACACAGAAACTGTATTAATTGCAACACTGTTTGGTCTAGTAGCTCAGGTCTTATAGTAACTAACCCTTACATCTTAAATTAACTCATTTCTATTAATCTGTGTCTTGCCACAAGGCTGTGGCTTACCAGTAAAGGTTCTGGGCTTCTGTCTCCTTCAGCAGCTACATGGCATCCCCTTGACTTCATCTACTTTCTCTCTGTATCTCTGTTCAGATTTCTTGCCTCACTTTGCTCTGCTAAGCCATTTCCAAAACTGCTTTATTCATTAACCAAGAGTAATAAAACATATTCATAGCATACAGATGGGAATCCCACATCACACAGCAAAGTAATCCTTTTCACTCTGTGCCAATCTGCACTAAAACCACTCAAGACACACCTCTGAGAAAAGATATGCACAATTTAAAGTGACTAATTTCCCTCTTAGCATCTGTTTACATCTCTGTTCAATTTTGTTTCTTCCATTTATCATTTATTTCATTCATCATCCAATATAGCAAGTGTACATTTACTTCTTTTTCTCACAAATTCATCATGATAGACAGAAAGTTTCACGGGTTTGGGGAAGTACTTTGGTTTTTACTTTATTTCTGTTATTTTGACACTGACTAATCCATTGAACATGTGAGTTAAGAGATAGATAAAGAAATCATAGTTTTAATATAATTCCTCTCATTTTAATACATTTTCATCTTTGATCATAAACATCCTTTATAATCTTTTATTTTTCTATTTTCCTATTTAGAATGTTATATTGCCTTTTTAAAATGAACTTGAGAAGGCTTTTATCTTTTTTCTCCTAAGGCTCGAAATAATTTAACTTTGAACAGCTCTCTTTCTTAAAGGTTATATAAAATGCATGTTACATAAGCCTCAGCTGGGTAGCCATCTGTTCTCACTGCCTTTTTCAATGATAGATCTTTAAGCATCCTTTTCTAAACTCTTTTATGGTAACTGGTGTATTTAAGTTTCCCCTTCTTCTTGGGTGAATTTTGGCAATACATAGTTGGCTGGGAAATAATCCATTTCCTCTAAACTTTCAAATGTCTTGTCAGAAAGTTTTGTATATATTTTTGTGACTGCTTCAATCACTTCAAAATTTATGCTTATTTCTCATTTCTATATCTTATTTTATGTTTAAAAATTATTTCTCTTTCTTAAACAAGCTCACATGCTCTTAGTATTGTATTATTAAATTTAATTTTATTAGGATGAGTACAATAAAAGTACAAAGTTAGTAAGTGAATAAAGAACTAGAATACAAGTGCACTGTGAGTGTATTCATAAAATCCTATCCCACAGAGGAAAACAGTATGATTGTGCCTCAAAAACTTGAAAATAGAGCTATCATATGATCCAGAGATTCTAGTTCTCAATGTGTACAGTCTTTTAGAGATATTTTTTCATAAATTATTTATAGCTGTGTTGATAGTGGATTATCCCAACAATTAAAACATGGAGTATACCCAAATATCTACTGGGTAATAAAGAGATAAGCAGAATATAGCCCTTGCACAGAGAATGGAAAATTATTTAGCTAGATGAAGGTATTTCTGATATTAGCCACAGTATGTGTTTACTTTGAGAACATCGTGTTGAGTGAAATAAGACAGTAATAAAGCAACAAATACTATTTATTTTAGTCAGTATCATCACTGTGACAAAACACCATTATAGTGTAATTGTTCAATATTTCAGGATTTTGAATATGGTCATTTAATTGAGTGGTGAGGCAGTGCATAGATGACAAGGAACAGAGTTGCTTGTCATGACATCATAGAAGAGGAAAAGAAAAGGCAGGGAAGAGAGAAGTGGTGATGGAAGACAAAAGATGGAAAGAAAAGGAGAGGGGAAAGGAGAAGTGAAAGGGAGAAATTAGGAAGAGGAAATGAGGAGGGAAGAAAGAGGAGAGGAAGGTGGCTAGAAGTGAGAGACACAAAGATGGACACAGCTGGAAGAACCTTCAAAAGCACATCCTTAGCAAACACTTTCTTTAATTAGGTCCCACATTCTTCTAGCCCATTCCTTATGGTTTGTTCTACCAATTCTCTCATATCCAATGACCTTTACACCATGCCACTAGCTGCTGACCAACGTGTTAGCACCTAAGATGTTAAGGATATCATTTTAGGTTCAAGGTATATGGCACACTAAGCTTATTAAAGTAAGTTTAATTTTGTTTTCTTTACTTCTATTTACATTCTATACATGACAATAGGATGTCCCTCTTCTTTAACACATGTGTTTTTAATTTTAAAATTGGTCTTTCCTCGTCCTTGTAAAAACTTGTACTTGTATTTACAAATAATTATCATCCACCCTAAACATTATTTTGTATTTATTTATTACTTTTTCAAGTGTATTTTAAGGACTGATGTTGACACTATTTTCTAAGTGACTGAGGACTCCTAACATTGTCTTTTACTCTGAAGATACTCAATTAGTCTCACATGTGGTCTAGGGATATTATTGCAGTTTCTAGAAGACCTTCTTCACCCTATGGACTTGGGGTGTTATAATGTCTTCTGTCATTGCCCACTGGTATCTGTATTTTTTATATTACAATTTATTCTGTCAATGAGTTACATTTGGAGACTTTTTCAGAACCCCACTTTTTCCTTTTTTTTTAAATTTTCTTTCTTTTGACCTATCAATGTTTTATTAAACCAATTCAAGTGACAGGTCTTTGCAGTGTATAAGAGCGTGATCCCACAACACACTAGGCCTTTCTCTTGTACTTCACTTTGCATCATTTTTGTTTCCTTTGCTTTTCTTATGTGTCTCATTACCCCATGATTATCCCAGTTTTAAGATATAATTAACAAAATTGAAAATAATAGTGTAGAGAAACAGTCTCTTTAATATGATTAGAACTGAGCACTATTAACTGTTTTAACATTCATAATTTCTTAATTATTTCATCATTGAAAAATCTATATTGCTTCATGTTGACTAGATCACAGTCCCTGAAAAAGTAGGTTAAATTTTGAGAGGGAGGGAGAAAAGGAGGGAGGGAGAGAAAGAGAGAATGAGAAAGCATGCTCCCTTATGTGAACTGGTTTCTATAATATAGATGTATAGTTTTCAACTGTTTAAAGAGAGACCAAAGAAATAAATAAATTAAAGACAGCTGCCTTCTTACAGAGTGATGCATTTGGAGTCTGTTGGAGTCAAGGGCACATTGAGTCTATGCTGAGCTCTGAACTTCTACTCTGTTATCTTGAAGATGAGCAGCCTGTGGTAGGCTCAGGAGATGTGCCTGCCTTGCCACAGTACTTTCACCTGACTGTGAGGCCTCTCCACTTCCTTCCTCAAAATCTCCACATTCCATCTCTGCCCTTCTAATTCCTCCTTTCCACAGTGAAAGTGCATGTTTTTGTTGGTACTGGAGGGAGTAAGGTAGTCTTCAACCTTTGAGAAAGGCCTGCTATGTGGGAAACCTCTGGAGTGGATCTTCCACAGCAATATTGAGCCAGTTCTCACTCCAGCCCTCACAGTGCAGGGAACAGAAACATTTGGGGAAGATTCTCTGTAGAAGGTAGGCAATTTTGAACTGGCTGTTTTCTAAGGATCCTTGTTTCTGTTTCTATTCAGACGGTTCACGGAATCAGAGTGGCACATATCTGAATACAGTAGGCAGCTCAGACTTCACTTGCCTGCAATTTGTTTTCTCTTTTTGTCTTTCTGACGAGAGCCGGCAGGACTGATTCTGAGAATAGAAAATCTGGAACGACTCTAGGGTTTCTTGGTTGTGGGCCCAGTGCTGCTGAAACATTTCCAAAGGAAGAGATAACTAAGAGGGGCATGTTACATGGTTACGAGCTGAGAAAAGGGCACTCATTTTATGTGGAAACATGGCAGAAGATGTATTTCATGGATGGACTCTCAAATATGGCTTAAAACTATTTTCTAGGAAGGCTGTATACTTGTGAGAAACAGGGAGACAGAGAGTAGAGAAGTGATTTGTTTTTAAGCTCCTTCTAAAGGTCATGTGCACACTTTGATGTGGATACGGAGGTAGGGCAGTAGAGATAGACCTTGCCTGAGTTTGCCCCGTAGGAAAAATGCTCATGTTCCCAAATGAGGATTTGCACTTTTAATGGCATGTCACTAGATGATGAAAAGGACACAGATAAGGTACACATGACGGGTTAAAGCAGCACTCTGAGCAACACATAGCAACATAAAGGAAAAGGAGGGCAATCCTGAGGGGTTGTTTGGACATTTTGTTTTACTTTATTCTGCAGAAAGCACCCCTCAAAATATTCATGTGATTCATCTTTGGGCTGCTGTGATAAACATTCTAAAGTTAAAATGGTTTTACTGTTGCAGACATGAATGTAGTGATACTGACAAATAAAGATAATAAATGTTAGAAATACTATTCTCCATTCCTCTTGCTAGTAGTTCTACTCTGATTATTTTAGAACTCCTTTTTGTATTTTGTACTTAAAGTAAATAGAAAAAATAAATATGAAATAACTAATATTTTATACTCAATAAGCAATCCACAAAACACTGGTGCTTTACTGTGGTTTCTTATGATTTATGTAGGATAATACTTACAATATTTACCTATACATTATTGTAAGAGTCATTTTTCTCTGATAAAGCAACTCAATAAAGAGTTTACTTTTGGCTTACTTTTCCAGAGGTCCAGAGTCTATAATGGCAGAGAAGCTAGAGCATAACAGGAGAAGCAGGGCACTGTCATAGGGCACATAGCTACTATAGAGAGAGAGAAGGGGAGGGAGGGAAGGAGGATGGGAGATAGTTAGACAGACAGACAGACAGATAGATAGACAGACAGACAGACAGATAGATAAAACAGGAATTGGGGAAAGGATACAAACACTCAAGGTCTACAGCCAGTGGTACCTGTAAACTTTACTTCCTCCTACAAGGCTACACCTCCTAAATGCTCTATAACCTCTCCAAACCAAGGACTAAGTGTTCAAACACTTGAACCTATGTGTGAAAATTCTTCAAATTTAAACCACCACAACAATCAAAACTAATCTGGTCCAAGGACTCTACATAACCCTAGGAACTCACAAACCACTCATCTTGTGGGATTTTAGGTTTCCCTGTGGCAACTGTAATAAACAGTCTAAGCTATGAGAGTATTTTAAAATGGATATGAGTTAAGAGCTGTCAATTATTTTTTGTGTGTTGCCTTTGAACTAACTCAGGTCTGTCACTAACAGAGACATGAAACAATACATGTTCTTTTTTTCTTTTTCACTGTTCTTGTGGATTAAGATGTGGATGGTTCTGGTGTTACTGAGGCTCATCTTTACTTTTAGACAGCTGTTATCTCCTGGCTCCATTATGTGTACATTCTAAGTCTCTTATTAATGTAAGGGTATTAATAAGATAGAATTAGGACCTTGCCCTTATTATTCTCTCAACAAATATATCTTTTTTGAGGATCTTACCTATATCAACACTGGGTTGTTAATCTTAAATGTATAAAATTGAGAGGAAAGCAATTCTATACAATAACAATATTTACTATTTTGAATAACCATTTTTGTCTTATTCTAAACAAAATCCCAGCATGGACAAACATTGTAATATGGTTTAGTTCTTGGTTAAAACTGTATTTATTTGGTAATACACATTCATCATATTAGAATTGTAGAAGCTTATAAAGAGAAGTAATTATTGTTTCTCCACAAATCATTTTACTCAATATTATTTTATTAATCCTGTGAGCATTCCAAAGCTGGTACTCTCATCCAAATTTGGGAATTACCTGAGTTTGTTGTACTTGTTGTTTCTGATGCCTCTCAGAACATCATTGCCTTAGTGTCACTTCAGATCAACACATGTAGTGTTTCACATCTCTGCGGTAGCTAGAAGAATAAATGTTAGTATTTTCTATGGAGATTATGAAGGGAATATGTATCCCCTACAATCTTTGGTCATTCTTAGCACCTCATGTGCATACTCATAGTGTTTGCTTTGCTATAGTTGATGTTATGCTAGTCTGTGGCATCTCTCACAATATACTTATTATTGGACGGTATTTGCACTTAGGATGAATCACCATCATTCTGTTTAATGTCCCATGAGAACAGGTGTCACTGTCCTCACTTTGTATCCTTACATTTACTGGACCACTGAACATAATACTTAGAAATCATTCTTTGTCTCAAATATGAGCAGAGAAAAGATAGCATGTTCATGGTTGTTTAATAAATAGCAACTGGTTAAACTTGTTTCCTAACCAAAATTATTTCATTGAAGTTTTTCTTGGAAAAATCTAATGACAGCAATACTTTGCAAAACCTATAGTGAATATAAATGATCTATTTTTGGAAAATATCACTAGAAGTAAACAACTGGTGATGTTTCCTTCAATATCATATAAGTACATGTTTATGTGTAAAATTTAAATATACCACATATATTTTATTATATTAATATATAGTCAAATGTGTATGCATAAATGTAAATGTATTTGTAAGCTATAATATGTGCATACATGTGTGCTTGAGTGTGTGTATGTATGCATGAGTGCAGGAGCCTGCAGAGACCAAAAGAGGGCATCAAATCTCCTGAAGCCTGAGTCAAAGATCATGTGGTCTCTACCCTCTAAGCACACACAGCAGCCCCTGCCCCATTTACATCTTAAGAGCATTTCTTAGTGTATAGAAAAAGTTGTGAAGAAAGTGTATAATATTCTCATGTATAACTCCTTTATATCACCAACTGAAGGAGTCCTTTTCTTGCACATTCAAACTAATTTTTAAAGAAAGACTTGGTTTTGGTATGGTATTTTCCTACCCACAACCCCAATGCTTACCTCTGTTCTGCTTTGGGTGCCCCATTCCTTGGTAAGAGGGAGGTTCTCTTCTGCTTTCTTATTACTTCTATTATTTTCTTTTCCTCCCCATTATAATTGCTTTTCTAGATTCATGTTCTAAACATACATACATACATACACACAAATACACACACGTATAATTCTTATAGAAGAAATAAAATGGCCTACAAATTCATGGAAACTGTTCAACATAGAGTCATCAAAAATGTGAAACTTTAAATTTCTTTGAGATTTTATGTCACCCAAGTGGAACAGACAGCATTGAGTTTAAAAAACAAACAAAAAACAAGGAGCCATCAAGGGAGGGGGGGATTTTATTTCTCTCTGGTGGCAACACAAACTTGTATACTCACTGTGATAATCAGAATGAAGGGTCCTCTAACAATCTTAAAATAGAACTGCTACATGACAACTGTACCATTCTTGGCTATATACCCAAGGGACTCCAAATCAACATACCAAAGATATATTCTATGCCTGTTACTTCACTAACCACAGTTGCCAAGAAATGGAAAAATAAGTTGTGGCATATATAAATGTGATTTTTTATATATAAATGAAAGAGCTTGAAGCTCTAAAGAAAAATGAAAACATAAGATTTGGAGGAAAATGGGTGGAACTCACAATCATATTAACCAAAAATAGTCTGACTTAGAAAGAAACTTACTGAATGTTTCCTCTTATAAGAGGAATATAGATTTAAAATTATGAGTTTGTGTGTGTGTGTGCAATTTTTATGATTTTAAATGTCTTTCATTACTACTTTATATTTGTTACAAGTAGCTTCCCAGTGTGATATGTTCTTGCTAATCAAAATCATAATTGTTAAATATCACAGCCCACTCTGTCTATTTTATGGTTCTATAAATGTTAAAAATGAGCACATTGCATCCACCCTTATTGTGACAAATAGTAATCTTTACCTTGAACCTAGTCTTAGCAAGAAAATATCCAATTTTTCACTAAAAATACTGATGACAGTTTTGGAGTTTTGTGTCAGGTTGAGGAATCTCTGCTCTATTTCAAGGTGGCTGCTTTTATGTGTGTATCATGAATGGACATTGTACTTTTTAATGTTTTCCTGCACACAGCTTTATCTCTTTTTCTTCAGTTCCGTAGAAAGGTAGATTGAACCATTTACACCTGAAATGCCACGTCAGCCTTACATAATAGAGTTAAGCTTTAATTGTTTACTTTAAGTAATAATGACCCAAAATTTCCAAAACAAACAAGCAATATAGCCATACACTAAGCCACATATTTTAACTATGCTGGCTTAGTTTTTAGGCTGCACTTTTGAACCTCTTTAACTGTAGACTGGGATTCTTTGTATACCCTTCACTTTCTGCAAGTTGAGGCTAGAATTCTATCCTGTGACCTCTGAGAGTTGTTCATTTCCATTTCTGGGTGTTCATTGTCCTGAGAATGGGTGTAATAACTTCCCAGCTCTGTCCATGCCAGACAAGGACTCTCCTGGTATCATGTTTAAAGACTAGAGTCTTGTAAATAGTTTGTAAGAGTGTGAAACGCAAGCATCGTTTGCAGTTTGTTCAGAATATTTCAACATCTTTTAAATTCTACCTGCAAATAAAATCACACACAGCTGAAACTTTGAGGTTGTGGTACACTGTAATAAGTCTATTTATTACAGAAGACCAACTTGAGAAGGCAACTTAAGTACAATCTTATATTTTGATTTCTGTGGATATGCATGTCTATTCATGTATTTGTGGGTGCACATGTGTTCATATGGAGGTCAGAGCACAATTTTGGGTGTATTGGATGGATACAAGATTAACTAAAAAATAATAAATAAAATTAATACCTTTGCTATATACAAATGAGAAAGGAATCAGAGAAACATTACCCTACACAATAGTCATAAGTAATATAAAGTATCTTGGGGTAACTCTACCCAAACATGTGAAAGACCTGTATGACAAGAACTTTAAAACATTCTTGTATAAATACTGGCATAAAATTCAGGACCTCACTCTTACAAGAGAAGCACATTATGGACTGACTGAGCTATTTCACCATTTCAACTGTTAATGTTTTCTAAAACTTTATAATAAAATATTAATTATTTCTCAATAAAAACTGCTAGAAAATGGTGCATATCCTTTTTTCTTTTATTGCACATGTGTCTTAAATTTGAATAGCTTATTTGGCTTATTATACAAGAAAAATGCTCCTGAATTCTCTATTATGGCATCAACTGTCTCCTGATCACTTCATATGTACCTTAGGTCATTATTGTGCAAAGGTCTAAGCCCTTCATCTCTACAATTATAAGTGTTAAAAAAAGCCTGTATTGAAACTGCCACAGTGTAATCTGCGAAATCTACTGCTGTTTTATTTTATTTGGAGTATCTTTATCTAGAAAGAAAATTTTTTTCATTTTATTTATTACTTAAAAATATTTACATAGACACATCATTCACATAGAATATTATATTTATTAAACTCAACTTTGCAAACACTGGCACTCACCCTTGCAATGAACAACTATATGTTTTGATCTACAACATCATCTGTAATTTGTTGACCCTTAGAAACATTTTATACTGAAGGAGAAATGGTTTAAGAACCTATGTTATTCCAGATTGTAAATGCCCTGTGACATATAACTTTTTTCCCATTTACAGTGGAAACATGGAAAGCTCACTTATTAAGCCTTTTTCTGGATAGAATTTTGCTTTAAAGAGAGATTATGGTAGGGATGTTGCCATAGTGATCTTTTGTCAGGCATGTCTGTGCTTGTTAATAAAGAAGAACATATTTAGAGAAGTTGCCCGGTTGGAATCGACATCTCGGCCTTCCCTTCCTTGGAGGTTTCACTTAGATGCTGTCATACATTGTGTAAACTTCACAAACCACTGACTCCTTTCTGATTTATCTGATATTACTCTTGATAGCTTTATTAGCATCCTACCCAAAACATTTCTTTGCTTACTCCAAAGCTTTTAATAAACATTATCACTTTATACTATGTTGATTAGATTTCAATATCTACTTATAGAATAGATATAAAAATGAGAGTAATGGTAGGGTAGATTTCTGTGTGCTTCAGACTAAGAACTGGTGTGGGAGAATTGTCTGTATTCTGTCAATCATGTTTTAAATAAATGCTGATTGGCCAGGCAGGAGGTGTAGGTGGAAAACCAGACAGGAAGTGGAAATGATGCAAGGAGAGCAGGAGAATTCTGGGGAGGAGGAAGTTGATTCCTCCCACTCCTGCCCAGATCATCAAAGCAGCAGGATGTGAGCTGCCCCATTGAAAAAGGTACTGAGCCACATGGCTAAAATAGATCATAATAATGGGTTAATCAAGATGTGAGAGTTAGTTAATAAAAAAAACCTGACCTAAAAGGCCAATCAGCATTATAACTTATAGAGATCTCTTGTGTGATTTTTCTCTGGGACTAAACAGCTGGGGGGACCGGGCAGGACAGAAACACAAACAAGCAGCCCCCCTCATGTTACAAAGAACACGCCTCTTTACATGTGCATATACATATGTCTTTGTTGGTGCATATGTGTTCTCAGCCTCTAACCTGTCCTGCCTCAGTGTGATCTCCTGCAAATCCTCAATCTTCTGATTTACTCTAGTTTCAATACATAGTATTCTAAATATATGTATGTGTGTGTGTGTCTGTGTGTGAGAGAGAGAGAGAGAGAGAGAGAGAGAGAGAGAGAGAGAGAGAGAACAGGTAAATATGGGCCAAAGGACAATTTTGGAGAATCCTTTTCCTCCCACTTTACCTTTGAGGCAGGCTCTTCCTTCCTTGGCTCCATTGCTTCTTGCCCGTTCTGTCTCTGTCTTTCCTCCCAGAGTAGGAGGGTGGAACTTACTGACCCTCTCCCAGCACTTCCAACTTGTATGTGGTATGTGAGGATGGAACTTAGGCCTTCAGTCCTGCTGGAAAGTATTTTAACCACAGGGTCATTTCCCCATTCTGAACACATAGTTTTGTTGTAATTTATTAAAGCATGTATTTAGATTTAACATGTGTCCTAGCATTTAGATAGTAGTTGTAGGTGGGATTAAAGGATATGGTTATGTGTCTGTCCAGTTCTCTCCTTTTCATTGATAATATAATATCCCATTGATTGTACTAAAATATCTTTGTTCATTTTGTTGATGGACTTTTAAAATATCCAGGTATATCTAGCTAAATTCTTTGACTATGCATCAACAGGCACATGCAATTCTGCTAATGATGAGAAAGATGAAGTTTTATTGTATTTTATGCTAAGAGGAGCATAAACAATCCCCACACACTACCAGTGATATATAATCAAAAATGAAAATTTCACCTTTATTCAATAAAATTTTATTTTTTAAAGTATTTATTAAAAATTAGGCCTTTGCAAGTTTTAGGAAAATGTTTCAATTACTGTATAGTCTCAAGAGGACAGATAATTTAAGATATTTTTTATATTTGCCAATCCATTTGGATAGTATGCTAATTTATTTTATTTTGTTATTTCCATTTTTTTTAGCTTTTTCACAAACTATTTGGCTACTCACTTTTGCTTTTCTCTCAAATGTCTATTCTTTGGACTTGTCCATTTTCCTATTGAATTATTGAACTTGTCTCCTTAATTTGTCAGACACCTATTACCAAACAGACTGAAATTTGTGCAGGTCTTCAGGACACCTACTCTTGCTTTATGCTTATTTCTTCTCACAGTTTTTATGGCATTTCAATTACAATTTAAAAAGTAGTTCAAATTAATATTTTAGCACAACGGGTTGTAGCTTAATATATTTATTTTATGACTTATGAATTTTCATGTACTTATAAAAATCATTTCTTGTTCTGTGAGCCTGAAGAACACAAAGCTATTTTTATACAGTTTTCTAAAATCTCTAAATGTGTCTTTGACATTTGTGTCTTAATGCGTGTGATATAGTAACCTAATTTTATGTTCTGAAAACTCTAGCTAGTTTTGCTGACTTATAAAACATGCTCGTTTACTTTCATGTATAATTTTTTCCTCCAAGTTCATATATATATATATATATATATATATATATATATATATATATATACACTCATTTCACAGTTCTATATTATTCTCTAATTATCAACATTTTTTTCTATCTCTATATACTGTGGTATCTTCTTTTTTTCTATTCTCTTATCCTTTCTCCTTTTAAAAGACATATATGGTCATTTCTCTTTTTTTGGCTTTTTTTTTATTAATTTATAGAAGTTTTCACTTCTGCCCCTCCTCCCAACACCCTCCCACTCCCCCCACTCCCTCTTCTCCTACCTCTCCAGCCCTAAGAGCAGTCAGGGTTTCCTGCCCTGTGGGAAGTTCAAGTTCCTACCCCCTCCCTCCAGGTCTAGGAAGGTGAGCATCCAAACAGACTAGGATCCCAAAAAGCCAGTACATGCAGAGGAAACAAGTCCCAGTGCCATTATCAATGGCTTCTCAGTCCCCGTGCCAGCCACATTCAGAGAATCTGGTTTGATCACATGCTTGTTCAGTCCCAGTCCCGCTGGCCTTGGTGAACTCTCATTAGATCAGTTCCCTTGTATCAGTGGGTGAACGCACTCCTCACGATCCTACCTTCCTTGTTCCTGTTCTCCCTCGTTTTACTCCTCATTTGGACCTTGGGGGCTCAGTCCAGTGCTACAATGTGGGTCTCTGTCTCAGTCTCCATCCATCGTCCGGTGAAGGTTCCCTCTGATCTTGCCTTCCTTGCTCACATTCTCCCTCCTTCTGCTTCTCATTTGGACCTAGGGAGTTAAGTCCAGTGTTCCAATGTGGGTCTCTGTCTCTATCTCCATCCATCGCCAGATGAAGGTTCTATGGTGATATGCAAAATATTCATCAGTATGGTTATGGGCCAAGGCCAGTTCAGGCACCCTCTCCTCTGCTGACCAGGGAACAATCTGGGGATCTCTCCTTGGACCTGGGAACCCCTCTAGAATCAAGTCTCTTGTAAACCCTAAAATGGCTCCCTTAGTTGAGATATATACTTCCCTGCTCCCATATCCATCCTTCCTCCCTCCCCACATCCCAATCCCCCAAGCTTTCCCCAATCCTCCCCTACTCCCTCTAACCCTCTCCCTTTCCGTCCACCCCCCACCCCCCGTGCACCCAAGGTTGCCTGGCACTCTTGTCTACGTCCAATATCCAGGAGGATAACTACATAATTTTCTACAGGTTCACCTTCTTATTTAGCTTTTCTAGGATCACGAATAATAGGCTCAAAGACCTTTAATTATGGCTAGAATCCACTTATGAGTGAGTACATACCATATTCCTCTTTTTGGGTCTGGGTTACCTCACTCAGTAAAGCGTTTTCTATTTCCATCCATTTGCATGCAAAATTCAAGATGTCATTGTTTTTTACTGCTGAGTAAAACTCTAATGTGTATATGTTCCACACCTTCTTTAACCATTCTTCTATTGAGGGGCATCTAGGTTGTTTCCATGTTCTGGCTATTACAAATAGTGCTGCTATGAACATAGTTGAACAAATGCTTTTGTAGTATGATAGGGCATCTCTTGGGTATATTACCAAGAGTGGAATTGCTGGGTCCTGAGGGAGTTTGACTCTCGGTTTCCTGAGAAACTGCCACACTGATTTCCACAGTGGCTGCACAAGTTTGCAATCCCACCAACAATGGATGAGTGTTCCCCTCATTCCACATCCTCTCCAGCATAGGCTATCATTGGTGTTTTTGAGTTTAGCTAATCTGACCGGTGTAAAATGGTATCTCATAGTTGTTTTTGTTTGCATTTCCCTGATCGCTAAGGAGGTTGAGCATGACCTTAAGTGTCTTTTGGCCATTCGAAGTTCTTCTGTTGAGAATTCTCTGTTTAGATCAGTACCCCATTTTTTAATTGGTTTAATTAGAGTTTTAGTGTCAAGTTTCTTGAGTTTTTTGTATATTTTGGAGTTCAGACCTTTGTCTGATGAGGGGTTGGTGAAGATCTTCTCCCAGTCGGAAGGTAGACTTTTTGTCTTACTGACAAAGAGTAAGTAACAGTGTGCTATGCTTTACAGAAGCTTCACAGTTTCAGGAGGCCCCATTTATTCATTGATTCTCTTATTGTCTGTGCTACTGGGCTTCTAGGAAGTGGTCTCCTATGCCTATGTCTTGTAGACTACTTCCCACTTTCTCTTCGATCAGGTTCAAAGTGGTCAGATTAATGTTGAGGTCTTTAATCCATTTGGACTTGAATTTTGTGCATGGTGATAGATATGGATCTACTTTCATTCTTCTACAGGTTGACATCCAGTTATGCCAGCACCATTTGTTAAAGATGCTTTCCTTCTTCCATTGCATACTTTTAGCTCTCTTGTCAGAAATCAAGTGTTCATAGGTTTGTGGGTTAATATCTGGGTCTTCTATTCGATTCCATAAGTCGACTTCTCTGTTCTTATGCCAATACCAAGCTGTTTTCAATACTGTGGCTCTGAAATAGAGTTTGAAGTCAGGGATGGTTATACCTCCAGAAGTTCCTTTATTGTATAAGATTGTTTTGGCTCTCCGGGTTTTTTGTTTTGCCATATAAACTTGATTGTTGTTCTCTCAAGGTCTGTGAAGAAGTTTGATGGGATTTTGATGGGGATTGCGTTGAATCTATAGATTGCTTTTGGTAGAATTGCCATTTTTACTATGTTGATCCTCCCAATCCAAGAGCAAGGGAGATCTTTCCATTTTCTGGTATCCTCTTCAATTTCTTTCTTCAAGGACTTAAAGTTCTTGTCAAATAGGTCTTTCACTTCCTTGCTTAGAGTTATCCCAAGATATTTTATGCTATTTGTGGCTATCGTGAAAGGTGATATTTCTCTGATTTCCCTCCCCGCTTCTTTATCTTTTGTGTATTAGAGGGCAACTGATTTTTTGGAGTTGATCTTGTATCCTGCCACATTACTAAAGGTGTTTATCAGCTGTAGGAGTTCTTTGGTAGAGTTTTTGGGGTCGCTTATGTACACTATCATATCATCTGCAAATAACGAGAGTTTAACTTCTTCCTTTCCAATTCGAATCCCCTTGATCCCCTTATATTGTCTTATTGCTATTGCTAGAACTTCAAGCACTATATTGAAGAGGTATGGGGAGAGTGGACAGCCTTGTTGTGTTCCTTATTTCAATGGAAAGGCTTTGAGTTTCTCTCCATTCAGTTTGATGTTAGCTGTCGGTTTGCTGTAAATAGCTTTTATTATCTTTAGGTATGATCCTTGTATCCCCAATCTCTTCAACATCTTTATGATAAAGGGTTGTTGAATTTGTCAAATGTTTTTTCAGCATCTAATGAAATGATCATTTGGTTTTTTCTTTCAGTTTATTTATATGATGGATTACATTGATAGATTTGCGTATGTTGAACCAGCCCTGCATCTCTAGGATGAAGCCTACTTGATCATAATGGATAATTTTTTTAATGTGTTCGTGGATTCAGTTTGCCAGGATTTTTACATCGATGTTCACGAGTGAGATTGGCCTGTAATTCTCTTTCTTGATTGTGTCTTTATGCGGTTTTGGTATCAGGGTAACTGTAACTTAATAAAAAGAATTTGGCAATGACTCTTCTGTTTCTATATTGTGAAATACATTAAGAAGTGTAGGTATTAGCACTTCTTGGAAGTTCTGGTAGAATTCTGCATTGAAACCATCTGGTCCTGGGCTTTTTTTGGTCAGGAGGTTTTTGATAACAGCTTCTAGTTCTTCGCAACTAACAGGTCTATTTAGATTGTTCACCTGGTCTTGATTTAACTTCGGTGAATGGTACTTATCAAAAAACCAGTCCAGTTCTTGTACATTTTCCAACTTTGTGGCATATAAACTTTTGTAGTAAGATATAATAATTCTCTGAATTTCCTCTGTGTCTGTTGTTATGTCCCCCTTTTCATTTCTAATTTTATTAATTAGAGTGTTCTCTCTCTGCCGTTTGATTAGTTTGGCTAGGGGTTTGTCAATCTTGTTGATTTTCTCCAAGAACCAACTTTTTGTTTTGTTGATTCTTTGGATTGTTTTCTGTGTTTCTATTTTGTTGATTTCAACCCTCAGTTTGATTATTTCCAGTCTTCTACTCCTCCTGAGTGATTCTGCTTCTTTTTTTTCTAGAGCTTTCAGGTATGCTGTTAAGTCTCCAATGTGTGCTTTCTACATTTTCTTTAATTGGGCACTTAGTGCTATGAACTTTCCTCTTAGCACTGCTTTCATAGTGTCCCATAGGTTTGAGTATGTTGTGTCTTTATTTTCATTTAATTCAAGGAAGACTTTAATTTCTTTCTTTATTTCTTCCTTGAGCCAGGGGTGATTCAGAAGTTGACTGTTCAGCTTCCATGAGTTTGTAGGCTTTCTGGTGTTCGAATTGTTATTGAATTCTAACTTTATTCCATGGTGATCCGACAAGACACAGGTGGTTACTGATATTTTTTTTTAATCTATGGAAGTTTGCTTTGTTACCGAGTATGTGGTAAATTTTTGAGAAGGTTCCATGAGCTACAGAGAAGTAGGTATATTCTTTCTTATTTGGGTAGAATGTTCTATAGATATCTATTAAGTCCATTTGATTCATTACCTCTATTAGTTCTCTTATTTCTCTGTTGGGTTTCTGTCTGCTTGACCTGTCCATTGGTGAGAGAGGTGTGTTGGAGTCTCCTACTATTAGTGTGTGTAATTTGATGACTACCTTGAGTTCTAAAAGTTTTTCTTTTAAATAAATGGGTGCTTTTATTTTAGGGGCATGGATATTCAGGATTGAGACTTCCTCCTGATGAATTGTTCCGGTTATGAGTATAAAATGTCCGTCTCCATCTCTTCTGATTGATTTTAGTTTGAAGTCAATTTTGTTGGAAATTAGAATGACCACATCTACTTGTTTCTTAGGTCCGTTTGCTTGGAAAACCTTTTCCCAACCCTTTACTCTGTGTAGATGTCTGTCTTTGTGGTTGAGGTGTGTTTCTTGTAAACAGCAGAATGTTGGATCCTGTTTTCGTATCTAATCTCTTAGTCTGTGCTTTTTTTATAGGTGAGTTGAGTCCATTAATATTAAGTGATATTAATGACCAGTGGTTGTTGACTCCAGTTTTTTTTATATATTTTTTTGTGTGTAGTAGAGTTTGTGTGTTTCCCTTCTTTGAGTTGTGGTTGTGAAGGGTCGCTAGATGTCTGAGTTATTGTCGGCAGTGTTGGTAATGTTGGGTTCCTTGGTTTGCGATTTTCCTTCTATTACTTTCTGTAAGGCTGGTTTTGTGGCTACGAATTGCTTAAATTTGTTTTTATCCTGGAATATTTTGTTTTCTCCATTGATAGTGAATGATAGCTTGGCTGGATATAATAGCCTGGGTGTTCATCCATGGTCTCTTAGTTTCTGCAGTACCTCTATCCAGGACCTTCTGGCTTTCATGGTTTCCATAGAGAAGTCCGGTGTAAGTCTGATAGGTTTACCTTTATAAGTTACTTGACCTTTTTCCTTTGCAACTCTTAATATTCTTTCTTTAATCTGTACGTTATATGTTTTGATTATTATATGGTGAGGGGATTTTTTTTTTTGATCAAGTCTATTTGGTGTTCTGTATGCTTCTTGAACCTTGATAGGAATATCATTCTTTAGGTTGGGAAAGTTTTCTTCTATAATTTTGTTGAATATATTTTCTGGGCCTTTGATCTGCAATTCTTCTCCTTCTCCAATTCCTATTATTCTTAGATTTGGTTTTTTTATTTTGTCCCAGATTTCTTGAATGTTTTGTGATGAGAATTTGTTGGATTTGCCATTTTCTTTGATCAGCGCGTTTATTTTCTCTATGGTGTCTTCAGAATCTGAGATTTGTTCTTCCATCTCTTGTGTTCTATTGCTTATGCTTGATTCTGTAGTCTCTGTTCGTTTACCTAGATTTTCCATATTCAGCCAGCCCTCGGTTTGTGTTTTCTTCATTGCCTCCATTTCAGTTTTCAATTCTTGAACTGTTTCCATTAGTTGTTTGATTGTTTTTTCTTGGTTTCCCAGGGTATCATTCACAGAGTTACTCATTTCTTCCAACTTTTTGTTATACTTCTCATCCAATTCTTTAAGGGAGTTATTCATATCCTGTTTAAGGGACTGTATTGTTTTCATAATGGCACTTTTTTCCACTTCTTCTGGATTAAGGTATTCAAGTCCTTCTATTGTAGGGTCGTTGGGATCTGGTGTTTTCATGTTGTTTTTCAGATTGTTGGAGGAGTTCTTGCCTTGGCGTCTGCCCATCTCTTCTTTCAAATGCTGTCTTTTGGATCTTCTGATATCAAGTCAGGTTCCCTTGTTGGGCAGGGACTTCATTGACAGAAAGCCTACCTTTCCTCAGGCTATTGAAACACAGGAACTGCCTCCTTCCAGGTTGTGCTTTCTGCCCAGGCCCAGAGCACAAGGCTGCTGAGCTGGGGAAATTTTATGGCCCCAGGGGAAGGGAGGGATGGAGGAAGGTGTACCTGGATGAAAGCTGGAATGGGAGATGGGAGAGCTTAGCAGGGTGGAGCCACCACTGCAGGGTGACCAGGGAGTCACGGGGGTCGGGGAAAGTCTGAAGTCCTTGCTGGGCTTCTGCCGTGGGCCAGGAGCAAACTCACCCCTCTGATGTATGTCCGCCAGAGGCTCAGTGCCTATTTGGTCATTTCTTAAAATCTGTCTTTCTCTGCCTGTGAGAAAATATACTCACAGTATATTTTAATTACTTATTAAATTAGTTAATGCATATGATGGTGTATTACATCTGTTTGTGTTTGCATAGTATTTGCCTATTTTTGTAGAATAAGTTTTGATTTAAGTAAATGTTGCCTATTTTTATTTGTGTTATTTTATGTGTAAAAGTGTAGGCATGCATATGGTACCATGTGGGTACCTAGTGCCTGTGGAGGTCAGAAATAGGCATTAGTAACTGTGGAACTATAATTATGAATGGTTTTCAGCTACCATGTAGATGTTGGAAGTCAAGCTCCTGGTCTCTGCAAGAGTAAGTGCTCGTAACTGGTGGTTCATCTTTCCAGCTCTTGTATAAGTAGCATTTTAAAATTGTGCTGTTCTCATCCTTTTTCCTTCACTAAGTACTCTATTTTCATGACTGGTCCATGAATCTCTATAGACATGTTTTGTTGGTTTTGGTTTGAGTAAGATTCATCAATGCATTTCCTCCTGTATATCTCTCTCGTGACAATAGGGAGACACATCCAACTCCTGACCCACAGATAATGCTACAATGGACATTTCAGTACCTGTTTCCTTAGGGACTCATACTAGAATCAATGAGAAAGATTGAATTATCAAGTAGAGTATATATATATTCTCTCTCTCTCTCTCTCTCTCTCTCTCTCTCTCTCTATATATATATATATATATATATATATATATATATATATATAGTTTGACCATAATGCCAGACCATTTTGTTAAGCAGCTGTCACAGTTCTCAACCCTACTGATAGCAAGTGGTGGGAGTGGTGGTGAGGCTTTCTCTCTCTCCAACATACTGAAACTGGCCTTGCTTTCTTTCTTTAAGATTAGCAATAAATGTTTTTTTTCCAGATTCCCTAGGCCCCCATCTTTTTGACAGAGTCTTTTACTCTGTGTGTCTGTTGCATGTGTATGATTCCTCACTCCCAATAAACACCTTTCTTCAAAGAGAAGCTGTATAGAACATGATACCATCGTGTTATAATCAGTAGCATTCTATTAAAATGTTTTAGTTTTCAGTTCTAGAGTTGCTGTTGCATACCTGTGATAGCTAACTTTAATTCCCTAGTGTAGTATCTTATTTTACAACATTCTGTGTAACTTTTCTAGCCTTCCTGGATGATTACTATTGTTCATTTCTGGGTGGATATTGAGACAACTGGTCCCTAAACACCAAGACTTACTGATTGAAATGATCTTTCAGTGAACTCATTGTATAAAGATGTTATTGGTGAAGGTATGAAGGGAAAAGACAGAGGTTACTGAGCAGTTGTTCTTGGGGTTCTTACCTCATAAGGCTTGTGCCTATATCCCCTTCCTGTTTCCTGTCTACCCTGACACAAACACCTCTATTTCAAAATACATTTTTCACTTGATGATCTGACACCTTTGAGCCCATAAACAATCAAATTCTCACCCCCTTAAATTATATCTTTTAGATATTTTTACATGGTGGTGAAGAAAAAAATAATATAATACTTTTACAGGCAAATATGTGTGCACAAGTACAAACACATACACATTCACACAGAATATATTTTTCTATTGAATACTATAGTTCTCTTTGTGTTTATTTTTAGAAATTCCATGTATTACAAGATTAACTTAATTTTAATACTTTATTAACATAAATTGCATATGTAGAGTATATTTCATTATGAAACTCTCATAATTTATCCAGAATTTAACCACACTCACTCCTTGGTACTCTCTCTTGCTCCTTCACACATCTGCTCATGAATTGCTTCCATCTTCCCAATTATTTTAAATTTTTCTATTTCATCTCATTTTAGGACACAGTTTTATTTCTTTGCTTAATAGAAATATAGTCAATTTTTATCATCTGCTAAATTTCTTCAGTATTTTTCACTTCAAAGAATACAATATAACAAATGTATGATTTTTCCACAGAGTGGGAAGAGTGATATGATCAAACCCCATTACTCCCTATATTATAGGCAAACCTTTGACTACTGGATTAGATCTACAGTCTTTATTGCTTCTAAAGCACTTGTTGTCTGGTCCTAACAAATATAATATTCTACTATTTCTTCTGTATTTTAAGGACTTTAAAGTGTCTTCCAATTTGTTTTTTAGTTAAATATTTTCTCTTCAGACTATTTCCTTTCTTCATTTTACTAAGAATAGATTAGTTTCTCGTATAATATCTCCTGATAGTTTCCCCCTCCTTTTGTTCCTCTCAGTTCTTTCCCTCTCATCCAGGTCTAACCCCTTTCTGTTTTGCATTATAAAAGAACAGTCATCCTTTGACTTACAGAAGCTTTTCAGTTTTGTGAGGTCCCATTTATTAATTGTTGATCTTAAAGCCTGCGCTATAGTGTCCTGTTCAGGAAGTTGTTTTGTGATCCACTTGTACATGAGTTTTGTACAGGGTGATAGATATGGATCTATTTGCATTATTATATATGCCAACATCCAGTTAAACCAGCACATTTTGATGAAGATGCGTTCATTTTTCCATCATGCATTCTGGCTTCAGTATCAAAAATCAGGTGTCCATAGATGTGTGGATATGCATCTATATCTTTGATTTAGTTTAGTTGATCAAGTTGTCCATTTTTATGCCAATACCATAAGGTTTTTTTTTACTATAGTTCTGAAGTAGAGCTTGAAATCAGCCATAGTGATATCGTTTCTTGTATAGAATTGTTTTAGCTATACTGGTTTTATTGTTTTCCTTCATGAAGTTGAGTATTATTCTTTCAAGGTCTGTGAAGAATTGTGTTGAAATTTTGATGGGGATTGCAATGAATTTGTAGATTGCTTTTGATAAGATAGTCATTATTACTATGTTAATCTTATTGATACATGGGCATGGGAGGTATTTCCATCTTCTGATATCTTCCAATTTCTTTCTTCAAAGACTTGAAGTAACTGTCACATAAGTCTTGCATTTGCTTGGTTAGGGTACTCTGAAGTATATTTTATTATCTATGTAATGGATGTTATTTGACTAATTTTGTTCTCAATAAATTTTGTCATTTGTATGCAAGAGACTCTCTGTTGTTTTTGAGTTAATCTTGTGTACATTTACTCAAATCACTGAAGGTGTTTATCAACCATAGGAGTTCCCTGCTAGATTTTTTTTTGGGGATCAGTTACGTATACTATCAGATCATCAATAAATAACTGACTTCTTCATTCCAAACTTGTATTTTCTTGACCTTCTTTAGTTTTCTTACTGCTTTAGCTAGAACTTTAAGTACTATATTAAATCAATATGGAGAGAGTGTACAGCCTTGTTTTGTTCCGGATTTTAGTTGAATTACTTTGAGTTTAAATGGGAAAACATTTTTACCAACCCCATATCTCTCATAGGAATAATATCCAAAATATATAAAGAACCCAAGAAACTAGACATAAAAAAACAAATAAGCCAATTAAAATGGGATACAGGTCTAAACAGAGGATTCTCAACAGAAGAATCTCAAATAGCCATGACACACTTAAACACATGTTCACAATCCTTAGCTGTCCAGGAAAAACAAATCAAAATAACTTTAAGATCTATTTTACACTTGTCAGGATGGGCTAAGATCAAAACTACAAGTGAAAGTTCATTTGGAGAGAATGTAGAGCAAGATGAACATGTTTCCATTACTGGTGAGAGTATAAACTTGTACAACTACTTTGAAAATGAAAATAGTGATTTCTCAGAAAATTGAGAATTGATCTACCTCAATATCCAGTTATAGCACTCTTGGGTATATATCCAAAGGATGTTCTATCCTACCACAATAATACTCACTTAACTATATTTATATTTGCTTTGTGCATTATACCCAGACACTGGAAACATCCTAGATGTTCCTCAACTGAAGAACGGATTAAAAAAAAGTGGTACATTTATATAATGGAGTATTATAAATAAAATAAATTTTGCAGATGGACTGTGGGTGGGTGAGGATGGGAACAGGTGTGATCAGGTGAGGGGGCTGGAGGGAGAGAGTGTACAGGAAGAGACAACTTGAAACAGGGGATATTTGTGGGGAGAGGTAGAAGCCTAGTGCAATGAAAACTCATTGGAATCTACAAGAGTGACCCCAGTTAAGTCTCCTAGCAATGAGGGAGATAGAACCTGAACTGGCCATCTTCTGTAACCAGGTAAGTCTTAAAACCTATAATTTATCATGTCTGCAAGATGTGCAGGGGGAAATAAGAAACAGTCATTGTGAGAATGAACAATCAATGATTGGTTCAACTTGAGACACATGTCGTGAGAGGGAGCCCATGCCTGACACTGGCTGGAGAGCCAGGAAGCAGGGGCTGGGAAGTCTAGAGACCTAGGATAAAACCAAATGAAACAGGTATAATAAATCAATGAAAATAAATTTATGAGGAGTGGATGGGGGTTTGTTGGAGGGAGTGTGGTGGGGAGCGGGAAGAGGGGTGGGAAGTAGAACTATGGTTGTAGGCAAAATGAAAAAAAAATCTTTTAAATAAAAAATTAAAAAATAATGTCAATGAAATGATTTGTAATGATGTTCTGCTCTACATCTAGACAAGAGCCTAGCACAGTCATCACCAGAGAAAATTTATCCTGCAGCTTATAGCAAGTGCAAAGACCCACAGCCAAACATAGCTCAGGGAATATCATGGAATAGGTAGAGAAAGGATTGTAAGAGTCAGAGAAGTCTAGGTTATCACAAGAAAGCTACCTACAGAATTAGCTAATTAGGGCTCATAGGGGCTCACAGAGACTGAGGTGACTATCAGGGAACCTATATAGGTCTGACCAAGGCCTCTGCATATATGTTATGGTTGTGCAGCTTGGTATTCTTATGAGACTCCTAACCATGGGAGCAGAGGCTGTCTCTGAACTGATTTCTTTGATACCAGATGTATCTCTTTCTTATGTGCAACTTTCCTTATCAATGTGCCAGCATCTTGAGCCCACAGCTGGAAAATCTTCTGGAGCAGACATAGAGAATGGCAACACTGTCTCTAATCACTTTTGCAAAATCCGCTTTGTTTTTAGATTCTTGCCATCATCCTCTACACTATAGTTTCAGTAAACAGTTGCAGTCTGGAGGGGGCTCTAGGTAGTTGGTAACTTCTGGGCTAGGAAGAATCCTGGTTTGAGACTATGGCCACTGATTTTTCATGCTCCATGTTCCATATCCAAGTACATAAGGGAAGCACTAATTAATTTTACTGGGTTATCAATATTATAAGAAGACGTGAAGGTGCAGGAAGATTTGTTCTTGGAAAATGAGGGGAGTTATAAGGAGAATATGGGAGATGGATAGGATAGTATTTCTCTGTATTTATGTGTACATATCTATTTTAAACAATAAATAATCATCATTACAAAAATAAGTAATACTGTTAGTTGCACACGTTTCTGTTGTTAAGAAATCCTGTCTTGAGTTGATATGTCATCTTTTCCATTTAACTTAACAACTGGTTCATGCATTTTTTGAAAGCGCTAAAGGAAAGATGAATATCTCATTCATAATGATTTTTGCTCTACTTTCAGAAACTACCACCTAACTCTACGCCTATGCACTTGCTCAGTCTCTGTAAAAGATTGTCTTAACGCTTCTAAGGGTTAGTGAGAAAATTAGTCCTCATCTTAAAGCTTCATTATGTACACAAAGTCCATATACCCTCCTAATTAAACACTTTAGTCAGTTAAAGACAATCTTCATTTCAATAATTTTATTAGTTTTCTAAAAATACACTGAAAAGATTAATTATATTAATAAATACAAAGCTGAACACTTTTTTTCCAGCAGTTTCCATCCCATCATATTTCGCTTTCTCATAGCAGATCAGTGTGTGTGAACAGGAAAAGCAATGCATTTGTCTATAAGCTGATTTGTACCTTTACAAAGAACAGTTTTGGAAATCATTGAAATTATTTTATTTGCCAAATTAAAAATAACATTCAGTACAGAAAAAAACCATTCAACAAATTTTTCTGCAATAAAAGTTAATCTTCATTTTTTTCCATCCACACTAGAAATGATGAGCAAGGCAATGAACTGAGACAAAGCAGGTTTAGGTTCAGGGATGTGTTGCTCTGGGTTGAGGACTCTGAACAGTGGATATGGCCCTATCATTCAACTCATCACTTTGTCTTATCTAGCTCTCCCTGCCTCACCAGATCTGGAGGATGAGCAGATCTTTTTTTTGAGTTGGTTCAGAGACAGACGCCACAGAAAATTTTTTTCTTCCTCTCCTTGCTTATATTTGCTTACAGCAGAAGTTCTCCCTCATCAGAACCTTCTGAGTTTCTTTGCTTATTTATATATTTTAAAATTACTATTTATTTATTATATTGGAGGTAATTGTATGTGTGTCTGTGTGTGTGTGTGTGTGTGTGCATGTGAGTGTATGCATGTACCATAGTAGATATGTTGAAGTCAGAAGACAACTTTACTGAATCTGGTTCTCTCATTCTATCATGTGGTACCTAGAAAATGAACTCAAGTCATCAGGCTTGGTGGCAAGCTCTTTTACCCACTGATCCATATCCTAGGCCCTTTTTCTCTTACTTGGAGAGCAAATCAAAAGACATCACAAAGCAGAATTATCTCAAAGCTAGGATTCTGCATTTAGTACATTATTAGATTTGGTTTCACCCAATTTACACGGTCATTGTGAGTGACCTTTAAGTACACATGTTTCAAATCTGAAGGGAATTTGAACTCCAAGTTAAGCTGTAGATCATCTATAGGTCACGCAGAATCATGACCTAAGTTCTTGGGGGTGGGGTGGACAGCATAGGATGAATGGTGGGTAAGGAATATTTTAAAAGAAAGGGAAGGCTCGGTTTCAGTGTCAACAAACAAGAGTAGGATGGAAATAGATCTATGGATTGGTGATACTAGAAGGCATGTGCGAAGTGAACAAGTAACTGTGCAGGAGAGAGAGGGAGGGAGGAAGGGAAGGAAAGGGAGGGAGGGAGGGAGGGAAGGAAAGGGAGAGATGGAGGGAAGGAAAGGGAGGGAGGGAGGGAGGGAGGGAGAGAGAGAGAGAATGAATCAGCTTTTAAATGGCCAGAAAAACATACAAAGAACTTGAGTGCTTTTAGGAGAGTTGTGAGATCTCCTTTCCCTGTTGAGCTATGAGCTATTTTCCTCTTACATTCTCACTAATGAGCCTTTCTCAAGGAAGACACTTTCTGGCTGCCTTCCAAAGGCTTTGTCACAGAAGTGTCTTTGCTTCTACCTCTTGGAAAACCCAGAGTCCAAGCTGAAGTTCTATGGGTTTTGTTCGAACTTTAGAAAGATCACATTCACACTTAATTAGCTCATTTGGAAAATATTGATCTGAACATCCCATTTTCTAAAAATTACTTTTCAATTAGCACTCCAATCACCATATTATTAACTTCATCTCCATAAAATTAGGTGGTCTCTATTAGGCTTTACATTAGGAGAGATGTCACTTTGATTGCTTTAAAAAGCAAGTTGCAATTTCATATCAGACTGTGAACCATATGTGGATTGATGAACATTCTCAAGTCACCGTACTTTAAAATGCAACCAAACAGGTAATTATCATATACCATCAAATGTAATTATATATGTTAATCTCCATAACATCCTACAAGTTAATACCACATATTAGCAGTTAATCATATAGCTTAAATGGGACCATGATGCATTTTTATGAACTTTCTAATCTGCATCAGGAAGGAATACATGGAGCTAGGGAGAGGGAAGGATACTAATGAATGCTTAAGTGAAAGAAGATAGATTTTGAAATCCTTAGCACTCAGAAAGAATTTTCAATTCCAGGGCCTCGGCTTGTTCTAGGAGGCAGCACCAGGAGAAGTCAGTGTCAACCTCAATAGCATACTTGGAAGGCTCTCCGCATTGCCATGACAAGAGACTTTCTTACCTCTAAGCTCTCATCCTTCTTCCCCTTCCTCTCCACTATTAAAGAAAACAATGAACTAAAATTATAGTCAATGTTTTCTTAAGTTGATTTCCTTTCTTTTTATCTGACAATGTGTTAATACAAACCTATACCCACTTACGCCTTTTTGAGGCCTGAAATTCTGCCACTCAGTGTGCAAATTATCTTGAACAACATTTACCCAAGTCAGTGTTTACTGGGCTTTGTCCTACAAAGGGCCAGTGCTTGGTGGTAGAGCAGAGAGTTGTGGCCTTGGTGTTTATGTTCATGTTAGAAGATAGGTTAGAAGACACTAGACAAATTATTGGGAAGCAATAGCATATAAAGCTTGGGTCACACTGCAAGGTTGAAAGCTTAAAAAAATTTGGGACTTCCTTTGCAGAAAGAATGACCAATCATGATGACCAGGCAGGAGGGTTACTAGCTTCTCTGGAACTCAGAAATCAAAAGCCTCAAGGTAATCTCTTTCATAGATACCTGTTGTTCATTTCCAGACTGGAAGTGAGGGGTATGTCAGAAAATTCAGCTCTGAGTGTGAAACTCTTGTCCATGGTATGATGTGGGTTCCAGACTGTAAGAAATAGCAGTCAGTATAAAGAGAACGTTCAATCTCGAGAAAGATGAGAGGTCTGGATGGATGCAAAGTTTTCTTCTATTAAGTCTTCTATTAAGACTTTATTCAGGGTAGAAAAAAATGATGTGAGTAAGATAACCATTTCTTTGGTATCAATTAAGAGATCTTTGTAATTACTCATTACAAGTATATAATTACCTTTATTTTAAAATACAGGATTTAATTTGCTGTTGATTTCTGGGTTGTAGGTTGTGTTTTCTTCTCTAAATGACTTCCATTGCTTTATTTCTCTGTAATTTCTTTCAGATGATCTTTAAGACAGAATGCGAGAAATATTGAGCAACTTCAATAATTCCATAGGTCAACTTATAACAATGATAGAAAGGAGTAAAGAAAACATATTGCAAGAAAAGAAAGGGAGACAAGAGGTAGTAGAAAACCTAATAACTGGGAAACTCCCACTATATAGAGTACTGTACTAAAGTTTCATCCCAATAATGACACTTAATTTCTGCCTCCAAAAAGAAAAGAGATGAGTGGGGGAAAAGAGAGAAGAAGGAAGGGAGTGGACATGGAGGAAAGAAGAGGGAACAAAAGGGAGGAAGGAAAGGGGAGAGGAGAAGCAAAGAGATCTGTCCTTGCCTTACAGATGTGAATCTCAGGCAAGGCTATGTTAGTAAACTTTCCTAAACTCAGTGACTTCAATTATGAGAAGTTGTAATGTGGTCAGATTATTTAAGATTCCAAAGTCCTCTTTTTATCTCTTAAAAAGGAAGTGGCTTTTTATTTCTAAGTGTGTTGGAGTGTTCCAATTTTATTGAGCTGGTTAAATCTCGAAGATTATGTTTTAGTAGGTGTGTGGTGATCAAGCAATCAGGAGGAATGAGGGAGAAAAGTTACAGGGAAATTTATCAGAAAGGAACTTTGACCTTGAGGAAAGAGTGGAATTTTAACAGAGGGTGATGAGAAACATTGCTACTCAACAACTTAAGCATGCCCGTGGGAATAACTAGGCAGTTAGGGCATCAGCTTAAGATTGGACTTCTTGTAATGTTACATAAGACCATGACTATATTTTTAAATGAAAGGTTAGGTGTCAAAAAGGTTTGGATGATTCTGCATACTTCCTCCTTTTGACCTGTAACATTTTAGATCATAATAGCAATCAAGGAACAGCAAAGAACCCTCCCAAGGTGTGGCTGCATGCTCAAACAGATTGCTTCTGTAACAGGTTTGATAACTTCATTCACTGTGCTCCTCCCAGACATTCTGCAGTCTTTGAAACAATTAAAAAAATAAAATATACCTGTATCAGAGAAAGACTCTTCCCCCTCTGAAGGACAAGCTTCTAACACACATCTGTGTAACTGTGTTCTAACAGATTTGGCCATTGCTGACTAATTCAGTTAAAGATGCTTCTCCCCAAGATGAGCTACCTCATTTTCATCCCTCCAGACAGATCTGAAATGGAAACTTCTAGACTGCAGTCAATATTACTGAAAATTAGAGTTCTTATAACAGGAAAGCAAGTTGGTCACAATTAGGTGGTGAGATTCTGCCATATAAAATATCAGGACAGCTGAGGAAAAGGGGAAGAAAACAGGGAGGGGGTAAGAAAGGAGAGACAGGAGGAAGAAGAAATGAAAGACAAGAAAGAGGGAACCATATAAACAAATACTGTAGATGGAAGAGAAACCCAGACTCGGGGCTCCTGCATATTCCTTGGACCCTTGGATGTGCCCCTCCGCATGCAGCTGACAGTACAATTATGGATTATTCTTATCGCTTCAACCTCTCTAACTGATCCTTGCAGCAACACCCCTGTGTTACAACTGAAGATTCTGTTGTTCTGTAATTTAAGCTTTTAATTAAACTAAGTTGATCTTGTGTTTGTGTGTCTGTATCTCTCTGTCCTCTTCTCTGTTCTTGTCATGTGGGAAAAAAAATCATCTCTTTGCCACAAGTGTCCTTACAGATGACTCTAGAGCCTCCTAGATGTTGGGTGAGAAATAAGTGCAGCAATATTTAAAACACCATAAGTAAACATTGATTCACCTCCTATAAAATGTCTGTTTTCTTTCTTATAATTGTGACCCTCTCACCTTCAGGTGGACCTGTGTCAATTCCTTGCTAGTATGCAGACTACTGAAAATCCTATTTTACTTGGGGAATAAAAAAAATGAAGAGAGGTCTATTTTGCTGTGACATTTTTCTCTTGTAGGGCCACAACGTTTTTAAGGTCCTCTGCCCTAGAAGATGCAAGCAGCAAAAACCTGTGTTGGATGCTTAGATAACTTGAATGACAGGACCTGTTCAATGTCTTCTCTGGCTTACACTGTATTGGTGATACATTAACAAAATAAACCCTATTTTGTTGTTCTGTCCTATGGGTTGAGTTTAACAGGCCTCTGACAGTTGTATGTGTTTATACACTTGATTCACAGTCAATGGTATTATTTGACAGGGTTGTTGAGTTTTGAGCAGGTGAGGAGTGGCTGAAATAAATAGGTTGCTGAAAATCAAGCCTTGAATGTTATGGCCTGCTGGGCTTTTGACCCTAATTTTGTTTTCTACTTTCTGGTCCACAGAGGTGTATGCAAACAGCCTTTTGCTTCCCCCAAAGCAGATTCTGACACCACACTGCCATCCCATGATGTGCTCTCCAAACAGGAGTCAAAATAATCTTTCCTCATTTAAGTTTCTCCTTGTCAGGAATTTAGTCAATGTAGCAATGGAGATGACAGGTCTAAGGTAAGGTTTTGGAGTTATTCACTAGCTTATGATCCTCTCAAGTGTCAAGAAACAAATGTGACACTTCCAATCCATTCTCCAGGCTTAAGTAGAACAAACATTTGATTAATAAATGAAACAGCAAAGCGTATTTGACAACCCTGCATCTATGTATACCATGCTTTCCTTCTTAGCACAGAATAAATACAATGGGAAGAAGGGGGACCTGCGCTGAAGATGAAGGCTCTGGGTGTCAATCATTCTATTTCCTCCCATTCTTGGCATGCTGTGCTTAGTTAAGGATAGTCTATCTACAAGATTTAACTTTAGAAATCTAACTTGTACTTGGATTAAAGTACCTGTGTTGCAGAATTGTAACAATCAATCATAAGAGTACAGGTGATGCTAAAATACTTTGAAAGCTCTACTAGTAGAAGCTATTGTCAACAGATAGAATAATGGTAGCTGTGAAATAGATATTCTTCCTGGTATGGACACTTGGGCATTAAGTCTGATGTGATCCCTTGAGACTTTTGCCTTTTCTCAAACACATTGCTGGGTGGCAGGTTCTCAACATGGTAACTTGAACACTAGGTTTTTGTTACTAGTACTTTCCATGTTTTGCACATATATGTGTCTATCCTACCTAGAAGAGAGAAGTCCAGGGAAAGCAAGGGAGGATTGACGCCTTGGTAACTCACTGCAGAGACTAGCAGAGTCTTGCCTAAGGAAAATTTTAAGCCCTCATTAGGCAGCAAAGCATAGCTAGCTCATAAACAGATTTGTTTTTAATTCCTGTGCTTGTTTTGTGGTATTTTTCACAGCTTGAGTTAAGCTACTTCATGTTGCTTTACTAGGGCAAGGCAATAAACCAGACTGGTCTAGCTTGCTTTATAACCTGCTTCTCAGGTTCCTAACTACATACCATTTCTGAATATTTACAGAGAGAAATTACAAGTTTTATTGGGTATGCTGAGAAAAAATGAAAAGAATCTGTCTAGAGTGTAGCAAGATATCCGGAAAGTGACAAATATCCCATGGCTGCAATTTAACTGAAGGTCCTTGGCAAAGGTTGACTTTGGGCCTGGCTGGCACCCTAGATTTTAGTGTCTTAGTGGGTGAGGCAGCACGCCTGGAAGTGTGACTGGACTTGTTACCAGGGAAAAGGCTTTATTTATTCAGTAAAACCTTTGCTTCTTTTCATTTCTGAAACTGGAAGAATGATAGGGTATTGTGTTGACTCAGCTAGTTGCAGGGCTGAGTGGGTTAATTACAAAGTTCGAGTCTAAGTTCAACAGGCATCAACATGCAATGATATAGAAATATGAGCTTGAATTGTAAGGAGTTTGTGCACAACAATTTCAATCAGTGCCTCTTAAATTCTGAAGACTCTGGAATCAGTAGTGAAAGTGCCATTTGGGGTAAACAGGGAAAATGAAGCAAAGCCATGTCAAAGCAGAAGCGGTCTCTTTACAGACACCTGAATTCTGCAAACTTGTCTCTGTATTTCTATATTATCCCATAGGACTCCTATTTTATTTTATTTTAATTAATTTTTTTGTTATTACTATTATTGCTTAAATGTCTAAACTGTTTTTATTTCTAAGTTGAATGTTAACTAGAAGTATGATTTTTAAAAATGTATTCTTATCTTACTCCAAAGATTTGAAGGTGTTTTGCAATGGTTCATGGCTTCCTAAAAGTCTCCAAATATCTTACAGAGCACAGTCTTTTTCACCATGGCTTTAAAAAAAAGTCAATTTTGAGATCTTGTGTGGGAAGTTTTGAATAACCCCACACCCGAGGAGTAGCTTCCTGGAAACAGCCTCATTTTTGCCAAAGCTTTTTATTCCTTCCCCAGAAATTGTATCATTTACCAATTTGTCCAATACACCTCATTAGTTAAATCAATCAAATATGTTAAGGTTCAGGATGTTGTTTCCTACAAGGTAATAGCTGGCCGCATTGGATACACTGTGCAGAATACCTCATGCCTTGGGGTTGTGTGAAGCTTCGCTATATTCTGTTGCCAGACTGTTATCAGAGACTGAAGATAGAGTTGACAGATACTATGACAAAATGAGTCTTGTTGAGAGGAAACAACAGTTTTCAGAGGATCTCAGCGATACTCATGCAGATCAGAAGTCTCACCTGGATAAAAATAACTCCCTGTTCCTGTCCCCATTCTGATTAGAGAAAGGAGTAGAAGAAAACTGTCCTACAGGTGCGCATCACAGATGTGACTCACATGAGTTTGTGTGCTTACCTTGTAGACGGATATGTTAGCTTTGATGCTTTCTGTACAGGGTTTGGATGCAGGTAGGCTACTTGAGATTTATCTTTCAGTACTGTGTGAAAGCCATTTGGTAGAGATCTCAGTCTAGGGAATTATACTCTGATCAACCTTGATCTTGACTTCGTGCGGTTTTATTTCTTCTGTGACTTCAGGAACATTTCATAACTTCTCTAAGCCTACTTTATATTTTGTAAATCAGGGTTTATTATAATTCTAAATTTTTGAGAAGTGAGAAGCTTAAATAACATAAATAATAAACAAGGGATGAACAAATACAAAACTCTTTTTTGACCCCTCACCTCCAATGTCCTTTTCATGCTCATCATCATTCACATGAAATCTCCTTGGAATATTGTCTGAAAAATTTCTCCCCAACTTATTTGCTTCCCTTCATTTCCCCACTGCAGTTAACAATTGTCATTGTTTTTTCGGGAACACATCTGTTTTAGGCTTTGTTTTCAAGTTCTCTCTTATTAATCCATCCCCAAAGCTTCTCCAAGCATCTCATGATGGAATAGATCTCTCCAAGAGTTAAGAGAGCCCTTTCACACTGTGCTCGTGACCTATATGACCACCTCACACTGCTCTATAGCCTCCCTTTACCATCACAGGAGTCAGTCCCTACCTCTCACCCGTTATGCTTTCTCATTTCCAAAGCTACATCTTTTAACTCTTTCTCTTCAAGGGTAGAATCAAGTCTAAAAGTAATACCTAAAGACAAATGAATTTTTGGAGCTATTTTAGCTTTTACAAATAAGAGTTGAATATAAGCTCCATCATGGCAATCAGTCATTATTATGTGAGAGTTATGAAGGGATGTCCTGCTGTTTCAAAGCTTTCATGGTTGCAGTTAAGAAGTCCAAAGCCATTCATGTCTTTGATCTACTAAATACAATCTGGTTTTAATCTGTCAGACCCTCCCTTTGTACACACTATGCTGAAACTTCTCAGCAGAATTATTTGCTGTAATTCTATTTCCATCTCTTGCTGTGAACTCTCATTGGGTCTTTTTTTTTTTTTTGTATAGAAATCCTTCGGCTATAGGAAACGTGATTGAAGTGGTACTTTGATGATTTCTTACTCAGAATTATCTCCTTTTTTCCCTCTTGTCTCTTTGTTAACTAAAAAGTAGATACTCATGATTCCTCCAACTTTTCAAAATGTTTTCCTCATGTTTTTTTTTTCTTTTCTTTCTTTCTTTTTTTGCTTCTTCTTTGGCTAGCAGTTCTTGGAGGGCTCCTCAATATGAATTCCAGACATTCTCTTAGTGATCTGTTTTATATCCTGCACATAATTCAAAGTACTATTTTTAATCTCTAGATATTTAATATTTTCTCATATACCGTTTGTTCTGGCTTCCCAGATACAATCTAAGCTTCAGTCTCTGTGAATATTAGAATGTTTTGTTTACACATATGGGAATCTTATTGTCTTTGCACAGTTTCTGTTTCTTTCAAGTGCACTTTGTTTTGTTTGTTGCTGTTTGCTTTTGTCTTGGTGTGAAAAGTTTTTGTTTAGAAATTTAGAAATTTTTGTTTAGAAGTTTAGAAATTCTTCTCATATGTCCAGTGGCTCCTTGTTTTCTGACATTAATTATATAAATTAGTGGCTAGTAATTTTTCCACCACTAGGCTTAAAGTCAATTTCTCTGGGTCAGTAGTTACTCACATTATATCCAATTTGAAGATTTAAAAAATGCTAGTCTCTACTTTGTGTTATATTTTAATTATGGGTTTATATCTTTAGCATATGTTTATAATTGTTTTGTTTAATATTGATGGGAGTAAAAGTAGAAGACTATGTTATTTCCTTAATTTTTTTACCTGTCAGCCTCTCCCTTGTGTTCAGTAACATATATCGCTGATGGATTATCCTGACAAGGTTCCAAGCAACTTACCAATACAATAGTTCTCATCTGCCACACCCACAGACCACTCCCCTTTACATGATTCTTTGCACACTACTGTCCTGTCTTTTCTGAAGCACTGTTCCTCAGACAGTGCTTCTTATGATTATCTGATGAGCTCTAAGCCCATGCTAGGCAGTTCTTCACCCTCTTGTACCAAATTGAGCACCTAGTCACCAGGCACATTCCAGATAGAGGACAGTCTTGGATTATGCAGATTTGTGCGATGTTGAGAACATCTTCCTTCCATTTCCAACTATTGTGTAGATGGAGAGAGATCAGGTTCCATGCTTTGTCATCCACTGCTCTGCTCCAATGGACAGACATCTTTATACTGTTGAGAACATCTTTGTACCTAAAAGAAACACTGTAGATTCAAATGTGTTTTTTAAAACAATTATCACTGTATTTTGTTTTTATCTGTATGTTAGCTGTAAGCACCAATAAATTGCTTTGTATACTTTACATCTATTGTGGAATTTGTTCAGGAGTGACTTTATGAAAGCGTGAAAGCAGCAAGCCTGCGTCACACTTTCCCTTTACTAAGATCTCCAGTGTTTGTATTGCATGTTGGTAGCCTCCAATTACACCATAATACATTGCTCTTCACTAAGGTTTTGTATTCGCTAACATATACAAATATATTATTTGATTTTAATTTATCCTAAGAGGGGAACTTTCCACTCCTCACAGAGAAATCATTACCTTGAGATAAGTAAGTAATAAAAATTGTATGAATATAAGGAAACAACCATTTCTGAATTCTCTTTAACTCATGCCAGCTTGATGCTTTGTTCCAAATAACAACCTAATGAAGATAACATAAAAATATTTAGTTAGTTCTACTTATATATTTTTTTAACTTTGAAGATGGTCCTTAGCCTGAAAAGATGGCTCCGCAGTTAAGAACAGGTACTGTTCATTCCCTAGCACCTTTGAAGGGCTTATAATCAACTATATAATTTGTTATCCAGCTCTTGCCTTCTCCAGTGCTCAAAAGTATATGGCCTGCACATTTGCACATATTCACACACTTAAGAGTGCCTAGTAATGACCTGCCTCTCTTTGACTATGCATACACACACACACATAGTCAAAAATAATAAAATAACTTCTAAAAACATAAGGTTCAATCTTTCTTGTCTCCATTTCTTTTCCTTTTCCTTTTACCTTAGGTCTGATTCTCATAGGTCTAGTATACCCGTCTAATGCTTAATATAAAGTTATAAGAAAGTATCTATTTACATATATTGTTTTCATGAATGGCTATCTTATTCATTTCCTACGTTTGGGATCTTCACAGTCTAGAGAGCTTTCATTTTGAATATCATTAAAACTTACTATTTTTTTTAATCTCATTAGGTCATTGCCATGATATTCTGGGGAAAAAGATCATTTTCAGTGGGAACAATTTTCATCATGACAAAAGTCACTTTCTAACCAGATGTAGAATCAGAATTGAAATTCAGTTCTTTCTGATACAGGACTGGCATTCAAAAGCAGATTCCAAAGGCAAACCATCTTCACACTAGTGCAGCTGTGTTGATTATAGCCTTATCCTTGGTGTTTTACTGTATTACTAAGTTTGGGAAATATTAGTCTGGTTTAAAAGGGAAGCTATGATTATTACACAGAATTTTCTGTTAACCTGAGTTGCTACTTAACTCATAGAGAAAAAGGCAGAAAAGATGGAGGTCTGACCTGGAAAGGAGTATGCATCAACCTATATAGCCGGTCCCAGCTTCTCCTATGCTGTAAATGTGATATTGGATACATGGCCAGCCATATTCTACTCCAGTGGGATGAACTGAATGAGAAAGGGAATATGGCTAGGGAGAAACAAAGGCGAAATCCAAGATAGGGTCTTAGGATCCAAAGACTGGTTGATGATTCAGAATCAAAATTTCAAAGTAGGAAGAAAATTAAACCAATATGCAGCCAACAGGGAGGGCCCCTGTAACCTCTAATTCTAAGAGCATCACAGAGCAGTGGTATCATGTAAATTTCCATTGTTCTTCTCCTTGCCTGTTTTTAAAAGCTATAAAGACCACACAAGGGCTGGTGGACCAAACAGTTTCTATTCTCAAAGGGAGAGAGAACAGGGTTGGGTTTGCTAGTTCTTTAGTACACAGATCAAAGATTCCAAGAACAACTGGCCATCAGAGAAATGCAATGTGCTTTAATACATTTGCTTCTTAAAACCTGGCAGATTAAAGTAAATGGTGAACTGAAATTAGCTATAAAAATGTTAAAAGGAGATCCATTGCAGTCTATTAAAAAAATGTTTTGAAAAAGAAGCCAATGGAATGGTTAAAAAAAAAAAAAGACTATGGTTTGGTCTAGAAGGAAGGAGTATGCAGTGACCTGACTCTCTTTGACTGTGCATAAAAAGTATGTGTGTGTGTGTGTGTGTGTGTGTGTGTGTGTGTGAAGATATGTGCCCATGTGCTTATGCTAAAGTTGACATGAACTCATGCATATTTGAATTAGCTATTAGCCAGTGTTCAAAGTCAACCTTAATGGGACAGAACATAACCAAACCTACTGTATGATATTAAGAAAAGGTTTGATCCAGTTGCCTGTGTTAAGCTCTAAGAGGCGAATTTCAGCATTCTTTGCCAAGAACAGTTAATCCCTTAAAATTCAATTTAATACATATTTGTTCTATGGTTACGCTTGTGTCTGCATGTATATTGTTTTATGGGAGTTTGGGAGAACTGCCCCATATCTGTGGCAAATTTTTCCACATTTTCACATTTAAGACCAACTATCTCATGGTCTTCTGTGAAAACAGCTGTCTTAAAAAGTGAAACGGAGCTGTCTGAAAATAAGGATATTCTTATATCTTTATATCCAGTATATTTTCTTTTGAAAAAAAATCACTCTCTGCAGTCCGTCTCTTTTAATACTGTCTTAACTCATTCTTCCAGTTAATATTATAGAATTGGTACAGTATTTTATATGAGATAACCCCACAGAATGAATTTCTTGGCTTTCCTTTCTGCTGAAAGCATAGTTTGAATGAACCTGTGTAGAGATATCCATCCATTTCATATGAATGGCTAAGCCACTGCCTCACAATTCCTCAACTCTCATTTATTACTGATGTTGTGAATACTTTCTTACACATTAATAAAGTCACTTAAAATCCCATAAATCCACTAAATGTGAATTATTCTAAAACCTGGGACTTAATATTTTTAAGTAAATAAAGAGAAATTGATCATATCATGCACTTTCAGTTTTGAAGTAAAAATAAGGTTTGTATTTTTTTTTGGTTGGTGAAATATATACATATATATATATGTATATATATGCATGTGTGTGTCCGTGTGTGTCTGTGTATGTGAGTGTTTTTGAGTGTGTGTGTATATATTTATATATATGTAATTGTAATTAGCAAGAATTGGACTTCCTAGGATATGAATACAGCTTTCCTGATTCAGAAAAACATTTTTTTTCATGGTGGGGAGAAAGAGTATCCATGATATTTAAGCTTGTGAAGAAAAGAAACAAACATGACATTTAGAAATATTTCATACAAATAAAATACAAATGTCATGAATGTTTAAATAATGCTGACAGTTTTAATAGTCACACACCAAAAACTGCTGCTTGTGGTGACAATACTCACTTATATAAATAACTTTGCATTATAGAGACAATCAAACCATATTTCTAGTTCCTATTGTCTTCAATGCACAGTTTATCCTACACTGTACAACTGAAGTAAACGTGGCATCCGTTTTGATTCAGAAGAAGTCAGTACGTTGTGTAAATTTAAAAATAATTTAGAAGATAATGCCAAGAAATTTTATTTTTAAATGAATTGCAAATCTGTCAGCATAAACTGGCATTGCCATATAAAACCTGACAGAACCTTGGGCGCTAAGGGGTCTTACTGTTGTTTCTTTCATGGATTTGGAAGGCGTTTAAAAATGTATTTCATATATTCACGAGAGGCATTAATTTAATTTAGAAGGCATGCAAAGGGAAAAGGACTGATATTGTGCACCCTTCATGCACATGTATGTTCTTCAAGGTGTGGTTTAAACATTTATTTTCCAAACATAAAGTAAGAAATTAATTGACTCCTCTCTTAATTGCTGACTCTTACCCATCATCATTCAGATCTTTTATTTGGCAAGTTACTGCAAGACTTGAGGAACATTAGCACTGTTGTGCTAGAGGTTTTGGTTTATCTGTTTTGTCTGCTTTTTTTTAACTTTTGATTCAAACTGACTTGCTTTTCTGAGTCTTGTCTGTTTCCTGCTTGTCTACAGGTTAATTAGTGTTTATGAGAGAATTTGTTTAATATAAAACTCTCTTGCGATGGATGGATGTAAATTCTACATTATACTTAGAGTCTCATCTCCATGACATTTCAAAGGTCTTTTGAAATTACTTATATCTTTTAAAATAAAATTCATTTGAGTATTAGGTTAAACTGGGCTCTAAAATTATAAAGAAAAGTGGTGAAATACATTTTTCTTTAATCTTTGAACCAGAATTACGTAAGAACAGATGTCCAAGAGAACAAAAGTGAAGAAATAGGAACCAATCTGAGCTTAATTTTCTGTTAAATATATGATTCATCTTATTCCCAACTAAAGAAAACTAAGGACCAACCTGGTAGAAGGGAAACCCAGAGCAGGCAGTCTGTGAGAGCTCAACCCTGAAATAATTCATCAAAGTCACGGGAAGAGCAAACCCATACACATATGTCCACTAAATGTGAATCTTCAGACAAAGGTTTTATTCTAGACTGGACAAAATTAACTAAATGTTTGGCCCCAGATACTTCTTAGCCAACCTGGAATGACCAACTTAAAAGTCTATTCTCTTCAGCTCACCCTTACCAGGTACCATGGCTACAGGTGGTCCAGTAAGCATGGGAAAACAGTAGTTTGAAAGAGAGGAAGCTCCGCTTTTTTGGAGTATTTTCTCCTTTGTTGCCTAAAATTAGCAGCAATTAAATGTGACTGCCTGTTTTGGGAGTTAGTGCACAAGGGTCTTTGGGAATGCTGAGTTAGAAGCAGATGGGCTCTCTGTCCAACTTTCTTCCCTTTCCTGTTATTCTGAAAGCCATTCTGGATCGTGGGAGTCCCCGAGAAGAGACAGTTTCAGAGCTCTGCTGGGATTTCATTCCTAAATTGTAATGCTGTGAAAACAGTCACTGCCAAAGGCTTTTGTTCTATTAAATAACGTAACTAATTTTATTGTCAAATGATATTTTCTGTTAGGGACATTCCTCAAGTTTGTGGACAAATACTTGAAAAGGAGAAACTTTGGGACTGAGGAGTTTATTCTATTGGTTATGGGATACACGCCATTCTGTTGGTAAGGTTTTGGGTAACTGCTTGTTCACATCTTGACACATAGGAAACATATGAGGTGGATCTGCAATAAAAATTTTAAAGCCCAGCTCTCCAGAAATCTCTTCCTCTTGTAAGGTACCACCTCTTAAAGGACCTATCACTTCCGAAGCAAGTTTTCCTAAGGATCAAATATTAAAACATAGGAGCCTATGGGAGACATTTTATTTCCAAGCTAGTAAAACATCCAAATAAATCACCATACTTTGCATTTTGTATCTTCTGGACATTAGCATATTTTAAAGTTGGCCATAGCATTTTATATAGTTAAAAATATTTTTCAAACTAGTAGATAATAAGACTATGCTTTTGAATCACCACTAGGAGTTCTGCAATTTCACTTGAGACTTTTTTCAGAATGAGTCTTTTATAATTTGCCTGTTAAACTAAAATGGGATATTCCAATTCAACGTTCAGTTTGTTTTCCAATTTACAACATGTTAATAGTTCAGATGTTTTATTATTATAAATTGAGTTTAAAAGAGACCAACATAGGATTGAACTTACTATGGTAGTCCACTTACATACAGATATATAAGTAAAAAAATAGATTCATCCATTATGCCTTATACTAACTATTTTTCTAAAGATATGAATTATTATATATCATTTCCATATGCATGAGTGGTGACTGCAGTGTTCCAGAGAAATGACTGACATTTAAGACGTCACACTGATAATGTGATAATAGATTGTTACTGACATTATACAATTAGGGAAGAACAGAATGGTTATAAACTCAAGATAATATTGTCACAGTTTCTACTCAAAGCTTGTTAACTGGCCACAGAAGTAAATCTGTATTTGATACTAGGAACTTTTCTAATAAAATTATTCCTTTTCTGTTTTCTGAATATATACTTTAGGCTCTTTTACTTACTGACAGTGTGAATTCAGTTATCCACTATAATCACTCCATCAAGAAAAATGATCTATGGTTTTCTAAGAAATACACATTTGTCAGTGGATACAATGAGTCTCACAAGTGAGAAAGATACACTAATCACATCTCTCCAAGATGGCAACAATGATTCTGCCTGTCCAGGTGACCTGTAACAAAGTCATCTCTAACTTTCCTGTGCTTTCTAAAAGGACACTTTGCCTCCTTTTTTGGGTAAAACAGGGAATCTCTTTACATAGTCCACACACCTACATCATAATAAGTCTAGTTAATGTTTCTCTGGACTCAGAGTGATTCTCTGTGTGTGCTAGGGACACACAACTTTTGTTTGCTTTATTTTCCAATGTATCTGTTTCCATCAGTCTCACACCTTCTACCACAATTAATAGATGGTACTTAAATTGACCTCTCAAATAGAAAGTGGAATATTTGGCCCTAGCCAAAAAATGAATAATGTGTTTTTATTACACTTGGATTGTCTCTCCTGGACAAAAGCTACACTATATTTAAACTACTTGTAAAGAGGCTAAATGTTATTGAAGCCAATACCACAATGACTAAGCCACATTAAGAGTTATTTATATTTTTCAATAGTTTATTTATTCCTAGGTCAACATTTTATTAAAAAAACCAACATTATTTCACTCTCAAATCTCTCTGTATAGCAAGCTCCTTTTCTTCCTCATAGATAAAGGATATTCTTTCCTTGGTTATCTTCTTATTTCAAAACTGTAAAATATGTATAGTTTTGTTCTATAAAGGTGACTCTAAGGGATAACCTAGGGGGAATCAGGCTTTCAAGCCTAGATTGACGGAGCATATGGACCTAGAGAAAAACAGGATTGAATTTCTTCTCCAGCTTTTCTCATGTGTGTTCTGATTAGAATCTGAGAAAAGAAAAGAAAAGAAAAGAAAAGAAAAGAAAAAGCCTGAAACAACTTTAACTCTTAGTATCTGAACATCTCAGCAAACAAAAGAACATATTTTTTAAATGGCATATCTCTTTTTAATATTTTCCTTAGTAGCCTATTTTGAGTCTAAGACATCCTGCATACTGACCTGTCTACATAGCTTTGTTGTCAACGTTTTCTTTTCAAACTGGCCCTGAATTTTCCTCTTTTTACATTGTTTTTGTTATTCTCATGTAGAGAATAGAATTTCCTCTCTCATAGTGACACCACAGAACTCCTAACTATAGAAAGCTGCACAAATAAACTTTGAAGACATTTCTGTGGTGTCCACATGTGGTCCTGGTCTCGGCTGCACACTCTCTGGCCCCTCCAGCACCACATGCTTCTCTCACTTAGAGACACAGCATGTGCCTGCAAAGGAAAAGTCGACTCTGCTAAAGAGGAGGAAGCAAAAAGGGTTTGATTACAAAGGCCTTTTTTTTTTCAACATTTGCCGCTTAGTGGATGATGATTCATTTAAGCAAACAGCCATTAGCAGATGTGATCTGGCCTGGCATCAAGTGCTGGTACAGAGACAGAAACATAACAAAAGAGCAAAATGTAACAGTCTCTGCTACTGGTGGATCTGAGATACAGGCCAACCAGGAGGGGGTCTTCACTCTGTTAGATTTTCAAATATTAACATCAAATATCAAGTGCTACTTAGAATGTTGAAATATCGTTAGCCAGATATAAATTTGTTTGAGGAAACCATTGATGCAATTTTGAGCTCTAAACGATATTAGGATTGATTTTCCATGTTTAACACCTCCAAGATGCAAACCAGAGGATCGTGTCTATTTGGTAATGCTTCATGAATCCACATGTTCATTGTGTCTTCTACTTTATTTCGATTACACAAGAATTGTAAGTGATGTTCTGATTGATAACTAAGGAAGACTCATTTCTGTAATTTATTTATTATGATGCTCCAGAAAGTGATTTTTTTTCCAAGGAGGAAAAATCATATTTGTTTGGACAATTTTGTCCTGAGATTGTGTAGCCATTAAAATATCCCACTTTCTGTACAGATTGTGTTCTAACTGATTAGTTTTTGAGTGTTCCGAAAAAAATATTTTATACCTTTAGAATATTGTGGATTACTTAATAAATTACTCACTGTAATATTTCTCAGAATAGCTTAATTGCAAAATCATCGGCCAATGAGTGGATGAAGACAACCTAGTATTTATAACCTAAAATTGTACACAGTCATTTAGAAGAATGAAGTTGTGTTGCTTATATGAAAATAAATGCAACTAGAGAACATTGTTTTAAGTGAATTAAGCTTTTCCTACGAAGACACATCTCACATGCAGTTTCTCAAATGTGTATCTTGAAGAAAAAGGATGGGCATAGGAACAAAGTGAATACAAGCAGGAATGTGGAAAGGCAAGAGAAAAAAGGAAAAGAAGAAGTGGTGATGATCTACAATAAGGGGTGAATATGATCACGGTACATATGCATATCAGTGAAAGCCATCATGAAATCATTTATCGTACCAAAAAATATATTCACTGATAAAAATCAAACAAAGAAAGTGTTTCTAATTCTAAGCATTGTATAAGATGTTGACTAAGGAAATTTACTAAATGCCTCCAATAAGAGGTAAGAGCTGTGAATCTGGTTTGTACTGCATAAAGAGTACACATCCATGGGTATTTTAATAAAATTAAAAAATAGAAAATAACCTGTGTGGATGAGAAATCAGAATTGAAAAGGGAGTGAAGGGGAGTACATCATGTAAATACAATACAGAATGTATTTATATTTGATTTTGGATCATGTTTTCAAGACTTTCAGATTATGATTTGTGTGTGTGTGTGTGTGTGTGTGTGTGTGTGTGTGTGATAATTTTCAAGACAGGGTTTCTCTGTGTAAGAGCTGTGACTCTCCTGAACTTACTGTGTAGACCATGGTGGCCTCAAACTCACAAAGATTGGCCTGCCTCTACCTCCCAAGTTCTGGGATTAATGGTGGATGCCTCCACACCCAGCGGCTTATGATGATTTTTATAGACATTGTTACAGAACTTGCTTATCAGAGTCCAATGTTTCCTTTTTCCTCTGCATCTCCCTTTACATCACTTGGAGTCAAATGACTTCTGACACCCTGCACGGATGGCAGATGGTAAACAATACAGACAAGGCTTCCCTTGAGTCTCTCCATGTCAGCTTGCTTTCTTCTTCATTTCTTGTTATTTTTCTAAACTATCTTACCGGAAAATAACCATCGCCATAACGAGTATTTGGAAGCCTAGCTCAGCTTATGTTTGGTAACAATCTGAGTTGCATCATGTTCTGTATGTATGTGAGGCCTTGGGATACAGCAGGGAGGACAAAGTGGATAAAGTTTTGACACTTGAATACTCGTTACATAAAATATGTCCTCTATCTGTAACTCAACCCCACCCCCACCCATTGCATTAGCAAAGTTATTACGGTAGGACTTTCTCTTGGTCACCTCATCCCGAACACGCCCATGCCACCTTTGACTGCAGCTGTATTTTAGTGACTGACTTATGAAATATATTCATTTTTATTTTCTAAAGTGTATGGTAGAGCTCTTTGTGAGCAATAAATATCTTTCAAACATGTTTCTTAACACAAAAACAAATAACAGGTTTTAATGATTAATAAGTTGTTATTGTTAACATATCCATGTTATTTAGTAAAATCCCTAAGGATCTGTCTGTCTTTATCTCTAAGTGCTGGGGTTACAAACAAATGCAACCAGTCCTGGCTGTAACATATACATTCTATATTTGCTGGAGACTCTAATCCAAGCCCTCAAGTCCTTATGGTCCTAGCCTCCATAAATATCTTTTTATTATAATATTAACATGGAAAAGGTAAAAGCAAAATAAAATGAAAACATATTCATCTTTTGAAATAGCATTTAATTGCAAATACATGGCCAAAATACTATGAGAATTAAGTATTTGAGTTTAATTTTTAAAAATTATATACCATACACCTTAGATCATCACTATACAATTTTGTATCACATGTCTGACCATGTAGCCCTCTTAATTTTAGCAATGCTGACAGGTTTTACAATGGCTGCGCAGTTTTCAGATTAAACATTGAAAATTCATCTGTTGGAATGAGTTCCATCAAACTAGGCTCACCATGGCACGTGTGTGAAATACAGAAATAGCTATTTGTCATTGTATCTTTTCCTCCTTGTCATATTTATAAGAGTTAAAAACACTTTAAATATGAAATTCCACAGTGCTGGTGACACAGACTGGAAGGCATCAACAGCTAGGTGGATGAGACTTTTCCTGAAAGCAGAAAGCTTATATGATGAAGAAGCACGCTGCATGAAGAAGACAGCGACCGATAGAAACAGTGTGTGTACTTCTGTCCCAAGGTGTTGTATTGTGATCCACAGCTGTCTTTGTTCCTGTTCTTGTTGCTGTGATAAAATACCCCGAGATAAACAACTCAAGGAAGAAAGGGTTCTTTTTGGCTTGAGTTTCAGAGTGTGATGCATTACAATGAAGTCACAGCAGCAGGAGGTGGCTAGTTCAATTGCCATATTTAACCTAACCACTGCCCGACAGCAGAGAGAGGATAGAGTTTGTACAGTCCAGGTTCTTAACCCAACGGTGCTGCCCACAGTGGGTGGATCTTCTGCCTCAGTTTTTATTTGTGAGCCCGTACATGGCAGTTCTGTTGACTTGTCTATATTGGGTTTTATGGTCTAAACTGGTGAGGGCAACTGACCAGGTCTATTACTCAAGAGGGCACCAGATCTCATTACAGATGGTTGTGAACCACCATGTGGTTACTGGGAACTGAACTCAGGACCTTTGGAAGAGAAGAGAGTGCTCCTTCTCTCAACTAACCTAATTAAAATCATCCCCCATAGGCATGCCCAGAAACTTATCTCCTGAGGAACTCTAGATCTCACCAAGTTGAAAAATGAGATTAACTATAACAACAGCTAAATCTAATTTAATTGCTAACTTTTGTCATTGTAGCCTATACACACTTTGTCTCAGAGTACATGAGTTGGATTAAGTTCCAAAAATTATTTCCCTTCTGACTTTGTGTACATACCGATATGTGATGTGAAATTTAAGAATATTTCATTCACAATTCAGAGACAGAAAATAAAATATTTTATTTGTTTAGTTGGTAAGGATGTTCAGAAAATTCAATAATCAGGGAGCAAAATACAAACAAAATTACATAGCAGATATGTGGTTCAACTTTCGTTCTAACGTTTTCTAGAAACTTCTTTGCCTTGTATGTAGGTTCATTTTGTGTGTGTATATATATTTATATATCTCTGTATATATAATTATATATCTATATGTATGTATGTATGTATCTATCTATCTATTTATCTATCTCTTCTAATTATTCTGGTATTTGAGAAAGCAAGTAGCATTGTTGCATTATTAGCTGTATGCCTTGCTAACCAGGGACCAGAGAGAAAGCGAAAGCAAAGGAGTCCTTTCAGTCTTCTTCCTGATACTCACTTTTGTCCCAGTAGAGAAAGGCAAGCTGGAGTCCGGGAGAGATGGGTCTGCTCTTACCCATCTCTCTTACCACTGACTGCTCTTACAAAGGACCAAGGTTTAGTTTCAAGCCCCCACACATCAGCTCACACATCTGCATTGCTAGACCCGAAGTCCTTTCCTGGCCTCTTCAAACACTGCACCCATGTGGTGCATAGAAACACATACAGGAAAATATCCATATACATAAAATAAAAATAAACTGCTCCTTTTAAAACGGCAACATGTTTATGGGACTCATCCTTGTTCAGAACTTGTAGGGGCAGCCATGTTGTTGAGACTTCGCGAGTGTAGCTTCCCTGACATTTCTAGGAAATGCAATCTCACATCAGGTGTTCTGTTCATCTGGCTCTTACCGCCATTCCAGCTCTCTCCTCTGAAATGTTCTGTGAACTTTAGACATACTAACATGGACTGGACTGGGGAAAACTCACAGGATGATTTCCAATACAAGGAAGTGCAGGCGTATAAGGAATGCTGAGGGAAGAAGATGTAGTTTTTCCCAGAGAAGAGCTCCAAATTGTTTATCCAATATCATGTAATCAGTCCTGAAATCGTATCCATACAATTAACATTAAAGGAACTCAGCAGGTAATATATATATATATATATATACATATATATATATATTTACACACATGCAAACATACATACATATACATAGGAGACATTGGAGGTAAGAAAAGTGGAAAATTATGTAATTCTATTTTAATTTAAAAAAATACACTAAATTTGGCAACCTGCCTCATAAACATCTCCAGCCTGGTAAGATTCAACCTTTGTTAACAGTTGCTGGTCCGAACTTTTGGAAATGGACTGAATCTTTGACAGCCTACATTGTCCTATGGTACTCTGATAATGCAGTCACACATCACCAACCCAGTATCTCTTAGAACAATCCGTTACCAGACTGTACTGCAAACTTCTCTGTCAATAGAAGATCAGAGAACAAAGAAAACAGCAGATCCCTCTCAGACAGATCCTGGCTTACTTTCCCAAGTGTTTTTATTGCCGAACTGAAAAGCTGCTCTTTGGAACCAGTAAACTGCAATAGAACATTCTTATTTAGGGGTTTACGTATTAATTTTTTTTAAAAAAGCAATCAGTGAAAACCAATAAAAGGACCTATATCCATAAACACGCTGAAATGATGGCCACACAGCGCTCATTCAAATCTTCAAAGACCATTAGAATTAATGCCTAATTAATTAGCAGCACATCTATTAGAGACAGGTTTATAAGGCTGCAACATGGAGACACTGAGGGAAGTGCCTAAGGCTACTAGGTGAATTATTATCCAACTCTCTGCCTTTCTGCATCTCAGGCATAGGTGTGTGCGTGCGTGCGTGCGTGCGTGCGTGCGTGCGTGCGTGCATGCGTGTGTGTGTGTGTGTGTGTGTGTGTGTGTGTGTATACGTGTATGCTTTCTGAGCATGGGAAAAAACTAAAGCTCATAAAAGGCGATTACAACGCAGAAGTCTGATGTTTTAGGTATTTGTCATAAACTCCCAAATAAAATCTATCACCCATAAAGTGATTTTATTAGAGTAAGACCTGACAATGATTTAGTAGCCTGCGGTGGTACTATAAAGCACAGCTTTGACACTTGGCGTTTTTAACAGCATGTGAAGTGCAATTGCCTTCCTCAAGTGAATGGATGGGAGTGTGGCTATTTACCCATGCTGAAATTTACGTGCCCCAAACAGGAAAGCTGCCAACTAGGCCTATTTGCTAAGGATTTGGGGCACAGGTGGACCTGCTTCATAGTTAGCCATAAAATGCCTGCTGGACCAGGTCTATTAAGGAGGCTGGAGACAAAGCCATTGATGAGTCTTAAGGAGTAGATTATGAGGCAGAAAGAGGGGACATTTATTTATTGGCATTTGTCCATTCCATAACTCGGCATGTTTTATGACAACATAAAGGAGGGATTCTGCATGGAATACTGCACTACATTAATGGAGAAATAGGTAGGTAGAGGACTCATAATGGATAGAGCTATCTGGCCATACTCCTTTCTAACTCAGTCCCTTCCTACAGCTTGTAGTACCAGAACTGTGATGCCCCAGTGCCTGGGCTGAAGCTCCTAGCCTTAGTTCTAGGACTTGAGCATTTCCTACATGGGTACCAGTCATTTTGTTGGACATGTATCTAAAGACTCTAGCAACTGGTGGATGAATTTTTCTTCTTCCTTTATTATTAAACTTTTTCTTTGACAATTTCACACATGTGCACAGTGCATTCTGGTTCGTCTCTCACCCACCCCTGTCACCCTCCTTGCTTTATCAATTATCTTCCTCTGCACAAGTCCTTTCCTCACATTTATGTCTTTTTCTTTTTGTTCCCTGATTCACTGTGTTTAAACAGGACCATCTGTAGTGACTCGGAGTCTTTAACTGTCCAATGGATCTAAGTGGGCAGAGCTGTGGATACAGAGCTAGAGACAGCTCCTCCTTACCTACAGACCACCAGTTACAAGTAGTTCAGCACGATAGGCTACCCTTCTGTGGTCTCCACTCTGTCCCATGGCTGCCAGGTGGCAGGAGTAGTCTTGTGCGGTGCAGTCAACTTCAGCTGCTGTGAAGACATGACAGCCATGGCTGGGTCACTCTCAGAAGATAGCATTTACTGGCCCTGGTGTAGTATCCAGCACTTACCTTCTTTTCATGCCTTTTCCTGTGACAGCAGCATACCTTTAAGACATGACAATCTATTCTGCCTCAGTTTCCTGCTCAGACAACCCATCTTCATTGTTAACTAAGATACCAAAGTGGTAAAGAGGCTGCCACCCCTGGAATTTACAGAGAAAGTAGTACTTCATTCACGGAGCCCAAAATTAGGACTATTTAGGCGATGATAATACATGTGATCATTTAGGGTCAGTAGATGTTGAAGGTTCAGAATTAGACATAATGTGACCTTGAGAAGATCAAGCAGTGGGCAAACCTGAGGGACTAAGAGGTCAACATCAGAAACTAGAGGACTTTAGAGACAGGCTGAAATAGTTTCTAAAACAAAACAAAAGTGCATGAGTAAGAAAGTGCCACAACAAAGCTCTCCTGTCAGGGCTCAGAGAACCCTAGAGAAGATGAGGCAAAAAGAGTGTAAGAGCCAGAGAAGATGGGGGAGGCCAAGGAAACAAAGTCCTCTAAATCAACAGGATCACTGCACATTGACTGAGGCAGCAGGCACGGGCTCTGCAGGGGTCTGCGCCACGTGGGATCCTAGAGCTGAACCGAGTAGACACACGCCCCCACTCCTGACCCAGAAATTATCTCCAATTGATAACCACTTGCAAAAGGATTCTTAGAGTCTTACTGGGGAACTAAACTACTCTCAAGAGTAGGCTGCATGCCTACCAGGAGATGACCAACAGAAAATGAGTTTAATGGCATCTCTGGAGGTTCTCTGCCTCACCATGTCATGTAGGGTCTTTTCCTTTATTATTTTTTAAATTTTTATTTTATTTTTTATTTTCATTTTATTTTATTTCATACATGTAAAATATATAAAATATTTTTCCCGATAGTTTTTTTGCGTATATATTACGGCTTCCAGTTTAGTGTTTTTGTGGAATTTCTGAGTGTGCAAAGGACTGGGTATCTGTGTCCATCTGTTTTCTGTGCCTTTTCTTGGACTCTTTTTCTTTCTGTTTTTTCTTATCCCTATGTTAACTTTTGTTTTATCTTATAATATTTAATTTTGTTATTATACCTTAGAAGCCTATTTGTTTACAAATGAGAGACGGAAGGGAGTGGATCCAGATGGGAAGGGGGTAGGGAGGTACTAGGATGACCCAAAGGAGAAGAAACTGCAATTCAGGATATATTACATGAGAACAGTTTGATTTTCAACAAAAGAAAGAAAAAACAGTCAACAGTAATAATTGACTGAATTAGAAAAGAAAAATATGATGATTTTTATATTTAAGAAAACTATATTGACATATTCATTCAAGAATGATGGCATTTCAGGAGGTAGGAAATAGACAAGAGTCCCAGGTAACCTCGGGTGCATGGGGGGGTGGGAGGGTCGATGGAGGGGGAGAGGGCTAGAGAGAAGGGAGTAGGGGAGGAACGGGGAAAGCTTGGTGGCCGGGGATGGGGGGGGAGGGAGGTAGGATGAATATGGGATCAGGGAACAATATATTTCAACTAAGGGAGCCATTTTAGGGTTTACAGGAGACTTGATTATATATGGGATCCCAGGTCCAAGGAGAAATCCCCCAGATTGCTCTCTGGACAGAGGAGAGGGTGCCTGAATCGGCCGTGGCCCATGACCATACTGATGTATATTTTGCTTATCACCATAGGTCCTTTGTCTGGCGAAGGACAGCTATGCAGTCGTGGCCCACATTGGAGCAACGGATTGAGCCCCCCGAGGTCCGGAGGGGGAGCGGAAGGAGGAGGAACATGAAAGACGAAATCAGTACTGCGAGGGATGCTATCACCCACTGATACAAGGGAACGGATCTGATGAGAATTTACCAGGGCCAGTCGGACTGGGACTGAACGAGGACGTGATCTAGCCAGATTCTCGGAATTTGGCCGGATTCTCTGAATGTGGCTGGCCCGAAGTCTTTCTGAAAAGCCATTGACTATGATACTGGGACCTGTTTCCTCTGCATATGCTGGTTTTTGGGGATCCAGTCTGTTTGGATGCTCGCCTTCCTGGACCTGGAGGGAGGGGGAGGGAGCTGGAGCTTCCCACAGGGCAGGAAACCCTGACTGCCCTGGGGGACGGAGGGGAAGGAGGGGGGGAGTGGGGGGAGTGGGAGGGCGATGGGAGGGGGGGCGGAAATGGAAACTTTTATAATTTAATAAAATTTACTAAAAAAAAAAAAGAATGATGGCATTTGAAGAAGAATCTCATCTTTTAACACTTACATTGAATAAAATAAGGAATGAATAAAAATATATAAAAACATAAACAAGAATACAGTCTTGTGGGGAAAATCAAGTCAATTTCAATGTTCAAGAATTCAAAAGAGATTGAGTGAGATTAATGCTAAGGAAATAATTAACAAAGACACTGGTACTATTTTACACAGGCTAAGAAACTGTGATTATATTACCACTACAAAAATTTTCAGTTTTATTTTGAATCAAGACTCCCCATTTGAACGTATACAGCCAATGCATTGTTGGAATGTGGCAGCACAGGATTTTATTTGATATGCGGTGACCAAGGAATTACTTGATGCTCTAAAAAACATTCTTAACCTCAGATATGGAGCTCATTGTAGGAAAAGGAAAACTCGTGCCACGTGCCAGGTGTGGTGCTAACCAGTTTCAGTTCACTGTAACCTTGATATACACAACTTTGGCTTGTGGTTTTGGAAGTTTCCTCAGTTTGTCTGCTTTATAGATATAAACACGCAGTGAAGATGATTTCCTGGAGCTAAGAGTGTGCTGTGAATTTGCACATCTCATGGCATCCAGGAAAGAGAGAGAGAGAGAGAGAGAGAGAGAGAGAGAGAGAGAGAGAGAGAGAGAGAGATGAAAGTTCCAGAAACAATATACCTTCAAAGCTATACCTCCATTGACCCTACAATTCCAATAATATCAGAGTGAATGGCCATCAGTCGGATTGTGTGTCTATTAGTGAGATAACCCATTAATGAGAGCAGAAGCCTTTTCATTAATTTACTCTTCAATAATTACATTTTTCAGATGACAATTACAACTTTAACATGTGGACTTTGGGGGGGTGAGCATAATGCCAAAGTCATTGTGGGTATTTTTTATGCTCCTATGTGAAGCCATACTAATCTAGGTAATGTTCTCCACATCTAGCAAGTGTTATTCATGGTCATGGGCAAACTCACACCTAAACAAACCAATTATGTGAATTTCTTTTGCAATAATTCTTTATCCTACAAATTCTATTGAAATAAAACTACATTTTCCAAGTGAGTACTATCACTTGAAGAGTCACTTTGTTGTTGTTGTTGTTGCTTGGCTTGTCTAGTATTAAAACATCTACACAAAAAAGATTTTCCAGATAATAGGAAGGACAAGGCAACAACCCAAACTATCATTCCTTAACAAATAGTGGAGTTGCAAAAATAACCTTAGTGAAACAGTCCAGAAGTGTATTGTGTATATTCTGAACAAGTGTCTGATGATACTAGAAGTTCACAACTAAAAAAGGCAGCATAGTAAAACATAAGCAAGGTCTCATACAGTATGAAAAAGCTCTATCCAATTCTATCGATTCTGCCATAGGTCAATGCTGGGTACAAAGCATGGACGGAGTTGTTAACTTAATTAGCTCCCTGTAATCCTTTCTCTCTGAGCTCTTACATTTTCAAACCCTGGAGTTCTTTCATGGAGCCTCTCTACATTCTCCACCTTTGATGAATTCAGTCAGCCTGACTCAAGCTTCTCAGCCGTACCCACGTCCAAGGGGGCTGTTGACTCTCCTCTCCCCTGTTGCACCTGCTGACTCTCTGGGTCTGATAGGCACTGGCTTGGCCTTGTGGTGGTAGCTATAGCTGTTGTCTCTTCGCCCATTACATCTGGCTGCTGGGAGAGTTCTTGGTGGGACAAACCTCTCTATCACTACGGTAATGTTTCTGGAGGGAAATGAGTGCTCCCAATACAGCCATCCAGTTCTGAACCCATATGGCTAGGAATAGACTCAGTGGTAGAGCATTTGGAAGAAAGATGAAAGAATAAATCCATCAATGAGAGAAGAACCCATAAAACTTATCCATGATCCACACCATCCATGAGAACTGTTCCCTCTCCCCTATTTCTTCTTTTCATGTGCCTTTTTGTCTACTCTTTAATATTTTGAGAATATACCAGATCCACTCCCACATACAGAAATTCTAAGACTTCATTTTATTTTACTCTGATTTGGCCAATATTATCCCCTATTTTCAAGTGTTACTATTTTTTGCACACTCAAGATTTATTCAAAGATAGATATTCAGAAAATAGTTTCCTGACTGCTTTCCAAAGGAGCAAAATCACTGAGTGTCATCTATATAACCAAATATTTCCTGGAGGATCGGCAGGATAAAGCAATATTCCAAACTACCATTTTGTAACAAATGGTGGCGTTTCAAAGATAACCTTGGTGAAGCATTCCAGATGTCTATTGTGTTTGTGCTGAACAAGTATCTGATGATGCCAGAAGTTCACAACTAAATAACACAGTATAATTGAATGATGTATAATTGAGTGATGAACAGAGAAATTATTGTGAGCAAGGTGAATCTGATTTTCTTGCTTTTAGTCTTCTGACCCTATGGTACTGAGCACTGCAAATATCCACAGAGATTACTTGTGATCTTAATGTCTCTATCTCACAATATGTTCACACTTACCAACCAAGTCCAGCTTTTCCCCATCATGGTAACCAACTAGTTGTATAATTCTCACTAATAAACATAAGAATTTGTTATGATGATAATTTCATGAAAGATCATAGGTGGTCAACTGTGGGGGTCAAACATAGTCCAAATAGCACCACCTGGTTTACCGTAGACTCTACCAGGGCAAAGAGCTAGTAATTTTTGACATTAAAATTTTGACGTTTGTATGTGGAAGATTTCCTCAGCTGTCCTGTATTAAATAGGAGGGGAAATAGCAGGTCAGTCTGACACTGTTGCATAGCAACACTGTGTTATAAGAATGATTATCCAAAGGCACAGATATTTTAGTATTCAATGGTAAAACTGCCCATAAAATACATTTTTATAGTAAAGTATACCAATTTCTGAGGGATATTCGTAGATACTCAGAAGATCCTTGCTTATCTGTGATGCTGGGTCTGGCTTCTGCAGGGCTGAAGCAGAATTCCAGATAAAGCTAACTGTACAGATAGTCTCCATGCAGACAACAAGCAGAGGTCACAGAATTTATTTGGCTAGTTTGGAAACCGATGATTTTTTTGCAATCTCCCTTGATGTCATTATGCATTATAAAACTGATGATAATTTAGTTGTTCCATGGAGCACTCATGTCAGTATCCAATCCTACCAGCATCAGGATGGAGTTAGAAGAATACATTACCCCCAGAATTCCTAATCAATTTTTATTGAATTACTTAAGAATAGATATTTTTTAAAGTTAACCTATGTATGGTGGCTTTCTTGTTATTTGGTGGGCAGATTCAGTATGTTAATGTGCTTTTTTTGAGGAGGATAGATTATCTAGTCTCTGAGGTAGGCATATGGTCATGCATATGTGTGTGTGTGTGTGTGTGTGTGGTTTAGGAAAGAAGTCAATGTCAGGTATCTTCCTTCCTAAATCATTTTTCTACTTTGAATTTATTGTTCGATTAGCTAGTTTGTTTTTGAGACAGGGTCTCCTGCTGATCCCGAAGCTCGTTGATCCAGCTGGAGTCACTGGCCAGTGAGCCCTAGAGACACTCTTGTGTCGATGTCCTGCAGCACTTGGAGTTAGAGGACTGCTGTGGCTCATGGCTCTTAATGTGGGTACTGAGGATTGGAACCCAGTGCTCCATGCATGCTCACCAAGCCCTTCATCTACTGGGGCATCTTCATAGAATGTTGGACTTCATACTTCTCTTCCATTCTCCTTTTTCCTGGCTAGAACATCTTAGTTTCATCTTCTTAGAGGCCCCAAGTTTCCCAGAAAACAAACTCAGCCATGAGGGTAGGCTGACTGAAAACAAAGCAAACAGAAGCCAGATGCCAACTTCCTGAGCACTTCCCTCTGGAAATCAGTCAAAGCATCCGCATATAAATGACATAATAGTTATAGTTATTGATTTTTACTATGGTATCATCCAAATTCCTTGTACTTAAGCGTTATTTGGTAAAATGGGTATTGTTTTGTTGTTTCTATTCTCCCATTTCTTTCTATTAATAGCTTTACAGAGACTCTTACTACTATATAAAGAATACTGCAGGAGCTATAAAAAAGTCCATATTAATCCTCGATGTCTGCATATTGCTGTCTGAGATTTAATTAACAACTTGATTCTTGTAATTTTTATGAGCTGTGAAGTGGGGGATATATTCAAAATATTTAATTTAATCTGTGCTTTAAAACCCGATGACTATTAGACCTGCTTGGATATCTACCATTTTTCTCATTTTAATCTTGACCTCTCTAACACATTCTCCCATTTATCTCCCACACTTTAAGCCAGGAGAGCCAGAAACAGAAACAGGTCCTCCTCTGGTTACTTGAAAAGGGCTAACAAGGCGCAACGGACTTGGCTTGTGCTTCTAAGAATGCTTTCTTCCTCTCAGACATTCCACACTAGGAGTGTTTATCCGGCTATATTGCTGTAATAGACCTGTCATCCCAGGATTTACTTAAGGCTAACGGAAACCATTTTATATTTTCAACCTATTATCTTTCTGTTGAACTAAGTTCACACTAATCATGATACATTTCTTCAGATCTCACTTTCCCCCTGCCTAGACCAGGTCAGTTTACAATTGCTTTTTTTTCTTTTTCTTTACAGAAAGAATGCCTAGAGGCAAATTTCTAGACTGTTTGTTTTCTACCTCTGTCATTAGATTCCGATAATTATATGTTTCAAAAACAGGTTAGGACATGATTACATAAGATGTTCCAGGCCGGCAATATGTGTAATAGAATACCTTATATAAAAAGGCACACACTGTTGCTTTCACGATCACAGCAGCCATGCTTTCCCTGAAGTAAATCATGGTAGCAGCAACCCTGTTGAAATACAACAGTGCTTCTCATTCACACAGTGGCATCATTTTAATCCTTAAAGGAAAGTTCAATATGCATTATATTAGGTACAGCGTGTCCCATCAATCAAATGCGGTGGAAGATGGATGGCAAGCAATAGACCAACTGCCATACCATTATTGACAGCTAATGTCTATGTGACTGCATTTCATTAATCTGCATTTCCGTTCCCTTGTAATAAAAAAAGTTGCGTTATTTCTTCATTTTTCCTCAAATATCCTTGAGAAACTTCCATTTAAGATTCCAAATTCTAGCTGGAGAACACTTAAGGAAATGAGCCTTCAGGATGAACACAACTGAAACGTGGAGAGTTTGAATTACACTAGAAATTGTTGAATGGCGCCAGGCTCACTGACAATGAGAAGATTATGGCACAGAGACTAATGTCATATACCAAAAGACCGAGCAAGGCTTCCATCCCAGGATTTGTGTTGTTCCTTTTATTTAGGGAATCCACACTGGACTGAAAGCGTTCACATTTTATTGGCATATGATGATGCATTGGTCTTAATTTAAAGATGGTTTATGAAAATACATTTTGAGTTATGTGTTGTTATAACCACAATGATATAGTTGGATATTATTATTACCAGAGAAGCTGTTGTGTTACGTGGCTGCTGCACAGCTACTGATTTTATTGTTATGGATATTAAGCAGGGGGTATTAAGCGGAGGTAGGCTGTTTGCCTTGAGTGTGGTATAATTATTCTACAAGTGGTAGAAAGCGATTGGCAACCGTGCTCCCAGAAGAGCAAGCATCTGGACATGATACAGTATGGACAGTGGGCTTATCAAGGGAGCATGAAGAGAAAATGTATTACAGACACTAAAGCTCCAGCCATGTGAGAAATGGATGAAGCATGTGTTGTGTTCTATGAATCGGAAATGATTTAATGTTATCAAAGCACAAAATATGAGCAAATTTGTAGTAGAAACTGTGGATATAAAAAGGTGGTTATCAGACCATGTGTCTAAGAAAGTTATAGAGAAACACTGTAAATTATATTGTACTAGAGTAAGACTAGCTCTCTGCTTCCTTAAGGACATGCTGTTCAATTACCTGGTAATTGGAGATTGATGTCCAAGACCTGATCATTCACTTAGCTGATAGCTCTTAAAGTATTAGACATAAGCAAATGACCCTTTTTCCTTTCTTAACGCTTCTCAATATTAATGGATGTAATACTGGAAACTTGATAATCATTTTGGCACAAGAAAGTCCATTCTCTGATAATCAACCAGGAGTAAGAGTTCCCAAAACACTGGCACATGTGAGCCAGATGTCTGTAGTGATATGGGCTAGGGTAGTTACTAGGTTCTGTGTTCTGAAATTGTAATCATTATTACATCCAAGTTTGGAGGATTAATTCCAGAGTCTTTCTCAAGTTAAGCTCATGTGTTCTAATGTTTAAGTGAATAAGTTGAGTTAGCATTTTTATTTTAGGAGTTAAAACTCTCCATTACTTGCCATGTATTTTGTAACTATTCTATCCCGGAAAGTCTGAACTCTTAAAATTAAGGTTAATGGTGCATTCCTGTGGCTTTTATTGTTGGTTTTTATAAAATTCACTTAAAAAATACTGCCACTGTGCTAGACTTGGAAATAAAGTTCTGGCGCCTTTGCAAGTAGGTAAATCTTAGCACAAAGAACTCACATCTTAGTCTTTGGGATGATCTAGGCTCTTACCCACTTTGTCTTCTCATATGACCAAGGCTTCCTGCTAAGAACAAGGCTCTGTATTCTTTTCAGGCTCTGTTATAGTTAGGGTTTCCATTGATGTGATGAAGCACCATGACCAAAGGCAATTTGGGGAGAAGAAAATTCATTTGGCTTACACTTCCACATTGTAGCCCATCATTAGTGGAAGTCAGGACAGGAACTTAAGTAGCTAGCACAAACTGCTTATTTAATAATTAATATTATATATTAAATTTACTTTAAAAGCACATGTTTCTATATTCAGTCAGCAATACATAGCAATTGTATTGTGGAGATTTATAAAGGTCTGAGAAATAGTGAGTGCTCATTGTTTACTAAAAGATGATTCATTGAAGAAACGTGAGGAAAACTGCCTGATGGTGGTGTCCTCTAGTCCAAAATCTGGAGTGCACTACGTTCATCTGGAAGAAAGCTGCAAGATAGTCTTCAGCCTGCCTAAATTTAGCATTCCAAGCCTACCTCTGCCAAATACTTTTTCTATAAAAATCACATTTCAGCATCACACCTTGACCTCAATCAAGGTTACAGTGTGTGTCTTTTCCAAGGAGACTTACTTTGTTTGATAATATTCTTTTTCAGGGATACCCAACAAGAATTTAGAAATACATGCATCTTTCCTACGTGAATGCTTATCTTTGCCATTATAGAACACCCAAGTCATTTAACGAACAATACCCAATACTTGTCGTTATTAGAAAATTAGGCTCAAACTTGGAGTTTCTTAATATCAAAATGTATGATATTGTGAAATGTGTTTTGTGTAATTATGTAGGACTTGCTCCCCAAATTTTATTTTCTATCTCTCACATACCACTAGCTATGAAAAAAATATTCTTACATGATGAGCATGTTTTATATTAAAATAGTTATGAAACAAGCTGATTTAGGATAAATTAAAAGTCAGTGACCTACTATGCCATGAATTATAGAAACAACGTTTATTTTATATTTTTGTAACTGTATTTAAAATATTAATTATTCTATTCACCAAATTATATTATGTTATTAATAATCAAGATTGTTAAAGAGGGGTTACTGAGATGGTTCAGCTAGTAGACACTTCTGCCAAACAGAGGGTCTGACTGATTCCTGGGACCTACATGGTGGGAGGAACTGACTACTGCAGGCTGTTGATTGTGGGACTACTTGGTGGGAAGAACAGGTTACTGCAAGGTGCGAGGAACCAAATATTGCATGGTGTTCTCCAACTTTGTGACAATTCAATTGTGCATTCACATGACTCGTCCCTCTACACAAATTGATAAAATAAGATGAAGAAATGTAACCTATTTATGAGACTGTTAAGGAAATGTATATTAATTAAAACAAATGGAGTGCATCACATGCTATAATAACCAAAATTCCCATGATACTTAACATCTGGAATAATGTTATTTAAAAGTGAAATGAAATAATTATGAATTCAATTCACTATAGTTATGTATATGTGTATGTATATATATTGCTATAGTTATGCATACATATACATATATGGTTTACTTTAAATAGAGTGGAAAAATTGACCAGACTACGCCATTTGAATATATTTGTAGTTGTTACATATCTACCATACAGGATCCTTAGAATGTAAACATAAGAATCTATAAAATAAAGTGGCACTGATTTTAACACCAGAAAGCAATAGTCATAGAAAGGGCACTCAGGTATTTCTGAGTTGTTCCTTAATTATTTTACTCAAGAAACTTTATTTTTAATTTTATTTTCTTATATTTTTATTTAAAATATCTTTATCTTTTTACTATATTTCTATTATTTAAAATAATTTTAACATTAAATACGCTTTGATCAAATTCTTCCCCTCCCCCAATTCCTTCTATATCTTCTCCCCTTTTACAACCCAATTTTAAGTTGTTTCTCTAAAAACAAATGAAAACCAAATACAATGGTACACAATCTCAAGACAACAATATTGAAATGCCACCCCAAAATAAAAACAAAACAATAGAAAACAAAAATTAAAACAAGCTGTTATGGGGTATCTGTTTATACTGTGTAAAGATTTGTCACTGTGATTGGTTTAATAAAAAGCTGAATGGCCAATAGGTAGGCAGGGGAAAATAGGAGGAACTTCCAGGAAGAGAGAGGAACTCTGAGAAGAAGAAAGGCAGGAAGATACCAGCAAGAAGTCAAGAAAGTCAGAGGTACAGAATGGAAGAAAGGTAGAAGCTACATGGTAGAATTCCGATTAACAGAAGCAGGTTAATTTAAGTTATAAGGGCTAAATGGGAATAAGTCTAAGTGAAAGGCCAAGATTTCCAAATTAATAAGTCTTAGTGTCATTATTGTGGAGTTGGAGTGAAATACACCAAACTGTAACCATATAAAAGCACGAACATACACGTGTGCGGGCACACAAACACACAAAAATTGTGAAGTCTATAAGTCCACGAATGTTTATTTACTATTACTGAACATGAGGTCTGTCCTGAATTGGTTGTTGTATCTAGTATCACTCATTGTAGAAAACTCATTTTCTCTCTCTGGGCAAGCACAAATGACATTCAGTTACTAACCTTTACCCTAGTGCTTTTCATTCATTAATTTGCTCATTTATTCATTCATTTTTAAAAATCATAACAAAACACATTATAATAACATAACATCAAAACTGTCATGTCAAAGTAGGACAAGGCAAACAGAAGGAAAAGAGCCCAAGAGAAACATAAGAATCAGAGAGCCATTCATTTCCACACTCAGGAATTTCATATAAACACTAAATTGAAAGTCATAATATAAGCAAAGATGGTCTGTTGCATAGCTTTGCAGGCCCTGTGCATGCTGTTTCTGTGAGTTTATATATCTCTGATCACATTGATTTAGCGGGCCTTGTCTTGTTTGTGTCCTCCATGCCCCCTGGCTCTGGCTCTTAGACTCTTTAGAACCCCAAAACTATCTTTCTAGAAATGTCAGTGAATTAAAGACTTAGAAATTTCTATCCAGGTTCTACCCATTCATCCTTTTGTTCTATTGAGGTACTCATGTTCTCCACATGGGAAGCAGGTTATGGGAACATATACTTTTCTAATTGTTGGAAACATTGTTTGAATCCAATATGTTCCTTCAGATCGGTTACACACATGCCAACTTTACCTGTGTGGTTAAGGACATAGAAATATAAAAACAAAAAAAAAATGTAAGTTTAGATATCAAGTGTTATCTGAGGTTTTTCTGTCTTGCCTCATCATTCAGCTGCTTTTAAAATAATCACTCAGAGACTTAATATTAATTCCAAGCCATTCTGTCTATTGCTCAAGCTTATTACTAACTAGCTCTTACAACTTAAATTAGGGTATTTCTATTAATCTACATTTGGTCACGTGACTTCATGGTATTACCTGTTTTCTAGTACTTCTTGTTGCTCCAGCAGCTAGCTGATATCTCCTTGACTCTGTCCTTCTTCTCCCTGTATCTCTGTTTGCTGTATCTCTATTTGGATTTCCCATGCTATAAACTAAAGCACCTTCTTTATTAACCAGTGATTTTAAAGCATATTTCTGTGGGGTTATCCTACAGCAATCAACTGATATGAATGATCAAGGTTGTTACAGTGAACCAAGGGCTCTCTGAGGAGTGGTTAGGAGTGATGGGGTGGTAGGCAGAGGAAATGGGAGGAGAACAGGGAGTGAGAACTGGGATTGGTCTGTAAAAAATAGGGTTTGTTTTTTTTTATTTTTTAAAAAAGTAAAATAAAAGAAACTATAAGAGAGAGAGAGAGAGAGAGAGAGAGAGAGAGAGAGAGAGAGAGAGAGAGAGGCATATTGTTTTCGGTTGAGTCCAAGCCCCTCCTTACTATATCTAAGCAGAGCAATGTATCCATCCAAAGAGAATAGGTTCCAAAAAGGCCAGTACAAGCAATAGGGATGAATCCTGGTGCTACTGATAGTGACCCTTCAGTCTGCCCCAGCCATACAACTGTCACCCATATTCAGAGAGACTAGTTTAGACTTATGGTGATTCCATCCCTACCAGACTAGAGTTGCTGAACACCCATTAGCTCAGGTAAACTGTTGGGTGTCCCCATCAGGAACTTGACCTCTTTGCTCATACTCTCACTCCTCCCAATCTTCAACAGGATTTTTGGAGCTCAGTCCAGTGCTCTGTTGTGGGTCTCTGCCTCTTTTTCCACCAGTTGCTGGATGAAGGTTCTATAGTAACATTTAAAATATTCATCAGTCTAACTACAGGGTAAGACCTAATCAGGCACCATCTCTTCTATTGCTTAGTGTCTTAGCTGGGGTCATGCTTGTGAATTCCTGGCAATTTCTCTAGTGCCAGGATTTTGCTAGCCCCATAATGGCTCCCTCAATCAAAATATATCATTCCTTGTTCTCATCTCAGTCATTCCTCCATCTCAACTATCCTATTCCCTGACATTCTCCTCCCTTCTCCCCTTTTCCCCTCCTTTTCCTCTTTCACCCTCCCTTCTCCCCAACCTCCTTCTCTCCCCACCCCCATACTCCAACTTTTGTCAGGAAATATAGTCTATTTCCCCTTTCTAGGTGGATGTATGTATGTTTTCTTTAGGGTTCACCTTGTTACTTAGCTTCTCTGGGATCATGAACTATAGGCTCAATAATCTTTGCTTTACAGATAGTATTCACTAAAAGCAATCTATATAATTCAATAGATTCAATGCAATTCCCATGAAAATCCCAACACAATTCTTCACAGACCTTCAGAGAACAATAATCAACTTATATGGGAAAACAAAACAAACAAAGAAAAACAAGACAGCCAAAAGTCCTGTAAAATAAAGGAACTTTGGGAGGCATCACCATCCCCGACATCAAGCTCTATTATAGAGCTTCAGTAATGAAAACAGCTTGCTACTGGCATAAAAACAGACATGTTGACCAGTAGAATCAAATCAAAGACCTGCATGTTAGTCCACACACCTATGAACACCTCATTTTTGACAAATAAGCTAAAATTATACAATGAATAAAAGAAAGCATCTTCCACAAATGGTGCTGGCATAAATTGATGTCAACATGTAGAATAATGCAAATAGATCTGTAACTATCACCATGCAGGGGAGGGTGAGGGGGAAAGAGAAGGGAGAAGAGGAAGATTGAGGAGATTTTGGGGGAGTGGGATGATTGAGATGGAGGAAGTGTTGATATGGGAGCAGGGGAGAAAATATCTTAATTAAGGGAGCCATTTTAGGGTTGGCAAGAGATTTGGCTCTAGAGGGGTTCCCAGGTTTCCAAGGGGATGTCCCCAGCTAGGTTCTTGGGCAGCAGAGGAGAGGGTGCCATAGCCACACCAATGAATATCTTGAATATCACCATAGAACCTTCATCTGACGATGGATGGAGATAGAGACAAAGACCCACATTGGAGCACTGGACTGAGGTCCCAAGGTCCAGATGAAGAGCAGAAAAAGAGAGAAGATGAGCAAGGAAGTCAGGACTTTTAGGGGTTCGTCCATCCTCTGAGATGGTGTGACTGATCTAATGGGAGCTCACCAAGGCCAGCTGGACTGGGAATGAATGAACATGTGATCAAATCAGACTCTCTGAATGTGGATGACAATGGGGGCTGACTGACAAGCCAATGATAATGGCACTGGAATTTGATTCTACTGCATGTACTGGCTTTTTGGGATCCTAGTCTGTTTGGATGCACACCTTCCTAGATCTGGATGGAAGGGGGAGGACCTCGGACTTCCTACAGGGCAGGGTACCTTGCCTTCTCTTATGACTTGAGAGGGAAGGGGGAGGTCGAGTGGGGGGAACAGGAGGGAAATGAGAGAAGGGAAGAGGTGGAAATTTTTAATAAATAAATCAAAAAAGATGTCAATATAAATCCAACCATTCCGAACCTGATAGAAGAGAAGGAAATAGCCATCAATACATGGGCACAGGAGAACACTTCCTAAATATAACTCCAGTAGCACAGACACTGAAAGCAACAATAAATAAATGAGACCTCCTGAAACCAAGAAGCTTCTGAAAGGCAAAAGACACAGTCAATAGGATAAAAAGGCAGCCTACTGAATAAGAAAAGATCTTCACCAACCCTACATGAGACAGAGGACTGATCTACAAAATATATAAAGAACTCAAGAAATTAGACATCAAAATTCCAAATAATCCAATTCAGCATAATTTCTAACCCTCAACTAGAGTATAAATTGCTCTAAACAGGCTGTGCTAGTTAACGCTGATTACCTGCTTGCCTAACTCCAGAGTGACTGTGAGGTAAGCCTCTGAGTACACCTGCAAGGGATGTTCTAGATTAGGTTAGTCTCTGGTTATGCTCCTAAGGGATGATTCTGATTAGATTGACTTAAGCAGGAAGGCACATCCTAAATTTGGTGGCGCTGTGCCCTGGTCTTGGATTCTGCACTGCTTAGAAAGGAGAAAATTTGCTGTGCTCTAACATTCATTACCTTCTGCTTCCAGACTGCAGGTGCCTTGTGACCAGCTGCTCTGAACTCTTGCAGCCACGATGTCCCTGTCATGATAGATGGGGAAGAATTATTAACCAAAATAACCCCTTTCTCTCTGGAAATCTGATGCTTTTCTTGGACACAATTCAACCATCTCTCCTTGCACTGATAGCTGCTGAATGGAATCTGCAAATGTGAATTCCTCCCTTAGCTTAGATTTGTGTTCTCACTTAAACAACCAAAACTGACTTTCTAAAAAAAAAAACAACAACAACAACAACAAAACCAAACCAAAAATCATATACTCTCTGTGTTGTGATGTCACCTTTTAAAGATGTTTTAATACTTTGACTTACATTATAAAATTATTTTTAAAATCACTACAATTTAATATGACAAATTTTATAAAATTGTTGAAGAAAGCCACTTCAGAGATCAAAATAATAGAAAAATGAGTAGTTTAACTTTATTGGTGATTGGTGACTGACACAATCCGTAAGTGAAGCAAGTTTTACAAATCTATGTATGTGTATTATGTCTCTTTGAATGAGGGGAAACAATTGACATCCCATGTGCGTGGAGGTGGCAACACCCTGATCTGTCAGCCTTCACCTTTCATCTTCCTTGAGAAGGGACACTGTGTATACTAGACTGGTCGACTCATGCACCTCCATGAATTCTCCTGTCTTCATCTCCCATGTCTCATTAGGAGTGCTGGTGATACATAGACATGTGCTTCTGTGTCTAGCTTTAGGTGTATATCGGAGTTTTGAACTCAGATCCTATTCTTATGTGGCAAGTTCTTTTATCTCATGAGCTATCTCGCTAGCTCTTTCAAATCATTTTGAAGAACCACAGAATAACATAAGATTGATAAAAAAGGTTGAGAAACGTCTGTGAACTCTCTGCTTTTTCCGATTCCCCCTCTTTCATATACTCACCATTTTCCATTGACCACTTCATTATACACTCTTGGCCACTGTGCAATGTCCAAGCTTTACAGAAGAGAAAAGGACTCTAAAACATGCACATTGTACATTGCAGTCATGGCTATTCAGCAAAGTCCACGGAAGTCATTCTCCAGGGAACACTGAATACTGTAAGCACTCCTGCCAGAGCAGTGCTCTCTCTTTTCTTGGGAGGGACTGGTTTACCCAGAGGATTCTAGAAACTAGAACTGGACAAATGAAAATCGTATGCTGTGGCTTAAAAACTGTGCCAACAGAAGAGTGTGCTGGAATGCATGCACAGTTTGTAAGACTAGTGTCTATAGAACAAATTAGCGTGACAACTACTGACTTTTCTCTAAACCGAACTCTTTCCAGGTGAGGAAACCAGAGTTCAGAAAGGTTGTTCCAGTCACTTCTAATCATACCAGCACCCAGTTGTTAAGTGAGATTTTATTCAGCCCAGTGATCTTGTTATCACACCAGGGCAGGAAGTGGGTTATATATATGAAACCACTTGAGTTTCGATCAGTCACTCTTTCTGCTTTTCTGAACTTCTACTAAAAGGAATGAAACTTAATGTGCTAAACAGTTATCCAATAGCAAAATCATTCTGTGGCGACCACTGACCCTTTGGGGGAAAAACAATGTCACTACTATTGCTATAACCACTCAACAGAAAGTTGCACATGGACTTGTGTGTTAGGATGTGTGCAGACCATCAACGTTTGTAGGAAATGCTTAATACTACTTTTACCACATTACAGTAGCATTCAGGTGAAACTAAGAAACTTGACGTTCAGAGTCAACCTCCCTCAGGACCCAGCAATTCCACTCTTGGGAATATACCCAAGAGATGACCTAACATACTACAAAAGCATTTGTTTAACTATGTTCATAGCAGCACTATTTGTAATAGCCAGAACCTGGAAACAACCTAGGTGCCCCTCAATAGAAGAATGGTTAAAAAAGGTGTGGAACATATACACATTAGAGTTTTACTCAGCGGTAAAAAACAATGACATCTTGAATTTTGCATGCAAATGGATGGAAATAGAAAATGCTTTACTGAGTGAGGTAAGCCAGACCCAAAAAGAGGAATATGGTATGTATTCACTCATAGGTGGATTCTAACCATAATTAAAGGTCTTTGAGCCTATTATTCGTGATCCTAGAGAAGCTAAATAAGAAGGTGAACCTGATGAAAATCATGTAGCTATCCTCCTGGAGATTGAAAATAGACAAGAGTGTCAGGTAACCTCGGGTGCATGAGGGGGTGGGGGGGCTGTTGGAAGGGGAGAGGGTTAGAGAGAAGGGAGTAGGGGAGGAATGGGGAAAGATCGGGGGACTGGGATGGGGGGGAGGGAGGAAGGATGGATATGGGATCAGGGAAGTATATACCTCAACTAAGGGAGTCATTTTAGGGTTTACAAGAGACTTGATTATAAAGAGGATCCCAGGTCCAAGGAGAGATCCCCAGATTGTTCTCTGGACAGAGGAGAGGGTGCCTGAACCGGCCTTGGCCCACAACCATACTGATGAATATTTTGCATATCACCATAGAACCCTCATCTGGCGATGGATGGAGATGGAGGCGGAGCCCCACGTTGGAACACTGGACCTAGCTCCCTAGGTCCAAACGAGAGGCAGAAGGAAAGAGAACATGAGCAAAGAAGGCAAGAGCAGAGGAAACGTTCATCTGAAATTGGATGGCGATACAGACGGAAACCCATATTGGAGCACCGGACTGAGCCCTCCATGGTCCAAATGAGGAGCAGAAGGATGAAGAAAATGAAAAAAGAAATCAGGACTGTGAGGGATGCGAGCACCCACTGATACAAGGGGACTGATATAATGAGAGTTCACCAAGGCCAGTTGGACTGGGACTGAACGAGGAGGTGATCCAACCAGATTCTCTGAATGTGGCTGGCCCGGAGCCTTTCTGAAAAGCCATTGACAATGACACTGGGACTTGCTTCCTCTGCATATACTGGATTTTGGGGATCCAGTCTGTCTGGACTCTCACCTTCCCTGGACCTGGAGGGAGGAGGGAGGAACTTGAACTTCCCATAGGGCAGGAAACCCTGACAGCTCTAAGGGATGGAGAGGGAGGAGGAGAGGGAGTGGGGGGAGTGGGAGGGTGGTGGGAGGAGGGGCGGAAATGGAAACTTTTATAATTTAATAAAATAAAAAAAAGAAAAAAAAATTGGAATGAGATGCCTTTTAAAATCTTCTCTAACTCACTTGAAGAAAAATAAAACAGCTGAAAACAGTGAACACCAAAAGGGAGGACTTGGCAGTTAGCTCAGTCATAAAGTTGTAGCCCCATAAACATGTGGACTTGAGCTCAAATCCCAACATTCACATTAAAAAAAAAATCACAAAAACAAAACAAAGACCTGGGTGTGGTTGCAAGCACTTGTAATTATAACACTGGGGAAGCCAAGATGGGGAATCCCTGTGGCTTTCTGACCACCCACCTAGACTAATCAGCAAGTCCGGAGCTCAGTAAGGGATCTTGTTTCTCAAAACAAGAAGGAGGATGCCTCCGAAGAACAGATACCTGTGGTTGATCTGCTGCCTCTACACATGCACACATGCATAGGCATATACCGCTGCCCTACATGAAAATACATATATACACATTCACATGAACACAGACACATATAACATCTGGTCATGCAGAGGAAGTAGGAGTGAAATTCTGAGATGATCAGAAACTATATTTTCTTAACAATTTTAATTAGTCACAGATGTTAACATAAAGGGGCATATTCTGGGACACAGATAAGGAAGGAGTGGTCCCTCTTCAGGAAGTGTTAAACTGCTGTCTGTACCTGGATGTGACTGATAACATTTTTATTGACCTTCAAGGTGCTCTCTATCAATCTTGGTGCATTATAAGGTTCTCTTACTACCTGTAGAATGATTTGTATTTTAAAAAGGGATCAATTCAATATTAAGATGGTTGTTTGGATAGACTGTTATAGAGAAGTAAATAGAAGCTTGGGGGGTTCCAAAGTACTAATATGTTGTGTACAATCCTTTTGTACACTGTGAAGATTTGTCACTAGGATTCATTTAATAAAAAAGCTGATTGGCCAGTAGCCAGACAAGAGGTATAAGCATGGCAAACAAATTAAGGATGCTGGGATAAAGAAGGGTGGAGTCAGGAGAGACTCCAGTCAGCTGCTGAGGAAGTAGGATGTGTAGAAAATGACGTAACAAGCCATGAATAAAGTGGCAAAGCATAGATAAGAAATATGGGTTAATTTAAATGTAAGAGTGAGGTAGTAATAAGCCTAAGTGGTTGGATAAGCTTTTATAAGTAACCATAAGTCTCTGAGCTGGTTATTTAGGAAGCAGCTGCAGGCTTCAGAGCTCCACTAACATGTTGCATGGTGGGTTTAGGGTTTTGGTTCGTGTAGACATAAAAGGTTAAAGATATACAGTAAAGACAAATTCAGATGGAAAATCCTCTAAATGGATCACAGTATGTTTTAAAATGTGCATAGACTTAGAAGAGAGAAGAAAAAGAGTATATAAAAATAGTTTAAAAATTATAGGACAAAATCCTCAGAGAGGGCATAAAACAATATTAAAGAAAAAGCCATATAAAGATGAGAAATATTCAGAGCCAGGATTTCGGATGTTATTGTGTTGTCCGACTGCTAAGGGACACTGCTAGATTAAACAAACCTATATATTTTAAAGATATATTGATTTCAAAATTTAAGCCAAAGGTGTATTACTTTGAGAAAGAGGTTATGCTTTTATTTTTACAGGAAATGAGAGGCTGTAGATTCATTCTGTGTTAAAGAAAATCATGTTTGACTGAGGAAGACCCCGTGAAAATCCTGACTACAAACATAAGAAAAAATAAATCTAAAAAAACCTACAAGACATGATACACTTTTTACCTGCTCAAACACATAAGAAATTCATCTTTAACAAATTTATATACAATGCGAAGTCTATACTTGTATTAATGCAAATATGTATGTTTCCTTTAAAAGTTTATGAATTTTCAGGGCAAGTAGGCCAGATACTAATGAAAATGGATGACTCAAGAATCCAGCATTCATTGTCCTTTAATTATGGCTAGAATCCACTTATGAGTGAGTACATATCATATTCCTCTTTCTGGGTCTGGGTTACCTCACTCAGTAAAGCATTTTCTATTTCCATCCATCTGCATGCAAAATTCAAGATGTCATTGACTTTTACCGCTGAGTAAAACTCTAATGTGTATAAGTTCCACACCTTCTTTAACCATTCTTCTATTGAGGGGCACCTAGGTTGTTTCCAGGTTTTGGCTATTACAAATAGTGAGCTATGAACATAGTTGAACAAATGCTTTTGTAGTATGATGGATGGAGATAGATACAGAGACCCACATTGGAGCACTGGACTGAGCTCCCAGGGTCCAAATGAAGGGCAGAAGGAGGGAGAACATGAGCAAGGAAGTCAGGACCACGAGACGTGTGTCCACCCACTGAGACGGTGGGACTGATCTAATGGGAGCTCACCAAGGCCAGCTGAACTGGGAGTGATGGAGCATGTGATCAAACTGGACACTCTGAATGTGGCTAGCAATGAAGGCTGACTGAGAAGCCAAGGACAATGGCACTAGGTTTTTATTCTACTGCATGGACTGACTTTGTGGGATCCTTGTTTGTTTGGGCTCACCTTTATAGACCTGGATGGAGGGGGGAGGACCTTGGACTTCCCACTGGGCAGGGAACCCTGACTGCTCTTAAGACTAGAGAGGAAGGGGGAGGTGAGGAGGGGGATGAAAAAGGGGGCAGGGAGGAGGTGAAAATTCTTAATAAATAAAAGAACAAAGCAAAACAAAAAAAAACCCAAAAAACAAAAAAAGAATCCAGCATTCAAAAGAGCTCCATAACTGCTTACTGAGATGATCGAACTCCAGAGAATACTCCAGCCAAGACATAACCAATACTGTAAATTTTCCCAGGGTCAAAGATTAACAGCATACCCAATCAACAAGAAGTAGTCTAGAAACTAAACTCACATTTCCCCCCAAAATGAGTTAGGGATATTTATTATTATTTAATGAAGCTGATGGTTACAAATTACTACTGGCCATAGTTAAGAAAAAAGCTAAACAATGGAGTTAAATTCAAACATCTCTTTCTAAAGGAAAAACAGGGGATAGGATATAACAATGATAGGATAAAAGGGTAGAATCTGCTTTAATCCAAAAAAGTAGCTAATAGTCTTAAATATTTAAAATTAGTATGGATTTTTATATATTGTTATAAATTTAATGTTTGTTTTGTTATATTGTATGTATGTTTCTTCTCTTGTTTGAGTTTTTGTGCTTATGTAATGTATAATTAAATGAAATGTATAATTAAAAATAAAGATCAATACTCATCTATAGTAATTGGATATATTTTCCATGTCATTAACAAATATATTTAGATAGATAGATGTCTTAAACACTTTAAAGACACACAGAATATGACATTTAATACGTTTAATGACTTAAGGCATTTCATGACAGTAAGGCACTTTTCCTCCTCGCTGCATCAGAATAGCTGATGGGCATCAAAGAAACTTCACATGGAGCTTGTTTTCTTTATGGAAAAAGCTAGCCATGTGGGCAAAGAAACTGCTCTTGTCTCTATTGCTGGCAGTTACTGTCTAAACTGGGTCAGCAGGACACAAGAATGGTGACTGCTGAACTTTGCCAAAAACAGGTACAGAAGTCCTTCAAAATTTCCTGTTTTATAGAAAAGTCTTTCAGATATGCTAGGCCTGTAGGCCAGAGTTGAATGCCCCAACATCATGGAGAAACTGAGTGACTGTCTAGGTAGCCAGATGTCTCTGTCATGAGGTAACATTTCATCCTTCTCGGGCCTTTGATGAAGTTAAAGACTACATAGTTAAAATCTGTGTTTGTGATAATAAAAGATAGATTAGGTATAAAACTTTGGACTCATAAGATAAGATAGATAATAAAATATTTTCTCTAGTTTTGTCAAATGCAAATGGACTGGATATTATAACTGTAATTCTTACTTAATAACTGTTTTATTGTATGTAATCTTACTATGTTAAAGTTAAAGCCTTCCTTCTTTAGTAGACAAGAAGGGAGAAATTCTGTGGAATAATCCTTCTGTATATTGTGAAGATTTGTCAGTCAGATTGGTTTAATAAAAAACTGATTAGCCAGTAGCCAGGCAACAAGTAAAGGCAGGGTTTCCAAACTAAGGAGGCTGAGATGAAGAGAGGCAGAATCAGGAGGGAATCACTCGAGGCAGCAGAACATGTTGAAAATGAGGTAACAAGCCATGAGTCGTGTTGCAAAGCATAGATAAGAAATATAAGTTAATTTAAATGTACATTAGGTAGTAACCAGCAGAAGTTATCAGCTGAGCATTTGTAAGCATTCTTAAATCTCCAAGTTGGTTATTTGGGAGCAGCTGGTCAGGATATGAAAACTCTGCTCACATTAATACCACTTTTCTTTTTCAAATAAGTACAAATAGTTTTACCAAAAATAAGGCTGATCTGAATTGCCCTGTGGTTTGGCTATTAAGACAGCATTTTTTTTTGTTTCTACCTGAAGGAAGTGTGAAACTTTTATCTGATTCCAAATAGACTCCACACTGAAAAATGGTTAATAAGTTTACTCCTTTCAAAAACATTTCACTCCCATAAGAAATTCCTTCAAGACATAAATCTTTTTATATTCATAAACAAATAAATGTATAGTGTTGGAATGTTCATCATTGAGATTTGTCTTTGAGGCAAAGAAGAGATTTAAGAACAACAAAGAGCCAGTTTCCATAAGGCCTATTCTCAAAGACAGTTTATTGTCCCCGATTTTGAGCCTGAGAATATTTTTCTTTGTTTATTCTCCAAAGGATTCCACGGGGAGAATTCTTGCTGTTAGTTGCTGACTAGCAAGACATATTTTCTACTCATATGCATTTAGAGTACTACTCTACCTTTGTCAACTAAGCCAAGCACAGCTTCTGTGCACTCCTCTGTAGATAGAATGACTTTCACACTAAAAGGCAAAGGAGCTATATCCTAAATTGTCAAGAATGTATCCCCATCATCCTTCCTGCACAGTGTTCAAGGATGCAGTGACTCATAGTTCCTTGTAAGACTCCAAGCAAATACGGATTTTCACAGGCTATGATCCAAAGTGGAAAACCCTATCTCCTAGCTCTGCCTCTAAGAATGATGTGACTGGAAAGCTATTGCATTTTACTTTCCTGACTTCATCTAATTTACAAATGAATGGTAAGCACTTTTACATGTCTCCTGTGGCAGAAATTCTGTTTTCATGAGAATCCCTCTAAAAATTAAAATCTTTATGGATCCCAGTCATCATTGTTCTTTGTTTTTGTTTTATGTAACATGGTCTAATGCAACATAGGATGGTCTTGAACTCTTGATTGCCCTATCTCCGTCTTCTAAGAACTGAGTTATAATAGTATCATGTTAGGTGCCACATATTATTTTTATTGTTATTGTTGTTATTATTGTTTTAATTATTTAAATCTATATGATGTACTCATCCTTATGGACATAAACATTGAAATAAGAACACACATACCAATGTATGCACAATGACATATAACACATACACATTTATGTGGGGGTGGGCTTGTTATTTTAGGCATGTAGGAAGACTAGAGGATGGTCTCTGGATGTTCTAAGAATGTCTTACTCAGTCTCTTCCTATTTTGCTGTTTGAGACATGGTCCTTCACTGAACTTGGAACTTATAATTTTAGATAGCCTACCTGTCAATGAGCTCTGAGGGGTTTTCTATCTCTACACTCTGGTGCTGGAGTTACCAGTGTGAGTCACAATGCCTAGCTTGTGTGTCTAGTGATTGGAACTCAACCTCAAGCATATGTAGCAAGCACTTTATCCAAGAACTATCTTTCCAAACCACTTTGACTTTAGAAACACTTAGTCTGTGATCTAGTGATCTAACCCTTCCATTGTTCATTCTGTGCATGTTGGAGACATTCTCTCTCTCTCTCCAGCAAAATCTATCTCTTTAATCACACAAACACACACACACACACACACACACACACACAGACACACACACACATACACACATACACACACACATATATATATTTATACACCCACAATCTTATGACTACTGATGAACATCTCTGGTTTGTTTTGTTTTATTTGTTGTGTTTAATTTTAATTTCCAAGATGATTTTACAATCTTGCTAATAGTCCTGAAGAATAACCACTGTCCCTATACTGTGGTCAATGTACCCCTATCTCATGGAGTTAGTTTTCTGCCCAGAGTCACCATGGCTTCCATAATCTCTATTTTTATCCTGGTTACAGGATGAATGTGCCTTCTGAAATCACATCACTTCAGTGTCCTCTTTGGTTCTGGCCATTTGCATTTTCTTTTATCTCTGTCTGAAATTTTTAACTCCTGCATTCACTTGTTAAATACTTTACACAGATCTTACTTTGTTTTTAGGCATTCTGCCTCACTCTCCTTATTTAAATTGGTCCTCCTCAGGAAAAACTCTATTTTTTTCTGCTTCTTATGTTCATGACACATATCTTTTATTTAATTCAGTCAGCATTTTAGTCACCTTTGAATTTTCTGGCTTTATGTACCAACACCTGTGCTCCATAAGAGCAAAAATACAGCTGCCTAAACATGGTTTATCCTATTGCCCAAGGAAGCATCTGGGGTGGGTAGTCTTGATCATCAACTTGACTAGAACAGGAATCAGCTAAGAGGCAGGGGCCTCTGGGACTGGTTGAAGAAGAAGACCCGTCCCATAGTGGGCAGCACCTTTCAGGTTTGGCCCAGCTACTGAGAGGTTGAAGGTAAAGGTGGTGCTACATGTCTATTTAATTTTATCTCTGTTTCAGCTGAAATCCTCCATTATATTGGACTAGAGTTTCTGTGGTTTCCAGCATGGACTGAAGACCAGGAATTCTCCAGAAATCCTTCAGGCCTTCTGTGCCAGATTGAGATAGCTGAGGTACTCTAGCTCATGGCCTGAAAGGCATTCAGTTTCTCAGCCTCTCCAGTGTGCAGAAGGCCATTGTTGACTTACCCATTCTACATCAGTAAGTCAGTGTACTGCATCTCCTTTTATAATATAGATTCATTCTAGTGACCCTGTACCTTGAGAATCCTGGTTATCACTGCAGAAGATAAGACATTTAATAGGGATTCCATAGGCATTCATCAACTGGTTGACTGGAATTTCAAAAAAGCACAAATTCTGTACATTTCTTATTTGTAGCCCTGTATTTGAAAGCCCTCTGACTTCCAAGAAATAAGCCTCTGTCCAGCTTGAACCTTTGCCCTTGATATAAGCTTTCCTGACTCATTCACCAGAATGAACCTTGCATGCTTCCACTGTCCTTCCAGTGACTGAAAGACCCATCAGAAACATTTAATCTCCCATGGAAGCTATTTTATCCATATAAATCTCCATCGTTATCAGAAAAAGACATTACAGGGGAGACAAGCTGTTTCCTGAATTACCCAGGATTAGATTAACAAAGTTCATTCATTATTAAACTAAGATACTATTAGAATACACTGCCTGATTATGGAATAATAAATAATTCAGCATGATAATTAGCCCATGAATCTCTTAAAAATTCTAAATTGAAAATATTATGAAACAGGATGGATGGAAAGCTCAGCAATAAGGTTCTTGCTGCAGAATCATGAGAATCAGAGTTCAGATCCTATCAAATACATAAAAACAATGGTTGTAGTGTACATCTTTGATATGAGTGCTGATGGGGCAGATTGAGATGAATGGATATCTATGGCTTGCTGACCAGATAGTCTGGCACAATCTGTGTGTTTCAGGTTCAAGACCCTTTATTAAAAAATAAGGTAAGGAGTAGCTGAGGTAAACAGTGGAGATTGATATATGGCACACACACGACAGAGAGAGAGAGAGAGAGAGAGAGAGAGAGAGAGAGAGAGAGAGAGAGAGAGACAGAGAGAGAGAGACAGAGAGACAGAGAGATACAGAGAGAATTATAAAAATATGTCTATAATAAATTTGAAAGGGACCGAAAATGCCATATACTTTTTACACTAAATTATTTCTACAACTTTTAAAATAAATTTCAGGTGCACAATTTATGTGATAGGCAAACCTCAGAAAGTTTCTGGAACAATGTAGATGAGATTCAGTTATATTCTTTTAGTATCAGGGACTAAACCTGCTGCAAGCATGCCCATAAGGAAAGGATACAACCAAATTACATAATTACTCCCGTTCATAGGCACATGAACTAAACGTTGGCCGGAGTGTCATTGTGTATAATGCATGAGGAATAGTGATATGGTTAATATTCCCTCTCTTTTCACAAAAGAGTGCCATCAGTAGCCCTAGGTGCCATGAGAAGGTCAGTTATTCTCAAAGGACAGGTAGGAATATGACTACGATCATTACTAGTCTTCCCAACAACAGAAGAAGAACCAGAAAGACTCTGATGTGTCGTAGGGGAAATAGGACTCCAGGTTCTATAGAATATAAAAGTTTCCCACTGCCTTCTGGTGCACTGCGAAGTCTGGAGAGCACCATTTCCAGGCAACAGGCTGACTCTGCTGGATTCTAGAATTTCAAGGTTGTGACTAACTGAGGAGTTGGGGTACAGTGTAAAATGGGAGTATGTATGACACGGGGTCTAGTGAGCCTCTCTAGCTATCTGCTATCTATCTTGTCAAATGTTTTAAAACATCTTATTTTATTTCTAAAAAACTAATTAACTTAATCTCGGGCCTAGAATACAGTCATTGGAAAAGGAGGCCTGTGATTTTCTTTCTTGTTTGATTTACTTTTTTTTTTGAACTCTCTGTGCTCTCTCTCTCTCTCTCTCTCTCTCTCTCTCTCTCTCTCTCTCCTTTCTCTCTCTCTCTCTCTCTCTCTCTCTCTCTCTCTCTCTCTCTCTCTCTCATCTTCTTCAGTTAGTTTCCACTTTGCTTTTTAAAGCCAGGGTCTATTAATGAAGCTGAAGTTCATCCACTTGGTTTTTAGGAGATACTCCTAGAATCTCCCCATCTCTGCCCTCAACCCTCACCCTGCCCCAAGCACTAATGTTACAAAAGCAGGTCTCTGTACCAGTTTTTATATGAATGATGAGGATCAAATTTGACTAGCATTTTACTCACCAAGCCCTCCTCAACCTTCTTCCTATTTGCTTTCTATGAATAAATTCCTTATGTGTCAGTCAAGCAGTATTCTCATAATCCTTGTCCAAAACATCAACATTCGTGGGTGCTGAAGGGCAAGCACACGATGTTATTCATCCCTGTGTCTACACAGTTTACCATAGACTTGTGCTGAACAAATATTTAGTGAGTTTGACTGAGCAAGTTATTGCCATAACCAGCACCACTGCAATCTTCATGCAGTTACATCCTTTCTATTGAGTGATAGGTGGAGTCCATGGCAGAACATTCACCTGTTAAAGGTAACTCACCAGCACTAGACCAACTGCAGGAACACCCCTTGCTTTTTTTTAAGCATTCTGTGTGTCTGTGGCTCCCTTTCTGAGCATCATTCTCTCTTCCCAGGAGTGTCCTAATAATTCCCCAAGTTTCTACTTTACAGTTTCCCTACTTTAAGATACAACTTTGATTCTAGTTTCTCTGAAATGTCTCCTTTGATCTGAAAGCAAAATTATTTGCCTTTCTTTGATCATTTAGTATTTTGAGCAGAAATGAAATACTTACAACTCACTTCTATCTTTAGGTTAAATTTTATATTTTTAAGATGCCTACAGTGGAGCACCGAACTTTTTAATAATTGTAAAAGGCAAGATTCATGTAATCATTAACTGCCTTATAGCCTTCTGGTTTTCATTTTATGTACAACTTCATTTTGCGTAAAATATGAATGGAGCTAAAGCTCAAATTAACTGAATTTTAATTTGATATAATCAATCAATTATAAAAATTTCACTGTTTGTTCTAAATTTTCCAAATTCTAGAAAATCAAGTACTATTGGTTCACATTCTCTCAAAACATATGTGCTGATGCTGAAATATTCAAGGTTTAAATTAGGAAAGACAACCAAGCACATATCTTGAAACAGCTTCTTTTAAAGATTTATTTTTGTTTTGTTTTATTTTTTATGTGAGTGTTTTGCCTACATGTATGTATTTACACCATTTATGTGGTTGATGCAGGCCAGAAGTGGATTTTGGGTGCCCTAGAACTGAGATTAAGGACAGTCATGAGCAACCATGTAAGTACTGAACTGGAACCCTGGTTCTCTGAAGAAGCAACCAGTAATTCCAACTGCTAATTGATCTCTATGGCCCCTTGAAGCAGCTTTCACAGCATCACAAATTAATGTATAATATATATATATATCACATATATACATATATATATATATATATGTGGAGAAGGAGAGAGAGAGAGAGAGAGAGAGAGAGAGAGAGAGAGAGAGAGAGAGAGAGGAATGCACAGTATTCAGATATGTGGATTTGTCAGTTATTTGAAAGTGATATATACAGCAAAAGGCTACATGATAGCTTTCTTCTCAAACCACGTGGAAGTGACAACCTTCTATGACAATGAGTTTTTCTGGTAAGAGTTCAAGAACATTCTGCAACTGAGGAAATTCCAATGACTTGCCATAATACAATCAGATCTCTAGTTTCTGGTAACATACATAGGCAATCTCAAACTGACTCATGAACACGAGGGTGTCTCAGTTGAAATGCCTTGAACACCAGCTATCAGGTTATTCAAATTTAAATGAAGTTAACTAAGGATGAACTGAGTGAACTTTTGCCAAAAGATAGGCTTATAAGTAAAAACTGCTTTAGGAAATAAAAAAAAAGAATTCAAGAGCTTGGTAATTAGATTTTTTTTTTTTACTTATCTCCAAAGACATTCCAGCAAGAAGTTTGATGTCACACCAAGTTACTTCCCCTGCCCTCTTTAGGAATGTCATTCTCATATTTGTTTGAGTGGGGAGAAAGAAGGGTGGGGAAAACAAGAATTCCTTACTGTGTAGAATTGACTAACATTTAGCTCTATTCACTCATTAGGAAGACATCTGTCATGTGTAAGCTGCATGTGTCAGAGAGCAGTTTTACATATTAAAATGGGAGAGAGATGAAGAAAGAAAAATCTCAAAAGCACAACAAGGAGACGAGACTTGAGGGAGAGTTTTCACATGTGAGGCTTGCGCAGCTATGTATTGGGAAGCACTGGGAGATGATGACCTATAGCCATATAGAAGAGTGCCATGCTATCAATAGAGCCAGGAAACCACAGAATAGTCAGTAACTAAGCCATCCTATGCCACTGGAATGTTGGTATGTGAATCAGCCTTTACAAATACTCTACTCTTGATTTTTTGAACAACAAGCTTTGCCATTCATGGATATTGGTTCATATTGAAAAGCATGGCTCCAGATCACATGTTTGTCCATGGGGATAGTAAGGCCCTTTTATAGTGAGGGCAGAGAAACTGTCATTTTCTTCTGATCTTCAGCCCCACCCCCACTTTATTTTCAGGCAATGGAAGAGAGTACATTGCCAGTTTTTCTATAGGAATGGTATAGGTGTCTGTGTTTTGTGTGTCCAAGGATGGTGTAAGTGGTGTAAGTGGTGTTTTCCTATTTTTCACATGAGAACAAGTCTAGGAAAATGGGTAAGCAGAAAATGTAGATGTAGGAAAACAAGAATATGTATCTAGTCACAGTTCCCTATCTCTGTCACACAGAGTCCTCCGTCTAGTCTTACCATATTGTATAACAAACACACAGGAAAAGAATCCCCAAGAAGTCAGTTGACCTGAGTTAAGTTCCATAATTCTGAGAAGATAGAGCATATACCACTAAAATTGAAAATTAGCATGGGCATAGCACTGAAAGTATCCCTGACCCACTGCTAGTAAGTTGCTAGCTGGCTTCTTCCAGAATGTGTCTAAAAGCTTCACATTTATCACAGACACAGATAATTAACTCCACATTTTCCTTGTATTAGGGCTGTGCTGTTGTAACAGAAACACAAACAATAGAAATTTATCACCTCATAGTTCTAGAGTCCGAAATCCAAAATTGGGGTGTCCTTAGAGTTAGTTCTGTGGATGCTCTTTCAAACTTCTCTCTTGTGGTTTATGACCATTCTTGGTAATTCTGTGTTGTAGAATTGCCGTTCAGATCTCTGCCTTCATCTCGACAATTCTTCACCTGTCTGAATGTTCTTTTGCTGTAGGGACAACAGTCATACTGGCTTAGCATGCCCACAACTGACCTCTGTTTCATTTGTTTATTTTGTTGAGAACCTTTTTGCAAAAGCAATACATTATGAAGTATTCAAAACATTAAAACAAACATTGCTATTTCTAAAACTATTGTCCTTTTCAGATGTGGTCCCCAGTGCACAAAGTATTGTAATTTACATAAATTCATTAAGGAATAACTTGGCTACTGTATGAGTACCTAGTTCATTGAATGTTCCAGGGAGACCAAGAAATCCATCTGTCTCAGTTTCTCCAATACTCAAATTCCAAGCACATGTCTCTAAGCCTAGTTTCTCATTATCCTCATCCTTGTCGTTATCCTTGTCTTCCTCACCCTCTCTGCCTCCTCTGCATCCTCTTTCATGGCTTCTGGAGGTTGAAATCAGGTCCTCATTTTTGTGTAATAGACACTTTGCCAACTGTGCTTTCTCCCCAGCTCAATTTTTAATCTTTTAAGACCAAAGTTGGAGAAAATAAGTAGAGATTATTTCAAGACTTTTTAACTTAATATAACATTGGTCTCATTTGATGAAATATTAATTTCTCCCACACTATTCCAAAGTAACAACTTTAAGATGATTTAATATAAGTATATCATTGCTGGCTTTGAGTAAAATTTGGGATTTTTATCTAATTAATTATGCTGTGAATAATAATTTTATATAAGTCTGCCTCCCTCTCTTTTACCTATCTTTCATTGTTGCTTTGTAGAGTACCAAAACATGCAAGAGTTAAGACAAAATTCATATATTCTAGTGTTGCGCTCAGACATGGTTAAAGGCACAACTTTGCAAAAATACTAATTCATCTGTGTCAACTTGAAGTAAACACAGAAAAAGAGACAAAAGGGAACCTTCAGGATCTTTTAAAAAGCCATTATGTAGGAAAGGCTGGACTTCTGCATTTCTCTTAAACAGTGATAGAAATGCTCAGAAAAATTCTGTTTTAATGTTCTCACTTCCTAAGAAGAAAGGTGCTATTCCCTTCAGTTTGTTTCAATCTGTTGGAAGTGTCATTCAGATCCCACAGTTGGTCCACAGCATCAAAAAGAAAAAAATTTCAACTAATTATGGACATGATTCACAACATCACTAACACCTTTTTGTGCCCTTAATATCTACAACTGTATTTTAAATACAAAATAATCACATTGATTCTGACTTGTGAAATGAAGGAGCCTTGTCTAAAGAAGCCAGCAGGTTTTGTTTTGCAAATAAACCAGTCTATACCTGACACATGCATGTATTTTTACTCTCTCAAGTGGGAGATTCTATTTTTAGACCATTCCTTAAGAGCCATCTACTAGGTCACTGTTAGATGCCAGAGACAAATGGCTGCATTGTTTTAGGAAATGTAAGGTAGCCTCAGAGGTCCACATAAAAGACTCCAGACTTCTGTGCAAACTGAATAGCTTGGAAGTCAAGTCTCAGTCTGTGAATTTGCTGAACTGCTTATAGTCCCCTCAATTTATTTTTTTTCACTGTATGAGGAGAAATGAAATTTTTTTCAAATCTAAGCTGTTTTTCTCTTTTGTAGTTCTTAAATTCAGAGGCAGTCACTGTGATGACTCAAGTGAATCTGCTCTTTGGGCATTGAATCTGTTTTCTTTTTTTTTCAAGTCAGACTTGGAGCTTTGAAAATGTATCAACAGTTCCTACAGACATGGCTCTGAACTATAAAGACAGGCCAGGTTCCCATACACATTTCACTTGTTATCTTTGACTCTCAGTCTACTAACCCCAATCAGTCAAGATTTGCTTCTTAGCCCTCTCCTCTTCGCTTAATCATTTCTCATGTTTATAGACAGTTGAATTGCTCACTAAGAATCAATCATTCCCTGGATATCTTCATTTTTTATACATAGTAAAGCTTAGAAAGCAAAGTCTATCATAAACTTCTGTAAGAACAGGAGGATAGTGATCCATCCTAATGCACAATAGCTTTTCAAGAAGAGTAACTATCTCATTCTGATAACTAATCTAATTACAGTGACTCAACAAAATGAGTACTTCATATGCATGTGAATTAGTATTAAGACATCATCATAATTGTATAGTTAGTAATAAAAATATTGAAAATTTTAATATGAGTTTTCTGGATGTAAAATATACCAACTGATTTCATGTCCTTAAGCAATAATTTTAAACATGTTTTTTTTTAATGCTGCGCCTAATGTAGCAGATCATTGAAGAAGATTGGATCTACATAATCTAATAGCCTTTGCTCCAAATAAGATATAAGACATGTCTATCGTTTGCTGGCTTATAAATCCTCAAGTAGCATTATTTAGAATACCAAACTGAGAGCTAATGATATAATTCATTAGCATGCATTCTTTAATGAATCCTAATTTAGATATGCAAAAATATGGTGGTTTAGCTGACTGGCACCTAGAGAGTCAAAAAGCCAGTTTGATGGCCAGGTAGGTGGCTCATGGGATAAGACCACTTTCCAACAAGCCTGAGGACTTGAATTACATTTTCATAGCCCTTTGGTGGAAGGGAAGAACCTGCTCTCAAAAACTATCTCTGATTTTCATACACATGCCCTAGAATGTGTACCAATCTCCCATAAAATGATGTGGATTTCCCACTGTATGCTATGAATATGTTTTATTATCATTGGTTAATAAAGAAGCTACTTTGGCCTATAGCAGGGTGAAATAGAACTAAGCAGGGAAAACTAATATGAATACTGAGAGAAAGAAGGCAGAGTCAGAGAGACTCACTGTAGCTGACAAAGGAGAAAGATTCCAGAACCTTACCAGTAGGTGACAGTCTCGTGGTGATACATAGATTAATAGAAATGGGTTAATTTAAGATGTAAGAGTTAATTAGGAAACTCCCTGAGCCATTGGCCAGGCCAGGCAATGTTGTAATTCATATAATTTTTGTGTGATTATTCGGGTCTGGGCAGCCGAGAAATGTAAGCACAATCTTCGTTTACAGCAAAATATAGATAAATGTAATAAAAAAAGACTTTTAAAAACACATTTTGATAGCTACAGCCATTAAAGAATCATTTCACCAAAAAAGGTTGCTAAAAACCTCTTTTACTAAAAAACTCTATATTAAGAATTTAAAGAAGAAATTACTGTTTATCTTCTATCTATACCAACAAAAGATAAAAGTTATGATCTGTGTGTCTATACATGATCCAATGATGAGAAGGGGAGAAGATATTTCAAATTCACAACAGCTCCTTTCGGAGAATTGAGGATGCACTTACATGATATCAGTGAGAAGAAGCACAAGATAAAAAAAGAGGCTAGCTATCATCAGTTAATTTAGCTAATTGTCTCATCTTTAAGTATACATTCTAATTTCTTTCATAGCAACAAATGCACAACTTATAGAATAGTACCCATATCTTTTTCTCACAAACTTAAATTTCAATATCTTTGTATTTTAACCAAAATAATAATAAACACTATTAATAATAGTGGGGCAGTAAACACAAGACATTTATAAACTATTTCATGTCATTGCATTATGTATTTTCTATAGTCAAAATACTATTTTTAAATACAGCATCAATAGACAGGCTAATATGGAGGGCAGAAGTCTCATGGAGCCTCACCCATAAACAAAGAATTGCAGACAACTGAGGAATATTAAAAGAAGGAGAAATAGTTTTCTCCAGAATGGCACTACTAATTGGTTATCCAACACCAAGATATCAGTCATGAAACAATATACTTACAAATAAAACTAAGGGGACTGATGAGACTGTATATATATATATATATATATTATGTGTACTATAATTCAGTAATATATATATATATATATATATATATATATATGACAAAAACAATGAAATAAAAGGAAGCCAAATTTTGAGAGAAAGCAGGGGGAGCAGGTACATGAGATGGAGGGGAGAAGGAAGGGAAGGATGGACTTATATAATTGTGCTTTAATTTCCAAAAATAAAGTTAGAAATACCTTTAGAACCTGAGCAACATTAAGGTTTTAAAACTAATACACCATTACAAACTTTACCAAATGTCAAAAGTAGAAGTTCCACCAAGTTTACTTATGTTTTCCTAGTGTTCCTTTGGTGGGAAAGTCTGAACTCAGCAGACATGACTCATGCTTGCTCTGTGGGCTCCATTCAGAATGACCGGCAGTTTGACACCACGGCTTAGCAACCCAACATTACATTCATGATTAATTTTACTTACTTGAGTTCTTATGAGCAACGCCTTTAAGAATCTTTATTCTTAAATGCAGGATATGGCTTCCTTGTTTAGGTTATTATATTTTAACTTTAGGAACGTCTGCATGTATGTACGCTCACAGAGAACATCTTTCAGGTTTTGGTTCTTTCTGTCCACCACTATGTAGGTAGGTTCCAGTGATAGAATCCAGATTGTTAGGCTCATTGGCAGAAACCTGTACTTCACTATCCATAATGCACATGTTTCTGATATACAGACTACTGAGATGTTGTCAACACATATAATATCCTAGTATCACAAATGGTTCCAATGTACAAAACTGGGATTTATCTTACAAGTGATTAAAATCTCTTAGACATTGCCTTATGATAACTTCTAAGCCCTTAGCTCTGTGTACATCAGACACATCTCATTGACTTTTATGTACCCTGGTCAGTAGAGGTCCACCCTTTTCAACTGCATCCTATTATTTCTAACTTCTCTCTGTCATTATTTTCTGCCCCTTGACCTATGAATCAGTATGATTGTGATTGATAGGACCTCTGTTACCAACATCAAGTTATGAATTTGCATTGTCCTATGGGTCAAAAGAGAAATGATTGTTGCCTCGTTAACCTTTGGAGCTTTAAGAATCCAATTTGCCTAATGGCTCTTACTTGTGACTTGAGGTCCCGAGTTGCATCATTTCTCTCTCAAAACCTGATGCTCAGATTCACAGGGTCAGAATACAGAGATAGGCATCAGCTGTGCTCTAAACACGGTTTTCAAGTGCAGGGTAAATGGCAGGATCCGCCAACCTTCCAAAGATAAAGTGCTGATGTCCGCTGATGAAGGGGCTCACCCTTCCTTGTGTAAGTGTTCATGAGTACTCATGTTTGCTGATACTCAAGGATGTGTTTGAACTGCAACGAGGTCAGAGGTTGATATCTGGTGCCTTCATCTATCTCTTCCCTCCTTCATTTTTAAAATAAGGATCTGTCATTGAACTTGGGACTTTTCTATTTATTCTGACCAACTGCCCAGGGAGCCCAGGATTATGTTCACCTCTTTCCAGTCAGCACTAGAATTACAAATAGTGGAAATGAGGTTTTTTCTTTTTCTGTTGAGCATTCTTTTAGCAAAAAGGCAGTGAGACCTTAAACTTCTGATAAATAAATGCAGTACAATATCTATCTATCTATCTATCTATCTATCTATCTATCTATCTATCTATCTAAGAATTTTTATCTACCTATCTAGATATCTTATCTATCTATCTATGTATCTATGTATCTATCTATGTATCTATCTATCTATCTATCTATCTATCTACCTATCTGTTGCCTATCTATCTTTCTATCTAATCTATGTATCTATATATACATGCATATACTCATAAATGACAAATATGTATGGGATAAACCGATAGATAGATAGATAGATAGATAGATAGATAGATAGATAGATAGATATAGATGGATAGACAGACAGACAGACAGATAGAAGTATTTAGAAGAAATCAGGAACTAGAAAGCTAATATTTGTAAAGACTTTTAAATGTGAGTTAATCCACTTAAATATAAAGTATGCCTTAATCATCCATAATCATTATCCATAATTATTTTAATATAGTCATGATCTTCATTTAGGCATGCCTACTGGAGGTAATATGTAATGCCATAACGAATAGCAACGTGACCAGCCTTCCCTTTCTCATTTCTGATCACAGAATCCATATAAGTGAGTAACAGCAGTGTACCCTTCCATTTCAGTCAGGCTGAGTACAAGCCACAGCAGAATATTTGGCCTGAAGGAATAGTTGGCATTTATATTGGTTTGTAGGGAAAGCTAAGGACTTTAAATGAGTTACTGTGCCTATGTTTTGGCAGTGAGGGGCTTATACAGTCCTCATACATCCTACATCTATTCAGGGTATAACGTCTGTCTGAGGCATTGTCTGCTCAGCTGTCAGTGAAAGGAGCTTCGTTTCCTTGTATTTTCTTCACATATTGAGATAGAATTGTATCAGATGCAAAGAGATGAGTTTTGGATGTTTTCGTCTTGATAAACCCCAGAGCATTCGTTCCAATGAGTCAATATGTTTAAGCCTTCAAATCTACCTTTGCTGCAGTTTTCGATTTTTATTATTGAATCTTTCTTTAAATATTGCAGAAATGAGGGATACTTAGTCATAAGGCCAGTATTATAAGAGATAATCACTTAATATTTGTAAAGATCGTTAAAGATAAATACATCAATTTAAGTGAAATGCACAACTCAGTTTCCATTAGTATCTTTAATATGCTTTCAATTTGTATCCCAGAGGGGTCTTCTGGAACTACAGAACCCTAGATTCTAAGTCATCTCTCATGCAGGTTGGTTTTTAATTACCTGGAAGTGATGATTTTTTTATACTCTTCCGTTTAATATATTTAAAATCATATTTTGTATCTGTTTGCTTTGGGAAATTATTTGGGAAATTACTATTTAGGCAAAATTAGAAGAAGAACTCTGGTGGACTGTCTGCTTTGTGGGAGAATTCTGAAATAAAATGTTGTTTCTTAATGACCTAAACTTCTCATTCTCATCCACATCCCACCTCTACACTAAATATTTGAATTAACGTGCCTGGTGATGAATACATTAATAATACTTTCCCATTTTAGAAACTCAAGATGTGATATAGCAAAGAACTCTTGATCATCTCCTGCTCTGAAAAAACACAGTACTAGTTACTGTAATTTTGATGGAAGGAAATTAAAAATCTAATGGATGGGAAACAGCAGAAAAGTTTTCAGAAATCTGTAAATCAGTGCAAAGATTTTGGATTATAGCGAGAGCAAAACCTAACCAACAGTGGCAGGGAAATAAGAATAAGGAAAGATTAATTATTTATTCTTAATTTTATTAGAGTTCTTTCTTACAGCATTGTTTCCTTGAACAAAAATAATGTTGGACATTTTATTTAGAGAGCTCATAAACACTAATATAGAAAAACATTTTATTGGTGGGCACATATTTGAGCATTCTCAGCTAAGGACCACATTTCTGAGTATGTTCATAGAAACTGTTAAGAAAATATGAAAGTTAAAATTTAGGGTAAGCTGGTGTTAGGGACAGGAGGCACAGGTTTGATAAGTTAAAGTAGCACTTTGGAACCAGTATACCTGCAAGCATGCCTATCTGGCATCATAAAGTTAATATGAAAAACAAGATACTGAAGATGCAGTAATATAGGACTTCTACCTTAAAAGTGACTGCCCATTTAGTGGCTAATACAGGTTCTCAAAAATATATATTTTATAAGTATTCCAGCAGGAACTTTAAACAAAGCAAACAGTATATGTCTACATACCCAGTACTGACATCTATACTATATATGGATATACCAATTTTCATAATTGGACATATAAATGAAGAGCTAAATAGTTTAAGTGATAGTGCACTTTCTTTATTCTTTATGCAGTTCAATAAATTCATTTGAAAAGCAATCCTTACTCATTAGTATAGATTGCTATCTTTAATATTAGCAGACAGTGAGCCTACCAGTCTTCCTATGCAACAGGACTGAAATCATCAGTGATTTGAGAACTCCCCAGTGTCTGAGATCTTAGAGTAAATCTTTCTACACACAAAACACATGCACATACACATGCACACAGACAAACACCCAGATATATACATGTATGCACACAAGTACTTCTATACATGTATATATATGTACACATATGCATCATATCTTTTTCTAAAGAACCCCAACTTTGTCACAAGAAAACCAAAGATTGAGGTAAGAAAGAAGTTGGAAAGGGGGAGGGGGAAACCTTTGTAGAGGATTCTCATAATTTAAAAAATAAGGTGCTGGAAAGAAAATGAAAAATGCCTCTTGCTTAGTTCAGAAACTGTTCTCCAAGATTTGAATGTGGTGGCTGGAGAAAGTGGAATATTCTTGTAAAGACAGGAAGCTAATATTAAAATGCTCAAATTAAATTTGAAAGAAAAGTCAAGTTTTAAAAACTCACGTGATGATTGAATACAGGGTCAACTAGATCCTCCTAAGTTTTAGAGTTAACAACAATAGGCAAAAGACTACAGTATTTTGGGGAATTGAGAATATATATGTAAGCATGTTCAGTAAAGTTAACATGTGGGAGTTCATCGAAGTCAACATATAGATGTTCAGTCGAGCAAATGTGTGAGATTAGCATGCAGGCTAGTTCTTGCTAGAATGTGGTTTCCAGTACTGGAAATAAGAAGTTAAGAAAAAGACACCATGTAAATATTATATTAATAATTATATTTTCTCGTTCTGGGCAACCATGATAGTGGACAGAACAAAGCTGTGTGTAAATACACTTTTTATCTTAATTTTGCAAAAGAAAAAACTAAAGTTGTTACATATATTAAAATATTCCTACCCCAGATCTAACATGACAGTTTTGAAAGAGTTTTCTGTGATGTTTCTTCACTGGACTCTCTTTCTATCATCTCTCAGGAACAGTCTATTATCTTTTAAGAACCAGATGATACAGATGAACAGATATAAACCCATTACAGTCATTGAAGAAAATAATTCACATATTGGTAATCCTAGATCTGTAGCCACACATGCTAAAAACGACTATATTTAAAGTATAAATACAAAGAGTTTGATATTGAGGAATTATCCTCAAGAAAATGGTTTATTACTGAGTTCAAATACAGTGTGTATGCAATATTTAGAAAAATAATTGATACAACTATATTTTCTAAGTATTACTATCATATAAATTTAGAAATTCAATTATAAGTTTAAAATATACTTCAAAGGGGTATGGAAAACTTTGGAAAGTTGAAAGGAAGTAAAATTTTTTGAGCATTCATTAAAAGTGATTTCCCTTCCAGAGAATAATGTTTATTCTGTTCTTACAAATGAGGCTATGTGAAGCAGATATTATTCATTTATTCTGAAATACTGAGACTGTCTGCCTTTGTTATGCAATTATACCTTTGTTTCCCTTTGGATTTTTGAAAGTACTGAGTCCATTTTATGCATTCATATGGGGATCAAACATCAGTTAGTTGAATATCCTTAATCTGTGCTTGAAATGAACAAAATTATTCTTTCCTTTGATCCATTTTCTTCTATTATGTGTATTATTTTCTTGGAAAAATGATATGTTTGGGGAAACATCCACATGCTTAATACTTCTACAAAGTGGGGAATTGTTTTAGACTCTGTGATAAAAGTAAATAAGTAAATAATTATTAATACTGCGAAATTCCAGGAAAACAATAAACACATCTAATAAGTTGATTCATCTATCTCAAGAAAATGGACTGTGTCTAGTACCTCATTATCAATAATTAGTTTGGACTGGTAAGGTCAATGAATGATTGTCCACATATTAACATTATATTTTGATAAACTGTGATCTTTTGTTTGAATATATGCATATATTCAACATGAATTATGATAATCAAAGCTTTGTATTGATTCTTTCATAATTTGACTAGGCTGCAGAAAAGTGTAGTTAGCATTGCTAATAATATTACATGGGTCAAACTGGAAGAGACAGAAAGATTAAATTTTTCATGCCCTCTCTTAGTTCTACTATCTGACTAGATTTAAGGAAATGGGATTATTAGTTACAAAACTATTTTGAAGATTGGCCATACACACAAGCTCAGCTAGATTTCAGACACGATACTAAGCATATATAGTAGAAGTATCAGAGTTTTAGACAACCAGGATTTATTTTTACCTCTAAACAGTTAATGTTAATAGTACAACTGCAAAGAAAGTACTAGTTGGAAATATGTCATAAAGAAAGAAAACTTTCTTGGTTGAACCAATACTGGCTAAAACTACTCAACTTTTCCACATTCCTCTTTTTTTAAAAAAAATATATGTTTTCCACATTCCTCTTTTTTTAAAAAAAATATGTATCCATAATAAAACCTGCTTAGTTAATGAACAGTTTATCTCTATATGTATAATTGCAAAGACCAAACACAAAACTATGTAAGCTTCAGCCCAAGTACTTAACAAGTAACTAACCTTTTACATCTTCTTGGAAGCGGTTTACACATACTAAAAGCCCTGATCTATGTATGTTTTCACTCTATTTCTAGTCATTTTTACAGTTACTTTTAGAATGAAAATCACATAAATATCATTTGTCTCAGATGAAGATGTTTTTATAACAAATAATGAACTAAATAAATGGCTGGGTTATTTTAGTACACATTTATGCTCTGATTGCATTCTTTATAGAATAAAGGGGATTTTTCTTGAAAATAGATTCTTCTCTCATACAGTACATCCCAACCACAGTTTCCCCTTTCTCTACTCCTCCCAGTTCCCCAATGTACTTTCTTCTTTGACCCATTTCCTCTTAGTTTCCTCTTCAGAGAAGATCAGACCTCTAAGAGACTACCTGTAGGCAGGACAAAACAAGATAGAATCAGACAAGGCAAAAGTTCTCCTATCAATGTAGAACAAGGCAACCCAATAGGAGGTAAAGAGTCTCAAGACCAAGCAAGAGACTCAGAGAAACAACTGCTGCCACTCTTAGGAGTCCCAAAAAACCACGAAACTTATAGCCATAACATACACACATAGGAACTAATGCAGATCCACTCAGGCCCAGAGACAGCCACTTCTGTTTTTGTGAGCTCATGTGAGCCTTGCATAGTTGGTTAGGTGAACCATGTTCTCCTAGTGTCCTCCATCCCCTCTGACTCCTACCACTTTTTTTCATATTTTAATTTTATATAAATGGATAACCCCTGTTTATTTCAGTCTCTAAGTATATTGATTGCTTTAAAAGAGAATCATGCCACAATTATAGCTCCAGTCTTTAAATGTATAAACATCTGCCACATTTTGCATTTAGCTTTGACCAACACTTAAACCTCATGTCACCATTATGCCATATCAGAAGATAAATCAGAACAAATAAAAATCGATTAGGCTTCCCAGTCACAGCTGAAAATTCCAGTATTCACAGATCTATATAAACAAGCACTAAATTATGGTGTCAGTAAATTTCCCATTTAGAGAAAGAGAAAAATCTATAATCATTTTATATATTGGTATGAATTATTAATAGGTATACCATAAATAGTTTACAAATTCCACATAAATTGTATACCAATTCCATACCCCTATATATTTCATATTAATTTTAATGAAAGGTCTTAGATATGAAAGGTATTGTCAAAGAAATTATATGTGAAATACTGTCATGTGAACTATGTCTATCAAAGATATAGAGACAAAGTAACAACAAATTAGAAATCAATTAGAACCACAGTTAAGAAACTATAGATGACATTACCAATATCTTCTACACATACCTTTATATAAAAACATTATTGGTATGCAGTCCCTTCTTTATTTAGCTTTGTGTATACTTGCTTCAAATTACAATGACTACAGTTGAGTATTTTTAAACAGGAACAACGTAGGACTACAAAGGCTAATGAACTTACTATTTTGTCTTTATAGAAAATGTTTTTTATCTTTGTTTGAGACACAGTTCAGAGACTCAAGGAGACAAAAATAAAATCAAAAGACAGAAACAAATGATTCAGTGGACAGAATTGTGGCAGGTTGTGAAAGATCATTAAAATCAAAATAGAATTAATAAATATGCCAATAATTCAAAGGAATGTTAAATATGAAATCTAATAATGAATATAATGAGTAACTTGATGTGTGTAGATTGAAAAGTAGAATTAAAATACCTGACTAAAATAAAATGTGAAATGGAATTAAAAGTTGAAATTTGATTTTAAAATAATATAGTTTGAGATGGACTTAGGAAAGTTTTTATATCATGAGGGACCAAAAGCAGGAGGAGCCTGTGTTCAAACCTAACCTGGGCAATCTATTGGCATCTAATGTCAATAAATATATATAATATAACTCTATGAGAATAACTTCTAAGGAGAATGATTCACATATTGTGTAAAGAGATCTAGTCTAAGCAGACAAACAAAATTATTTATGAGGAAGTGAAAATGCATAGTCATTAAAACTGTTGGCATCAACAGCAAGGAAAAATATTATATAAACTAAAGAAAGAGATGAGTTAAGTAATGAAATTGGAACAATGTAAAAGAATTTGAATAAATAACAAAAGCAAATGAAGAGAGTGAATTCCCAATTATAATCATTAAATGATTAAATTAAATTATTAATATATAGATAATGAATATGTTTCTAACCCAAATCTAAGAATGTTTTAACACACTCTTAAAATCTGCAATTTTATATAATTGATTAAAAAAAACTGAAATGTTCAATTTTTTGAATCACTTTGATTCAACCAGAGCACCCAGAAAAGGGGTCAACCATTATTGTGGGTACTTTTTTTGAATGTGCTTTTGATTGGTGTAATATATATTTCCAATATCAACTTACAAATAAAGAAATACTTAGAAGAGTAGAGAAATACACATTTAAGTGTGTTGGTGTGATAGTTTGAAATAAAATTGTCCCCAAAGGGAGAGACCCAATTAGGAGGTAAGTTCTTATTAATGTAGTTGTAGATTTATTGAAGGACTTTTGTCACTGTGGCGGCAGTCTTTTAGGTCTCATATATGTTCAAGATACCTCCCAGTGTACCAGACTACTTCTTATTGCCTGCAAGTCAAAATGTAGTAATTTCAGCTCCATCTCCAGCATTATGTCAGCCTGCATGTAACCATGTCCTACTATGATGATAGCAGATTAGATATCTGAAAATGTAAACCATTCCAATTAAATGTGCTTCCTTTTGTAAGAGTTGCTATGGTGATGTGGGATTTCCCTCTGTATGCTGTGACTACCATTGGTGAAAAAAGAAACTGCGTTGAGCCTATACAAGAGCAGGGCAGGAAAGAGGTAAGCAAGGGAAACTAAACTGAATTCTGGAAAAAGGAAGGCACAGTTGAGTGAAGACATGTAGTCTTGCAGGAGACAGATGTGGGAACTTTACCTGCTAAGCCACTGCTACATGGTATACATAGATTACTAGAAATGGTCTAGATCTAGATGTAAGAACTACTAGCGATCTGCTTCAGTAATTGGCCAAGCAGCAATTTAATTAATATAGTTAATTTGGGAGTCTTGGCAGCCAGGAAATGAACAAGATACCTCCTACTACAAATTGGAGCTAATATGGCCAGCTAAAGTCCACTTAAATTCTGAAAGAGTTTGAGAAAGAAATTCTAGGAGAAAAAAAAAAACAGAGTTAAGCACTGCTTTAATGTTATGGCTCCTTTAAAAGAGATTTTCTTGATTCAGTGGTAGCAGAAAAAAAGCCACATAGTTTTGGAACAGCTTCCTAAACCATGCTGACAGTACCAATCCTGAGGAGGTTCAGCTATGGAGTATTTAAATGGGATTTGCAAGCAGAGTGCTACAACTTGCTTAATAACAACATAAACCTTTTGTGTGTCTGAAAATGGGGCAATGTGCATGGCTTTTAGAGGCAGTGAACATGTCTCTGCCATGTTGGACTAGGTAGAGCAGATAGGCAGGACTGCAGAGTTGGTCTTAACCATGCCCACTTAGCATTTAAAAAAGTGCTCCTGGTTAAAAGATAATTACAGTTATGCAATAAAAACAAATTTAGTTGGAAAAGATCTCTAAATGGGTCATAATGTTAGATAAATGTATATAGCCTTGGAAGAAAGAAGAAAAAGAGTATAGAGAGTTATAAAAGGAAATAAATAGTTTATAAAAAAGAAGGTCTTTAAAGAGACAGACTAATGACAATCAGAGATTAAAAGGAATAAAGAAAAATAAGCTACATAAGAGGATGATGTCCCCTCTCCCAGTAGAATTTGCCCTCAGATTTAGGGACATCATTTAGGGGTTGGTTATAATTGATATAGGGATGAGAGAATGGGGGAGGTATTTTTATAAGCTCAGGAATGTTTATCATAAAAGAGAGAGAGAGAGAAAGAGAGAGAGAGAGAGAGAGAGAGAAAGAGGGATTGATTGGGATTGGTGATGGGATAATAATATATTGATATTTGTGAGTTATTGTTCTTAGGAAATTGTATTGGTGTTGATTTCTGTACATTGATATATTAAATATTGTATGCAAATATGCTCCTACCTCTATTTGTATTGAAATATATATATACATATATTTACATTCCTACCTCTGATTAAGATATTTATGTAATGATATACATTGTTTACATTTGGAGGTCATTGTCCTCACTCATTGCACGGTTGTTCATTCTCTTAGTCTTCAAGTTAGATAGATAGAAATCAATAGTCATATATGTTTGTTATTTTATATTTATGCTAATCAAGTTATTTAGGTACATTGAGATCATACTTAGTATAGATAGGATAATCTTCAACACCTTCGAAGAGCTATAGAAAAAGGCTTTTAATCTAACTCATAGTTCTATAATAATGAGACACAATCGCTCCTGGCATCACCGCTCTACTCCCGAGAGAACGTTGAGCACCAAAGACACTCCATTTGGAGCATGTCTTCTTCCTGGCAAAACTGGCCTTTGGGCAAAGAAAAAGCCCATACCTCGACCACTGACAAAATTACAAAATATCCGTAAATGGATAAAAGCAGGATTGTCTTATCTTGCCGAGACAGGGTAAGAGAGTCCTAAAAGGTTTCTTGCCTTTGAAAAATGGCATGTCAGTTACATCACGCCTTAGCCAAAGTTGGTTGACTCAACATTACAAACGAGACTTTGGGTGATTGCCCAGGTATTCAGTTGTCTCTTCCATTTGTTGCACATTTCGGAAGTTTCCCGCTTGTACTTCCGGGCTGCTTGAGTAAAATTATTTCCCTTCTCAGATCTTTGATGGACTTAAGATTAGATAGTGTAGTTACCCTTTACATTATTTAGACTCCTTGAAATAGAATGTTTAGTAAAACTTTTGTTATATGTTTCTTGCTTAATATTGTTTGTTATTTATAACTTTATATTTATTATTTGCTTCTATTGTATATAGTTGTATTTGGTTTTGTTCTGTCTTATTTTAGAAAAAAAGGGGGAGATGATAGGGGAGCTCAGCCAATCACATCCTGTTCATGGGGCGTTTTGCCCTAAAGCAAAAGTTTACCTATAAACCTGGCGGGTGACAGCCCCCGTGCTCTCTCTCCCTCTCAACCTGGCCTGGATCCAGTGTTCCAGATGGGTGGGACTCTGTGTAAGTTTTTCCTTCTGTTTTATTAAAGCTGTATCTTTTGTAAGATAGTCTGGGGACTTTTCATTACCGATCGCCCTGCGTCTTCAATGGAAAATTCACAGAGAGTTTGGATTATGTATATTATTGTGTTTTCTTTGATTTTTTTGGCTGTTAAAGAGCTACATAATGAGAAATATTTCATTGTATGGACTGATAAGTTAAACCAACATAAATGTATCTTGATTTCAGAATTTGAGTCAAAGGATATGTTTCTTTGAAAAAGAAGTTATTCTTTTGTTTACACAGAAGATGAGAACCTGTGGAATCCTTCCATACTAATGTTGTTTGATGGACCAAGAGCCCCCTGAAAGGTCACTGTGAACATCCCCCAAAATTACTTTGTCCAACAAGCAGCCTCCTGTTTTGGAGAGAAATATGCCCAAATTCCCAAATATTGTTTATAAATGCTTGTTTAAAGGGGTATATGCTATAGAGATTTGCACTGGTATGAATCTTGGTCTATTGATACAAATTTAAGGTTGATTTTGTTATACTGTGTATATGTATTTCTGCTCTTGATTAAGTTATTGTGTTTGTGCAGCCCCTTTAAATATAATGTATAATTAAGAAATATAGGTCAATAGATAATCATCTATAATAGTCAAGCTTGTGGTTATGTTAGTTAGATGTATTTCAGAAAGATAAGCATTCTTAAAACCTTTCAAGGACTATATAATATGGCATTTAAAAATGTGCAAAAACTTAGAACTTTTCATGATATTGAGACACATCTGTTCCTGGCAACACCAAGCTACTTCAAGAGGAAGATGGGCACTGAAGAGACTCCTTATGGCATTGGTTAGCCATTTGGTCAAGAAACTGCTCTTGTCTGGACTGCTTGATGGTATGTTGGGTGAACTGGAGATGCAGGGACCACAGAGAAATGACTGTTAAACTTTCCTAAAGGTGACACTTTCTTTTGTGGTGCCTGTTTCATAAAAGAGTCTGCAGACATTTTTCAGTACACAGAAAAATTGACTGACAAACTGCCAATATAGGCAGAACTGTCTTTAAAATTTCCTGCTTCATGAAAAGGTCTGGATACTATGGGCCTGTAGGCTTAAGATGGATTCTCCAAAGACACAGAAGAACTTTGGGTTACTGTCCAGGCATTGAGATGTCTCTGTCAATTCTAGAGGTTTGGAAGTTGTTTACAATGTACTTCCTGTTTACTTAGGTAATAGTCTATCCTTCTGGAGTCTTTGATGGAGTTGAAGAATACATAGAAAATAAATATAACTTTTGTTAATTATGATTAAAGACAAAGTAGATATAAATGTTGTAACTATTATTCTTGCTTGATGCCTGTTTTGTTACATGTAATTTTATCATATTAAAGTTAAAACCTTCCATTTATTTAAACAGAAAAGGGGAGGTGGTGTGGGATTTCCCTCTGTATGCTGTGAATATCATTGGTGAATAAAGAAACTGCTTTAAGCCTATAGCATTGCAGGGCAAAACAGAGGTAGGCAGGGAAAACTAAACTGAATGCTGGGAAAAGGAAGGTGTCAATACACAGATTATTAGAAATGGGTAAAATTAAGATGTAAGAGTTAGCCAATACGAAGCTATAGCTAATGAACCAAGTATTTAATTAATATAGTTTCAGTGTGGTTATTTCACAGGCGGCAGGGAAACAAACAAGTGACCTCATACAACATTATTTCTTCAAATAATTGAAACCCTAATATAGAAGTTAGTACCAGAAATTGGGTATTGTTAAGATAGGCCCAACAGTGCTTTTGTTTGAAGCAGTATGGACCTTGAGATTGTGAATTAGAAAAGCAGTTGAAAGCGTTAAGTGTTGCTTAATGGGCCGTAAGAGTGGGGATATGAAAGATGATGGTGCTGAGTGTGATTTGAACTGTGGGTCCTTGGATCAATAGACTTTGGAGAAGACATTTAGTATGTTACCTAGAGATCTTTCTTGGTAAAGACTGTGACTGCTTTTTGTCCTTGTCTAAAGAGTCTGCTTGAGGCTAAATTGAAGAGATTTGCATTAACTCTTTTGGAAGAGGAAATCTCAAAACAGCCAAGGATGGACTCTGTCATGTGTTCATGCTTAAAATGATTTATAATGAAAAGGAGCAAGCTGAGCAAGGAGTAACAGGAAAGAGAATGGAGCCAAGTCTTCTGTTCAGGGTGATGAACAGGTTAAGAAATAGAGTAAAGGAGGTGGTGACTTCATGGCAAGATCCCACACTGCTAAATTTTCAACTTAAAGGTATATACAGAAAAACACAGCATGGTGTGGTGGTGGAAGCCTTCAATCCCTAGACTTGGAAGGCAGAGACCAGCATATCTTTAAGCTCAAGACCAGCCTGGTCTACAGAGCAAATTTCAGGACAGCCAAGCTTAGGCAGTGAAAGAAAACATGGGAAACAGAAAACTTGCTAATATTTAATTAAACAAGGGGCCGTGTTCCATACCATGATGATAATTAACTTAACTGTAAGCCATGAAAATTAAACCTTTTGTCTTTATAAAGAAAATGTGGTCATGCTATGGTCATGGTATCCCTTCACATCTATAGAAACCCTAACTAAGACAGCTGGTAAAGGGAGGTTTACATGAAAAGTGAAGGCACACTATAAATGTAGGTGTCACCATCCTATGGGCGGAGGCCCAGAATGAATAAAAATAAAAAAAAGGACAAAGACATTAACCATAACTATCTCCTTTTCTCAATCCTCTGTTCTAACAAAATATGAGGTGTCCAAATCATCATGAAGTATAAATGCAGCCCTTTCAAACCATAAAAAAAGCAAATTCTTCCTCCTATAAAGTTGCTTTTTCTGGCATTTTGTTGCAGTCATGAGAAAAGCTATTAATATAGATAGAAATGTTATTTTTAATCTGTTTAATAAAGGAAATTTTCCTCTATGGGTGATCCTCATGAAGACAGCTGACTATATGGGTGGGGCCAAAGAATGATCTTCCCTAGATAGAAGAGAATTATTTAGAATATAGTCATTGCCTTGAAATATTATGAAATAACATCATAGTCTCCAGTCTTTTCGGGCATCTTGAAGATTAGGATTGATGCCGACTATGTTTCATTATTGTTATGATCCATTTTTTTGTAATCTCCCTCTTCTGAGAAGGACAGAAAGACAGACTGAATCAGATATATATGCATTGGAGGGCATGCATATATACATATAATAAATAATTTTACTAAAAACATACATTTATTATCCACATAAAAAGGCTTGAAGCTAATATCAGATACTAGATAAATATTAGAAAATAATGAAGACATTTTTAAATTAATGGAATCCATGAAAGTTCATGTTATGAGAAAAGAGCATTTGGTTTGTAAAAATAAGGTTTCATTCACAAAAGATAAGATTTCTAGGTAGATATTAAATTCATGTCTATGTATATAATTATTTATTGAGGAAGCATTGAAAGAATAAAGGGAAAAAATCTAGAAAGCTGTAACTGATTTCAACTTCTTTTCTGAGAAAAATCACAGATAAAAAGATGTGAGTTCACTTTGAACATCAGACCTTGTTTTCTTATTCATTTGCTCCTTCTCAATTTTATTCCTCAGCATGAACTAGTTTATTGTAGATGGATAAAGCATCACGATTCCATACATCTTCCATCACAAGCCAAATGCAGGCCTGATTGCTTTGTAGCGCCTCTGGTCATAGTTATTTTCAGAGTCCAGTTGTCCAGCAGCATCTCAGAGGAGCATATGTAATTGTGTTACAAATTTGAGACAAGCACTAACTTGATTAGACAGTGATTTTCAAGTCAGTATTACCAAGAGTTCTGCTAAATTAGGCTGGATTCCAGGAAGATGTTTAGAAAGTAGGCATAGAGGCATTGAGAGGACAGCTTTGGGAACATTATGACAGATTACAGTCTCAAAACTAATTTTAAATGACCCAAAGAGATAATGACAATTCCATTGAACAACAGCTCAAAATTCTACCAGTGGTGTTATACAGGTTATGATTTCTATTTATCATATCCAATGTAGACATTGAGGCATAAGAAATTGCTGAGTAGATAGAGTTGCTTGAATGTAAGACTGATGACCCGACTTTTATACTTGGCTCCCAGTAGCTAGAAGAGAGAACTGACTCCTGTGACCTCCATAACTATTCCTATATATGTGAGTGCTAGCACATGTATATACATATATGCACATTATACTCACATATAAATATAAAATATATTGAAATTAGCTTCTCTGAAAATTAAGATCATTTGTGAATTATTACAAAAAAGTATCATTCTTTTTCATTTAGACAGAGTCCATGCTCAAGAGACAGTGTCTCTAAATATTACCACCATATGGGGACTGTTCAAACAGTTGAGTCTATGGGAGATATTTTATATTGAAACCCAAACACTCCTGATAGATTCTTTGGAGAGATAATGAGTTTTAATAATGGAAATTTAATGACTTCAAATGATTTTAGTTGTTTCAATTCTTGACAATTGTACCCTTATCTTAGAACATCAGTAGAAGCATTTGCCTGTAGTTCCTAAGAGTTACCTTTACCTACTACAATTATGACTCTTAGTACTATAAAAATGAAAGCAAAATCTGAAGGACTGTCCTGTTATCACAAAGAAATCTACAATAGGACTCCAAAGGCAATAGAACAAAAACAAATAACTCTAAGCAACATTAAAAATAATATAAAGTATCTCTAATAAACTTTTAAAAATATGGATCAGTATAAACTTGAACTCTGCTAATTTATTAAATTTATTCCCCTGTAGATTGAAATTAGAAGACTTTCAAATGGTTCATTTTTAAAAGTTATTTTATATGCTTTATCAAATTATCTTTCTTTTCTTTTCTTTATTTTTTATTTTTTTTGGTTTTGCGAGACAGGGATTCTCTGTGGCTTTGGAGTCTGTCCTGAAACTAGCTCTTGTAGACCAGGCTGGCCTCCTGGCCTCGAACTCACAGAGATCAACTTTTCTCTGCCTCCCAAGTGCTGGGATTAAAGGCGTGTATCACCACCACCCGGCCTCAAATTCTTTTCCTTAGCATATATTAATCATATATTTGTGGATTTTGTCTGTGTGTATGTGTGTGTGTGTGCGTGCATGTGTGTGTTAACACTATGTCCCATGTAGCCCATGCTGTCCTGGAACTCCTAGCACAGTGGAGGATGAACACGCCTTATCTTCCATCTTCTGTTTCCCAAGTTCTGAGATTAAATGCATGTACTATATGCCAAGTTCAAAACTTTTGTTTTGTTTTGAGATAGGGTAGCTTTAGAGGCTGTCCTGGAACTAACTTTGTAGACCAGACTGGCCTCAAACTCACAGAGATCCTCCTGTCTCTGCCTCCCTAGTGCTGGGATGAAAGATGTGCACCACCACCACCAGGTTTACTCAAACACTTTTGTTGAAGCAAAGGAGCCAGAAGGATGGAGATTACCAGATGAATATGGCCCACAGAATCAACTAAGCGGGGCTCATAGGGGCTAACAGAAACTGCAACTGCATAAATGGAGACAGCATGGGTCTGCTCTAGGTCCTCTGTATGCATGCTTTGGTTGTGTAGCTTGGTGTTCTTGTGTGATTCTTAACCGTGTGAGGAAAGGAGTCTCTGATATTTCTGCCTGCTTTGGAAACCCTTTTCCTCCTAGTTGTTTGCCTTGTTCAGTCTTGATATGAGGGTTTGTGCCTACACTTCTTGCATACTCTTATGTCATGCTTGGTTGGTATTCTTAGGAAGCCTGCATTTTTTTTTTTTTGGAAGGGAAATGGAGCAGAAGTGGAAATGAGGGAAAGAGAAAGTGAGGAATGGGAGGACTGGGAAGAGTGAAGAAAGGCAGCCTGTGGTTCGGGTATATTGTATATGAGAGAAGAATAAATAAAGAGAAAGAAAAGCAAAGCAAAGTTATTTATTCCTCTTCAAGCAGTATCATTATTGAAAGTGAAAGTATTAGTAAAAATAGAAATGGGGACTTCAGAGCCCTTCTCATCTATTCTAACCAAACATAGTCACACCAAGGACCTTAAACGTGGCTTCCATTTTCAAAGAAGTGTATAAAAGCTTTCCCCAAGTAGTGTGACCTAAAATGAATGCGGCAACTAGATCGTCTTGTTGCTGGTTTTCCTTTTCTGATACATTAAACAAATCCATATGAAATGTCAGTGGTGTCTTTGAACTGGATTTCATGAGACTTTCAAAAATGCTTTTTAAGTCAGGGGTCGACTGTCTAGTTTGCAGCTTGCATTGCATTCCTGATCTTTTCTCTGCACTACAGCAATCGTACAAGCGCAGAGTTCCCCTGGAGAAACGCAAGGCTTTGTTCTAAGAGACAAGAGCGAGATTACAGACACCCTCTTCAAAGACCGCATTTATGAAACACTGCTTGAGGTCACTTAAAATATTTGGCTATTACCCAAGCCAGAACACAGGTGAAAGGTCAGATAATATTGCCCTCCGTCGTAAAAATTACTCACAGAGACTAGAGGAACTTCAGAATATCACTTTAAACTGCTGTCAGCTTTGTTCTTCATATTTGCCAATCACCTATTATTCTACAGTTACCCTCCAGAAAAAGTAAGGAGAAGGAACATCATATTTTTTAACGAGTATCATTCACACACAAAAGACATAGATATATTTTTTAGCAGACTAGAGGAAATGAACAAAGAGGAATATTTAAAATATATCATATGTTGCCTCCCGTGATCTCCCAAGACTCACCAAAATTGTTATTTATAACCTTAAATTATTCAAATTGCTTTCTGACTAATAAATCCTTTTCTGAGAAACCAGGAGAGTCTGTAGGTATCAGTATGATTGTCTTTGAGAAGCTTGGTTAATTTTCTGCCTGTATTCTAACCTGTGGTTCAAGTAATATTGACGAAATGTGTGAAATGCTGTCACTGATATTTTATTGCTTTGGGTTTAGTCTTCTTGTTTTGGGAAGATGAACAGTGAATCTCAAGAATGTGGAATGGTAACTTACAGGTAGTATAATTCTAAATAAGTTTGCCGTAATTGGTGTTTAGAAAACCAATAAACTGTTAAAAATCTATTTTCTAACCTAAACTATAAAATATCCATGTAAATTTATTCTTCTGACATAAACAAGTCAGCAAGGTATTACATAAATACTGGATGTATTTGTCCTCAGAATACAGTTCTTGGGGGCACACTGTGGATTAATTTAGGTTTTGATCGTGAGCCAACTACATTCAACCATATGAACACATTACACAGACACAATTAAAATGCACCTATTCTGGAATTTATCTGAGTACACACTTAATTGAGCACTACCTTTGATCTTGCTGTTTTATTTTTACCCCATGTATTTTCAAATGTGACATGGCTATCTTCCAATCATTTGTGTTTCTGTATCATGAAGGCATAAGTAATTTTAAAACTCATTGGAGATTTACAATCTACTTTAGGCAGATTTTGCTCATATTCCTTACAAACTCTGCCCATTTATTAATACGTCATAAGGTCTCTTTAAAAGAAAATTGTTTCATTGATTTAGTATGATAAAACCTGCCATTTCATAGTGTCATATTATTCCCAAATCTTATGAAATCACAGTGGTATAATGAGCAAAGACTAATAATACAATTAGTTGCTGCCCTGTTGCATTTGAGAAAATTTCCATAATCCATTGCTCTACAAAGCTTCCCATTAGACTCAAGGGGACAGTCTTAGGGCTTAGAACATGACATTCTTTTTCAGGGGATAACAAATTTCTCTGTCTTTTACTTGATTTTCTTCCATTACAGATAAGTTTTATTTTAAATGATTTCATTCATACATTCATTCATTTTTGAGACAGGATTTCTCCGTGGAGTTCCGGCTGACCTGAAACTCAGCCTGTAGAACAAGCTGGCCCCAAACTTAGAGATTCCTCCAGCCTCTGCCTCCCGAGTGCTGGGATTAAAGGTGTGCATACCACAAGTGTAGTATAAAAGGGATATTTTTACCCTTCTACTTTAAGTCGGAGACTACAGCATATCCTCAGATAAAATGGCATTACTTCTCATAGTATCAGATGCAGAGTTTTTAGGGAAAAGTTGGGCTATGAACTTCTCTTAAACATTTAGCTATCAATCATCCCAAATATCAAAATTTTAAAGTCAGTCAAGTGGCATGGCTTAACTGGTAAGACATTTGTCTCCAAGCCTGATAACTTGAGTTCAATTCCTGGAACCTATATGACGGAAGGTGAGACTGACTTCAAGCTGTCTCCTGATGTCCATACTCCTACTCTGTGTGTACATATATGGACATATATAAAAATTAAAAAAAGTAGGATTCCGTATAATTGCAATAAACATAGAATGTTAGTGACATTTTCTCCGGTGCTAAAGATTGATATGGTGACCATTTGCAGGCTACTCCGGTGCCGTACTTCTGATTATATCCCCAGCACTGTTCCTTTATTTTTAAATTTTGAGGCAAGTTTCACTAAGGCCTTGAAGTCACTATGTAGCATAAGTAGGTGTCCAATGGATTCTTCAGCCAACTATTGGCCTACAGCTCTTGATCTACTTGTTGTCTTTATGCTGCTAAAATCCCAGACTCACTCATTATTCTGGGTATTCATTTAATTGTGGTTCAATTTTGGAAAAAACATTTTTGAAACCTTAAAATAAAACCGTGCATTTTTTGATTTTATATTATGAATCTACAATGAATATACGTAGTTGGTTATATACATAGATTGGTGGATAAATAGGTTATAGGTAGCAAGAGGTAGATGATAATAAATCAAAAGACATAGATGACAGATGATAGGTAAATCATAAGTCTATATAAACATATATGTAAATAGATGATCTATAAATAGGTAGAAGATACAGACAGATGATAGATTGGCTGACAAACTTATAAATAGATACCATATCAAAACTCTTCCTTTAGTCTCTGTGCAAGCTATCTGGTAAATCTGACTATGCTTAAAACTTACTTTTTTTGTGTGTTTGGAGACAGGGTTTCTATGTGTAACAACCCTAGCTGTCCTGAAACTGCCTCTGGTAACCTAGGCTGGTCAAACTCAAAGAGATCCACCCATCTTTGCCTCCTGAGTGCTGGACTTGAAGGTGTGAATCACCACTGCCTGGCTTTAAAACTTACATTTTAAAGGTTTTTTGAGAAATCTTTATTGGATCTGCATACACACCTTATTTATAATAGTTTGGAACCATTGGATTATTATGCATCAACCCAATTGCCTTCTCTGGAATCATAATTCTTTAAAATGCTAAAGGTTATAAAAATTTTAAATTATTTTGATACTATAAAAATTTTTAATATTCTATGAGTCGCTTCATTTTCTCTTTCAGAATTTGGGTAACACTTTTTATTTAGCTTCCTTTCCCCAAAATGTTAGTTGTTGTTATTTTAGACAGGCTTTTTAGGATTGCATGTGTTTACAGTAATGAAGGTATTCTGTTTATAGAATACATTTTAAGCTACACCCTTCACCTGCAGATGGACACAGTTTTGAACTACTAGCCCTGTACTACGTTTGGTAGACGCCTTGGCTACATCCTCAGTGCCTAAGTGGATGACCCAGAACGAAGGATTAAAGACGTTCTGCTTATTCCTATTATTTCCAGAGTTCTTCTGCCTGAGTCACGACACATCCTGACAGTGTGTTTGATGTGATGGACTGTCAGAAAAGGGAAAACAGATGCTGCTGAGTTGTGTTGCAGGTTCACTGAAACAGCCTGGAAGAATAAGGACTGTCAAAAGCAATCACGCTCACAGCCAAGTCTCTATTAGCTGCGAGAGAAGACATCTCGGCAGATTGGAAGTGGATAGTTCTGGTGACACAGCTCTCGCAGGTGACAATAGTGTGAACTCAGCTGTCACAGATACTAACCATCCTGGTCATAAAGTGAATTTGAACTTTTTGCACAATTAGCCCCAATTCAAGTCTTAACAGGAAGTGGCGATGGTTTACGCAACATTCAGAGCCTTGCAGGCTGCACAGTTTATGGAAGAATCTGCCAGGCCTAAGGGACCAGAAGGTTGTGGGGAAACATTCTGACCCTTACTGAGTCTCTATATGGACAATGTTTCCCTTAGACACAGTTTTTTTTCATTTCTTGTAGTCGAATATTCCCATATGATAAGCTGATTCTTAAGCAACCATGATCTCAGTCTAATCTTTCAGACTGATATAAATCCATCATAAAGGTTAAAAGCTTGCCAGCTTGCAAAACAACCCAGCATTTTAAGAGCAGACAGTACCAGGCCATGGGTTATAACCTGGTCAGATGCATTTGAATGCTTGGAATGTAACAACAATGATGTCTGTTTGTTTGAATCAAGAGGAAAGAATTTATGGACTTCTCTGAAAGAGTTCTTGCCCTGCTTGCTTGCTAACCTTTGTTAGGGCAGAATGAGCTGGGAGGGAATCACATGCCTATGTGTTTATGAACAAACACAATTCATTTTTTAGTGTTATACTAAACGTTCACTACCCACAAACTACAATGGGTTATAACCATATTATCATTTTGAAGAGCACATAATTTAAAAACCATCTTTAAAACAATTTCTGCAAGGAGTAAGATCATACTTCACATTTTCTAATAAAAACCCATCAACTCATTTGCTTCCTTGAAAAAAAAAACAAATGACAAAACTTTTCTATTTACAGTAATTCACAAGTTATTGATAGATATGGCTGTTTGTGTAAAAATTACTTCTTTATTTTAGCTAAGAGACAGAAAACCTTTGACTGACAGTTTATCCTTACTCCCTACTTCTGAGACTTTTGGTTGTGAGCCTAGCCTTTAAAGGCTGGGCCATCTTTTCAACATATGATATTGTAAAAGCAAAGTGTAACTCGGCCTTTAGAAGGCTTTCCTAGTCTGCTCCCCTTCAGGAATGCAGTTCCCAGGAAACAAATATGAAAGAAAGATGGGTGTGTGGGAGAGAAAAAGAGGAGTAAGGAAGGCAGGAAGGGAGTAGAATGATGAAAGGACCCGTGAGAGGAAGAAAAAGGAAGTTGGAAAGCAGGAAAGAATGAGAGAAAAGGAGCAGGAAGAAAAGAAAAAAAGACGAAAGTGATATCTTTTCACTAGTGTTACAAGGTTTCGGGTATGAAGTAAAATGTTTATTAATCCCAGTTACTTAGGAAACAGAGAAGTCAGATCATCAGTTGAAGGTCAGGGTGGGCTGGAGTCTATGTGAAACTCGTCTATGCTGTACAGTGACTTCAGAGCCTTAATGAAACCTGCCTCAAACTTAAATAACAAAGAAAAGTGCTTGGGAATATAAGAGGCAGAATACTTGATTAATATGCATAAGCTCATAGATTCAGTCCCTTGTACTGGAAAATATTATTCACCATTAATAATGTTTGTTGAGAGTAGACCAATGCAATGGATTCTGTATGGACAGCTATATTGACATAAACTTGCATCTTCATGTGTTCTAATAAGTCATTTACAATGAATAGAAAACAAATATATTACAATAAATTTAGATGCATTGAATATTACCTTTTGTTACATGTAAAACTGTAAAAAGAGTAAAAATAGAATTGAAAAATTATGACCACAAAAGAAAAAAGATGATGTCAATGAATCATTTTAAGAAAGCATATGATATGCTTATTATGAAGTATTTATCTGTTCATTAATGGAAAAACAGCAGGGTTCTCCAATAAACAATTATTTTTAGAAGTACAAAAGGCCAACATTATCTCTGTAATTTTAACAATTTGAGACATTTTCAATTTATTTATTCCAAAGTTTTAGAAAAGCCAATGCACATGGAAGAGATTTGAAGCACTTGAAGAGCATGCTGCTGTGAGGAGGGGTATTCTTTAAGTGTTATTCTTGAATGCTGTACATAGTGTGTGTTAGACAGTTATCATGTTAGATAGGTAAATACACATTGTCGGTGTCTTGCAACACACTTCTGAAATAGCGGTGGAGCACCGACGACTCTATCAAAGAGATAGAACTTTATACACGTTTACTGGGGCTGGGAATATTTCTATTTGTGTGTATGACTCTCCATTCCAGTCTACCAGTGATGTCGACTTAGGAAAAGGAAGCCATCAGAGCAGGGAGGTCTCAAGGAAAAGTCTTCAGTGACAGGAATCCAGTGCTTTCCCTGCTTGCAGTCTGCTGTGGAGTAAATATGAACACCGTGGCTCTTTTCCTGCTAGATGACAGGAAATAATGGACATACTTAAACTTATAATAAGAGTAAAACCCTGAGTCTTCAAGAACACTGGTGTTCAAGGTGTTTAAAGACCACGAATGGGAGATGAGTCATAAGGCTATGAAGCAGAACAGAGAGGAACTCAGGAGATGATGTTGGTGATGGAAAATACTCTCTACAGGGGAAGTGCAATGTAGATCGCAAAATAAGCTTTAGAATTTCAACAAGGAAGTTGTTTTTCCCTTTGATGGCACTAACAATAAAAATTTATGTGATATTTCATGCCATAGCACTCTCTACAGAATGGAACATGAGGATTCATAACCTCAAAACAACTCATTCTTCCAAAGTGTATGCTTTTATGTTAAGTGTGACTTTGTAACTGAAAAGAAAGAAACTTAGAATTTTGGAGCCAGAGGTGCTAGATGACTTCAAGGAAACAGTATATTATTGACACAACAGTACAGTTGCAATTAGATGAATTAATTGTGATGGCATGCACAAGAGCTGCATAAGCTCAAGGCAGACAAAGTCCCAGCATGGGGGGAGGGCAGAGTAAGAATGCAGTAGGAGCTACTGGCTTTAATAGCTGCCATAAAGGCAGGGGCAGTTTTCCTTTATGGTGTGAACTCTACAGTACATTGACTATACTCCACAATAGATTCCACACACTAAAGCAACTGGCCAACACCAACTTACTTGATGGATTTAAAGTAATTAGAAAGAGGATGAGGGTGAACAAGGAGATTAGGATCCATCTGGGAGTATTTGGGGGATGAGGAATGAATATAATCAAAATATATTATGTAATTCTCATATGAATAACAAAATACTTATTTTAAAGAAAAAGAAAGATAGAAAATCTTTTGCAGGGTATTTATCAGGGATCTAAATCTAATTAATCAATCGATTCAAAGAACCATTACTATGTACCTTACTTCAAAGCCTGTAGAGGAATAGATTTTGGAGAAGTATCCCAAAATAATAAACAATTTAAAATGACATTTCTCTTACAATTTTCACATTAATAGTATTACATCAGAATTATCTTTGATTTAGTAAAATAAAATAATTTACTGTTATAGTGTTCTATTATAGTTATTGTAAGAATATCCTGAAAGATACTTGTAAATTTTTTATTCATTTTACATACCAACCACAGTTCCTCCCCCACCCCCAATCCTGCACCTCTCAATTTCCCCCACCCCATTCCCATTCACTTCTCAGAACGGATAGTCAACAAAGTCTGCCACATTAAGTTGAAGCAGGAAGAAGACCCAACCCCCTGCATCAAGGTTGAGAAAGGCATTTTAGTGAATAGGCTCCAAAAAGCCAGTTCATCCACCAGGGATAGATCCTGGTCCCACTGACAGGAATCCAAAATCAGGCCAAGCCACAAAACTGTCACCACATGCGGAGGCCTAGTTCCATCCCTTGCAGGTTCCTAGCTGTTATTTTTATCGTTACTCTATTTTTCTCACCATTTCTCCCTTTCTCATGGTTTGTTCTAGCATCTCTATTCTATATATGTAGTGCATTACTTTTTCCCATTTTAGTTTTTGCATTTATAATATGATTATATGGAAAAACTATAATTTTATGGTTTTTGTTCATGGCATTTACAAAAATTGGAGTAAATATTGGTTATGATAAATTTACACTCATATGTCACACTCATACAGAGTTTATACAATGCAGAACAGAAATTTTAGAATTGATTGTAGAAAAGCTATAATTCTAAATCACTAAATGATGCCACTTAAAAAATGATGCAGCTAAATTTTGGTGACATATGACAGAATCAATATCCTGTTTACTGTCAACTGATTTGTTTCAACACATAGCCTTGTTAGTTTTAATGTTAATTGAAGCCAACATATCCTATATTCTTGGGTCTCATTTGTTTCTCATTTCTAAACCAATCTTTCAAAGGCAGGAAATGAGAACTATATTTTCTTGGCACTGAATGTCTGCGTGTTTTTCTTTTCCTACACTCATTCACAGCCAGGAAGCACTAACTGACTCAGTGGGCTATCAAAAACAAAAGACAAAGAGGACATTAAGTTTGGACGGTGACATGGATGTGATGAGGGGTCCAAGAGATGCTGGGGGTGGGGTATGAGGTTGAATATGATGAAATTAAATCTACAAAATTCCCCAAGAATAAATAAAAATAATGAAAAGAAATAAACATAGCTCATTTTCTATAATCATCTCAAGTGCCTGATGCAGTGTGTTTACCTTATCATAAAGTCTGTCTTGCTACAATTTATGAAAAATCTTTAAGCATGGAGTCAACATGCAGTTCTTCACTGCCAAGACCATATCACGCTTACCTGAATTAGCTCTCCTTTGTGTTATTCAGAAGCGGTGACCATTTACTGCTTGATATATAGCTATGTCAATATATTATCTACCTAGAAATGGAGAGCCAGAAAAAGAAATCCAGGAATAACAACATAGGTAGAGTGACTTCAGAAGCACATTGAAGAAAGACAATGTTATAAGCCCGAGTGGAAGTGTTCAAAATGCATAGGTTAGTCAGCATGCTGGGCGAGTTTAAAAATTAAAACAGTGTAGATAGCATGATTTATGATGTGATAGGCTGATATGCATCCTTTAAGTATAAATGTGTTTCCTTAGGTAAGAGGGCTGAGGACATGACTCTGCTGGTAAAGTGCTTGCTTTGTAAGAATGAGGACTAGAGCTCAGATCCCAAATGCCTAATGAGTGTGACCATGTGTCTGTAATCCCAGCTATTTGAAGGCAGAGAATCAGTGCTCCCACTGTGAACTGAGTAGCTAGACTCTGTCTATCAGACAATTCAGAGTTTAGCTGAGAGGCTCGGAACATGAATCCCAGACCCCTACATATGTAAATGGACATTCATGAGTATCTACAGACACACATAACCCATACACACAAAACACATGTGTACATTTATGTACCACACACACATATACACACACAAACAGCCAACAATAGGGTAGTTGTGAAATATTGCTAGCCATCTTTCATGTTTCTAAGCACTGAAGTGGGGTCCTTTGTAAGAGTAGTGTGACTCTTAACTGCTGGGCTGTCTTTCTGGCCCCTCATTGTGATTCTATGCCTTACTTCATGAAACTTTCTTATTTTTTTTTCATCTGTACTGCACCTAACCCCCAAAGTAACTGAAATCTTCTGTTGTACATTAGTCATAAATGTATCTAGACACCTGGGAGGGTGTCAGAATGTCAAAATTCAACAAAGCAAGGTATATTCAGGACTTTTCATCATTGAACAACTGTATATTTATGTCTCTCTAGAAAGTGTTATTGATAAATTATGAACTTCATTAATGCTTGAAAAAAGAAAACATCCCATTTCACTGTTGATACACTGTTGTTACAAGGGGTGTATCTATATTCAGCATGTTACAATATAAAAGTTTATGAGATTTTAATTAATGGAGAAATATAAAAAACTTTACTTGGCCAAGATATACTAGTTTGGTGATTTCAGAACACCTACCCCCACAAAAGTCACAGAACTTTGTTTCTGAGGATTTAATATTTATAATACAACATCTATGAACTAAACAGATAATTTCTAGAAGGAAGAGCACTGCCCCTGGATACTGAAGTAGTATGCAGTCCCTACAATTTGAAATATACCTCTGTGCACTAGAATCGGTACTGTAATTATTTTGTCAGAAAAGAAAAGAATGTATTTTATAGTGATGTGTGTTCTATGGTCACATATGTACAATGCATATTAATATAAATATATTTCATTGATAGCAATATATATGCAGTAAAATAAATACACCGATAGTAAGTGATTTCAGCACTAAACTTTTACCAAAAAACAGCTCATCCAAACAAAAGCCAATGAGAGAAATGTAGAGCTAATAATGTCATAAACTACTTGTCTTAATATTACAGAATGTTTCATCCAAACATAAAGAATATACCTTCTTCTCAGCAGTTCATGGAATGTTCTCCAAAACTGACCACATACTTAGTATACAAAGCAAGTCTTAACAGATACAAGAAAATTACAATAACACCCTGCATCCTATCAGACCACCACAGATTAAAACTGGATATCAGCAACAATAGAAACATCAGATTGCACACGCTCTTCAATATAACTATTAGAATTAGGGGAAGTAGTAGTTATTTTTCATCATAACTGCTTTATAAAGGATTGTCATAGAGTTTGCTGTGGAAATTGTGGGCCATGCCTGTATTTGAACCAATTCTGCTAAAATTAGTTTTATATCCCTAAAATACATAAATATACTTAAATTATTTTAAAATTGTTTTGAAGATTAAAATCCATTGACATTATTTTTAGTGTTCCATTACTAAATATTAGATATGTGTTTTCCTTTCAGCCTTATGCAAATGGGCTAGAAAATGAATCCCAAGAGTAAAGACTCATTGCTCTGCAAATTGACGGAAAACTGCCATTATTGCCAATGTAAGTTAAGTGGCATACTTTCATATTGTTCACAGTTGTTCTCTCAGGCAGTTTTACAACATGAATACCAAATTAATTCTCGTAAATTATGATACTGATAATAAGGTTATTCATGAAAATATCATTTTATACCAAATATAAAAATACACCTACAGATTCAAAATTGGGTTAATCCTCATAGATGAATTGAATAGTTCTAGCCTATTTCATTCTCATAATTATCTGAAACTAATTGAAAATGGCTTTTCAGTTAATAGACTAGTAGAATTAATTTATGGTTTAAACATGTTGTTGTCTATCATGTGCCTACGATCTAATGTCTTAGTTGGGAAAATGACGCTATCAGAGTCCTTAAGAGATATGTATTTTCATAAAAATTTTGCCTTTAATTCATAGCTTTTTCTGCTATACTATCCTATGATATAAACATTTTAAGAATGCAAAATTAATGTTTATAGAAGAGCTAAAATTATTGATAGCTTATAATTTTCTCTGGGAAATGATTTCAGACAAAATTTGTTTTAGAAAAAATACACCCCATTGTGCAATTATGTGGTGTATATAGACATGTGCACAGACAATAAGATGTTTCAGTCTACATGAACTTTTATTTGAAGCTTGTTATTTGAAATTCCTTTCAAATGTTTTTAGACAATGATTATTGAGTACCATGAAGACCCATTAAAAATGATGGACTATGTGATCAGATTTTATTCAAGTTAGAACAGCTTTATTACTTGTTAGGAATATTTTATCCACACCATTCTTCAGATCTTTTAACTACCATCTTTTATATTACAACATAAACTATCACTAAAAACAAAATTTATCATGTTTTTCTGGAATATGTCTTCTACTTGGTATGATTGAAACTTCAGTTAATGTTTCTCATTATTTTCAGAAGATCTAACCATGAAATAATGTGTTTTCTTTGTCAATTAGCATCCTGGATATTGCATTGAAAGTATTTAATAAATGATTAAAGAATAGATTAGCTAATGATAATATATCATTTGCTTAGGAATTTAGAGAGATCTCCTTTTTCTTAAGAAAAATGTGTGTATTTGTTTTTAAACTAGTAATTTGGTATCCATACTTTCTGATTGCTATTATCTATGAAGTTTTATGTTATTGTTCCCAAAATTACTACTTGGACTAAGGAAATAACTCAGTGGGTCCAAAAACTTGCTCTGACAGTATGAGTACCTGTGTCTAAGTCCTCAATATCTTCATGAAAGGTGGGGCATGACTGTCTATGCCTGTAACTCTGGAAGCAACACCCTCCCCTTCCTGTGTATCAAACAACGCAATCTCTAAATACCAGTGATGCTCGCCCCTTCCCGTGTGCCTAACACAGGAAGTGAGCAGTAGAGCTGGTAGATTCAAAAAAAACTCCCTGGTCAGCCAGCCTAGCCAAAATGGTTTAGAAAGAGATCATGTTTCAAGTCGGTACGATGGAGAGATATTTGGGAAAGTGTCTGACTCCATGCTCTTGCCTTTTCATGCTAATGCACTGGTCCATGTTTCCACTCAGTCTCCTTATACACATATCACAGACACACACACACACACACACAAACACACACACACACACACACCACAAACACCACAATTACTAACTCAATATTTGATATTTGTGAAATTGTTTGAATTACTTGCTTATAATTATTAGTCTTTTATTTAATGGTGCTTATAAGCTTACAAACCTTTGTATGATTACTACTTTTCCAACAATCCAATGAATAATTCAAACTCATCCTGTATCTTAACTTACATATATCTCACCAGCAACAGGAAAATAATTCCACTGAATAAGGCTTAAAGTCTTGTATTCTGTAACTGATTCTGAATTCTAGGGCTACAGACTGATTTTATTATTTTTTTTAGCACGAATCTATTTCAAGCAGTTAGACGAAGAAAAGAAATCAGTAAGAAACAGAAGTGTAATCCTTAAAGACATATACACATGCATGTAAAAAGAACCATAAACTTTTCTTTTTAAAATTTTTGTTTATTTTATCTTATGGGATATGTTTGTTTGCCTGTATGTATGTACGTGTACTATGTGCATATAAACTCAAAGGTATAAGAAGAGAGCATTGAATCCACTTGATCTTGAGTTACTGATAATTTTAAACTACCATATGGGTTCTGGGAACCAAACCAGCATCCTCAGCATAAACAGTCATTGATTAAGTACTAAGCCATTTCCTATTTCTTTGATGCCTAAGAATCATACATTTTACCACAAGCTTCAAGAAACAACAACACACACACACACACTCACTATTCCTGGATCATAGATGTCTTTGTTCAAATCTTAAAAAAATTAATATTTTAATAATAATAAACATTTATTTATATAATAAATAAGTAATAGTTCATAATGTTTATAAAAATTATTATTTATTTATTTTTACAGAAGTTGTGGTATTTTGCTGCTAGGTTGATAAACAAACAATTAACTCTTTCATATGGACAATTTAAAATATTACTGTTGCCATTACCTTCTCATAAGTTGAATTTGTAACGTTGTAGCTGAAACAGAGCAACTGAAGGATCCATGTGTGTGAATATGGAGGGCAAGACTGTGGTATATGCATATATGTGGTATATGTGTATCAGGCTGATTCTAACAGAAAATGTGCTAATTCCACACACCTTGAGATTAATGAAAAATTCTTACAGCAAATTGTCACCTCTTCTGTTAAGATATTACTGATATTGTCATAATGACCAAACTCAAATATAAATGCATGTAAAGTTATTTTATTTAAAAGCATTTAAGCAGAAATAAGCTACTGATCAAATTGGAAGAATAAAGCTCTTCGAATACACAGACATGGTAACACACATGTGTCTTCTTACAGGATGAGTTTGGAGGCCAAAACACATTTTCATAATTGTAAGATCAAATGTTATTTCGTGGACCGAAATGTATTCTGAAAACTGTATGCTGGTTATCAAAACAATACAGAAGTTAAATCAGGAACAATTGCCTTGGTATTTTAAAGGAGAGTTTATGACAGCCAAAACTTGAACCAGGAAGACAAAATGTCTTTAATTTGATCATTCTTTGCTTGCAAAATGCCACAGACATTATTTGTTTTGAAAGCTATGGAGCTATGTCCTGATGCTTTGGAAATATCTCGTTCTTCTTAGTATACTGAAGTGTTTCTGGCCCTTTCTTTCCTGTCACCAGCTTCATCCATGCTGTTAAAGCATGCTGTCTACTTTTGTCACTGGAGGCATGCACTGACTGGGCTCTCTTCTGAACTCAAGCAGAGACAAAGTATCTGGGTTTCCTTAGTGATATTTTGAACACATTTTTGCAGTCTTCCCATCCAGAGCACATACTTCTGGTGGAATTCCTGTTGTGTGGGAGGACAGCTAAGCTGCATTCACACACTGGCCCTTCCAGATGTGCCTCCCCACCCCGGATTGATTTCAGTCCCCCTGTCTCAGCAGCCACACATGTGCTGCTGAAGTCTGTCTTTAGCATCGGAGGCTGATAACTACTAGGAGCTTTTGAGCTGTTTATCTGATTGGTGTTGCTTCTGTGTGTATTTACACGTTCATGTTTCCTTCTTTCCTATTATAATTGTGAAAATGTTCGCGTCCAGGAAGTACTGCCAACTGATTAATTACATTAAGTGGGGATAGCAAGGGCTGGATGGGGGCAGGTGACAAAGAAAAGGCATTCAGGATGATCAGATATTGTGTCCTGTTATGAAAAGTATTATTCAATAAGGATAGTAAGGCAGGGAACAGAAGGAGAACTGTTACCATTAAGCATTGTCAACACAGATTGATTTTTAAAAATTATCAATAAAATGAGTATCTATAGCACACTCACAAACAAAAACTCTGGTTTCTCTTTAGATCATACAAATCTTTAGCATTCTAAAGCACACCCACAAAAGTAAGACTTGTAATGGAGGCCAGGAGATGAGACACACAACAACATGGGTATTTGTTTCAGTCACAGGAAGGTCACTGCGGGGATGACTTCAGGAGACACCTGCCCGAGCTGTTTTGTCAACAAGCCTTTGATAGGAACACAACACACAGTCACTTCCTACCAGGATGTGTTCTTCCAGACCGGTGTAGAGCTTTGGCTCACTGGTGATGATGGGGGACTTGAGAGGGGAGATTTGGAATGCACCATCACAGCCACACAGCCATCACTGTTCGGAGGCTGATGATTGGAACACCTGGGGACGATAAAAAGTCTAGTGAGATGATTGACACATAATACTACAATAAATGGTACTGTGCACACAACTGAAGGAAAGACGTCATTCACAGGAAGCGATCACAACTCTGGCAGCTGATCCCCTCCACTAGGGAAACATCCAGTGAGTAAAACTCCAATGCCTTCGGAGTTCAGTCAGGCACAACAACTCCCTATGTGTCATTATTTACCCTTTTGAAGTACACACAATCCAAACAATACCTGTCTGTATGCATGACATGTTTTCAAATAAAAGAAATTAAGAGTACAGCTTAGCAAGAAAGAGAAACATCCTATCTGACCTTCTGATAGCTCAGCTCTTTCATCACCATATTCCAGTATATTATAGCTATTTTTAAAACACAGACCACAGGCTTGCAATGTTGTGAAAACAAAAATATCACAATGTGCAATGGACACCGTGCGTAGCAGAGATTCATACTTTCATTTCTCAACTTTCTGTCATAAGAACAGGTCCAACATTGTCTCTCACTGGGAAAGTTTCCCTGTCCTTGAAAGAGAAAATATTTTCCTGATTTAATTAAATCAGGGAAATGGTTTCCCTCCGTGCTAACATCCCTGCAGGGGATCCTATCACGGATGGACTTCCTATGTTGATGAGTAACTTTTATTTTCTCAGTCATCTCCATAATCATTGCTTACTTTGAAGAAATGGGGAGTTTTTGTTTACTGTAGAGAAATGTATTTTCTAATTGTGTAAGTAATTTTTGTTTTCTTTACTGGATGAGGCAAAGAAGGAAGGAAAAACATAACTTGTTTCGTGCAAGAAGAACTGTTGGGTTAACTGCCCAAATGAAAACTTTCCCATACTGTCTTAGGAATGAAAGCGTATCCTGATCAGTAACCCTCACCAAGTTCAGAGGGTTAGAGGTGATTCAGCTTCCATGAATGTGATCTGTTCTTATTTAAAGAAAGGCCCCTGAGTCATGTGGAGTTGTGTCAAAATGTGTGGTATGTCATGTTATTTTAAAAAGACAGCTTGGAGAACGGAAATTGAACTATCGTTTTTTTCAGAGAACTTTGCCCTTCTGTAGAAGTCATTTCCCACACATCTCACTTACTCTGTAGTGCGGCTGTGGTGTATTTTTATCATAGATATATCCCTAATGACTTCTCATGTCAAGCTTGTGAAAAGAGCTATTTTTCATTAATATTTATCCTCAGATGCTGTTAAATGCATTGTTTACAGCTGAATGCATTTACTATTGATCTCCTATCATCTTGGTGGCTCATCTATTTGAAAGGATAGCTAAGCACATACATTTGTTATTTTTAACAATAGAAAGAAATGCATAAACTTAAATGGGCTTCAGCTGTCTTAGCTAAGACAATTAGGAGTAGGGCCAATCTGGTTTGTATTCTGAATTTATAATTTCATATAAAAATTCATAGAAAGCAAAAAAATAGAAAAAATAATTTTAAAAAAATGAAAAAAAGTATAAATAGGCAAAGGACTGTCAGGGAGGTAAAAGGCAGTTTCTATAGAGGTGTGTTCTGTGGTAGGTTGACTATGCTCTGATAGATATTTCCATACACATGTGCATATGGAAACACAAACGTAAAAAGGTCATGAAATTAAAAGGATATGTGTGTGTGAATGATTCAGGAATCTGAGGGAGGATGGGATAAAAATGATTCCACTTGTATAAAATTCTCAAAGAATAAATTAAAATACTATATAAAATAAGTAAGTACATGTAAAGAACATCAAAAGTACTTTGAGGGGTAAGATAACAGTTATGATGGTTTATAACTTCATGGGTTGTGATCAGGTATGAAGAATTGAATGGGGACATATTCAACTACATATGTAGTTCTGTTTTCATGAGTCAGTGTTTGCTTTTGAGAGTCTTTCTTATACAACAGGAATATTATATATTTCAACTCTAGTTTGGGTAAGTTGCCTCTGGATCTTTGACTCAGTTCAATCAGCCAAACAAGTGATTTAAGCCATTCCCAACCCTATAGCTAAAACACTGGGTCAGGAAACCCTATCCATACTTTTCAACATGGCCCAACTTTTGTTTATTTCAGTCTCAATCCAATGCCTTAAAGATGTATTTCCATTGTTGTCCCTGTTTTTGCTGATGATAATTAGCCAATCATGTCACTGCTTGGGCATGGATTTCAGTCTATCACATGTATTAGAATTGAGTCTAATTGTGGATTTAGATGGAAATAGCATAATTTTAGTATACTTTCAGGGCTGACAGAATTCGATTCCAGTATCACTGGTGAGAGGTACATATTAGAATGTGGTGCTGAAGTACTGTGGCAAAGCAAGCTCTGTCTCCACTGGAAGACAAAGAAGCCCGACAGAAATAAGGACTCTATGTTCAGATCTTCACCAGAATTTGCTCATATATACCCATCCAAAATTCCTGGATCTCACTAGTTCATAGTCCTTGTACTAATTTTGATTAAAAAGACCCATTAAGCTTGAGAATTCTGTATAGGCTATAATGGATCCAGCCAAAACTGAAGTTTCATTTTCATAAGTCTTTACCCTATGGTCATGAGCTAAGAATGCCTTTTCAAGCAAAATTGTAAGTGCCCTTTATAGAAAATTTCCTACAAGTTTAGCATCCTTTGTTCATCATTCACATCTCAAGTTCTTCAGTATGATTAAAAGATACCAAACAACCTAACTATTAATCTCCTTTTTACATAAAATTGGACCAATTGCTTAGCTCTAAATATACTTTGTCATCCAGAGGTACAAGCTAATAGACACTAGTAGGAAATATGAAAATGTTTCTTATTTCCTTTAAAAATATTATGCAAGTCTCTCTCTCTCTCTCTCTCTCTCTCTCTCTCTCTCTCTCTCTCTCCCTCCCTCCCTCTGTGTGTGTGTGTGTGTGTGTGTGTGTGTGTGTGTGTGTGTGTGTGCCTGAATGCCCTATGTGCAGATCTTGACAGAGAAACACACCAGGACCTCCAAATTCACTGGAGCTTGAGTTACAAGAGGGTTATAAACTCCCTGATGTGGGTACTGGGAACTGAATTTAGGTCCTGTGCAAGAGCAACAAGAACTTGTAAGTTTTTCCTTTCTTCTTTCATTCCTTCCTTTTATACCTATTTATTTATTTATTTTGGACTTTTTGAGACAGTGTTTCTCTGCATAGCACTGACTATCCTGGTACCTTCTCTGTAGACCAGGCTGACCTCCAACTCAGAGAACCACATACCTCTGCCTTTTGAGTGCTCAGATTAAATGCATGTGCTGTTAAAGTAAATAATAAATTATTTTAAAAGTATAAACAGCCAAGGGCTTTTGGGGGGAATAAAAGACAGTTTCTAAAGAGGTGTGATCTGTGATTGGCTGGTCGTGCTCCAGTGGGTGGGCCTACACACATGTGTATGATTTCCTTTTTCATCCTAAATACCCAGCTCTTTGGCCCACATAATATAATGAAAGATTCTTTTCAAGAAGCCTTTATGTTTCAGGTGAGCCAAAGTTCTCCACAGGTCCAGAAGAACACATCTTGGTGGGATGTGACACAAAAAAAGGTGACTGTTGAACTCTTCTATATCGGCGAATCAATCCCACACCAGTTATGTTTTAAGGGGTTATTTATTTTGGGGGGTAAAACTTACATACACCATAAACCGTCAGGAAGGGAGCCTAGTTGCAGGAGCCGGGAGCAGGAGCCAGGAGCAAGCACCGGAACCAAGAGCCGGAACCAAGAGGGCCTGATCCGGATCTGCTTCTCTTTTTAAAAGAGAAATATACCACGCCCCAGTGGGCTGGTATTTCAGCAGCTATTGGCTGACGGAGCGGAAGTCGCTCCCCGCTGCACTGTGGGCTCGTATTTCAGCGACTATTGGTTGAGGCAGCGGAAGTTACTCCCACAACACTTCTAAGGCAAGGTAGGAAAGTCCTTCAAAATTACTGCTTCACAAAAATGTCTATCAGATATTTTAGGCCTGTAGTTCAATGAGGGATGCCCCAATGACACAAAGAAAATTTAGGTGGTTGTCCAGGAAGCTATATGTCTGTCATTTCTACAGTTTTGGAATTTGCTTGCTCTGAACTTCCTGTTTACTCAAGCAATATTCTTGGATCTCAAATGGGGATTCAAGAATACAGTGGTATATAGTTTTCCTTGCTACTAAACTAAAAAAATACATAAAAGATAAAAGTTTATAAAGTTCAAAAATGCAAAAAGCTTAAGTTGTTTATGTAAGAAGATGTTTAAATGTATAAAAAGATATTTTTAGGATGGTAATACAAGTTATGATAGAAAGTAGTTTAGGTAGAAAACTAAGATAATAGATTGTACAGCATATTCTCCTAATTTGTTAAATATAATAGGACTATATATTGTAAATGCAATTCTTACCTGATAATTGTCCTTATTGTATATAGTTTTACTATATACTTTAGAGATAAAATGTTTCCTTTTTAATTAGACAAAAGCGGAATATATTGTGGCATATTTGCTTATGCTACTTGAAGAAAATATGTCACTGTGATTGTTTTAATAAAGAGCTGAGTGACCAGTTGCTAGGCAGAGAGAATAGGTAGGACCTCTGAGCAGGGAGAAAGAGAGAAATTGGGAGGAAGAATCTAGGCATGCAATTTCTCAAGCAGACTTGGAGCAAGTTGGATGTGTTGTACTATGAATAGGTAACCGAGACTTGTGGTAGAAAGTAGATTAAAGATATAGGTTAATTAACTTATAAGAGCTAGTTGGCAAAAGGCCTAAGATAAGACCAAGCTTTCATAATTAATTAAAAGTCTCAGAGTTCCTATTTGTGGTATAGTTGTTCAAAAATAGTCTGACAAGAAAGCTTACTACAGTTCCATGTTTTGGCCTCAAGCCATTCTCACACTCACACTTACCTGGTCCAAGAATAAAAAGATATCCAAAGGGGTTGCAGGATCGTCTGTAGTACCTCACATCAACTCAAGCAAATAAATGTCAAGTAAAGTTCACTTTATAATGCCTCTCTTTTTACTGTGGTCCACCATCATCACTGGCAAGATTCTTGAATTTTGAAAAACATAGCTCATCTCTGGGCAGCTGAGATCTTGAAGACCCCAATGCATTTCTCCCCAACACTATCTATTGCCTTTCTCAACTTTCCCACTCTTTGTATACTTTGGATTTTCCTACCTTTATGCAGAAGAGATTCTTCTTATTCTTTGTATTTATTTTTAGAATCCAGCTATGTTAAGTCTTGATTGAATGCCTGAGGACTTTCTCCCAGGGTTTCTAATTGCTTCAGCAATGCTTCTTAATGGATATTTAAGGCATCTAGAAATAGACTAAAGCATATACTATTATTAAATCTGAACTGCTTTTTCAGAAAGGAATTTCAGGACAGTTTCAATCCTAGCACCATAGCCAACAGCATATTTTTAAGGTAGCTTATATGTGGCATGAATCTGTTATGGGTTTCATAACAGTGTATTAGCAGTCATCCACATTGAATGATACTGTCATTTGCATCTCATGGGTATCCTTGTCTATCTTCTGTTCTCATTTCATGGGTTTTCACCTTACACAGGATAACAGAAGAAAGTACAAGAAATCTCATAAATAGACTGAATGTATTCTTCATTTTCTTGTCAAGTCCTTGGGAGCTCAGGATTGTGAAAGGCAGACATGATGGAAATTGAGTATGAGAAAATCAAGATGAGAACAAGAAAAGAAAGCCTTGATAAGAGATGGACAGCAATAACCTCAGATACTGTGTTCTTAGCTTGTGCTGATCTTTCTTTGAGATTGAATAAGTGAATGTTCTGACCTATGCAAACTCATGGATCTGTCACCAACTGTAGCAGGCGTGGTCGATAGATAGAATAAACAGACCAATACTATATAAAATATTTAGCTTTTAATAAAAAAAGGGAAAACTTACACCAGAGTCCCAACAGTCCGTCCGGAACACAGAGGCCATGAGAGAGTGAGTGGGGAAGCACCCGCCAGGTTTATAGGTAAATTTTTGCCTTAAGGCAACACACCCCATGGACAGAATGTGATTGGCTGAACTTCCCTATCAGCCAACACTATGGTACTGTGACACTGCTCTGCATAGTTGCTTACTCACAATACACAAGCAAATACAGAGGCATCTGATTCACTTCTGATTGCTGGCATTTAGTGAAGGTAGGGAATCTAGCTTGTTTCTAGGAAGACTGTATCACAGGTTTATATTGTTGACATATTTGAAAGGAACTTTCTAAGTTGTGATGACACAATGCAGAATCTACTCTGGAAGAGTACATAAGAATGTAAAAGTGTTTATTTAAGGAAAGGCTAAGAGGGTCAAATAAAAATGTAACATAATAGGAAGCAATAGTGAGATGGCTCAGTGGGTGAAGTACTTGTCACACAGAGTTAAGAAGGTTGGAATTCACAGAATCATGTAAAGATGGCTGTGCCAGCATGAATTCTTAGTCCCAACACATTTACTGTGAGTATGGCATGTAAACTTTCTGATATTAATCACCATTGATGCCTCCTTTTTGTCTGTCAGTTTTTATATTTTTTAGGTTATTAACATTAGTTAAATATATTTATGTTTGTTCATTAATTTAAGGGTGATTCAAACTCTTTCCCTTTTATGATTTGGAATTGAAGGATTTTCCCAGAACTTAAATGTCCTCAACTGTTGGTACTAGAGAGAGATATGTGATATGGTAAGAGAATAGAGTCTGGGAAATATTATGGTTTGGTTTGTAAATGTTTCCGAAGTGTTTATGTGTTGAAGGCTTGGTTCTCAATGAAGCAGTGTTAATAGACAAAGAGTCATAATGTCTCATGATGACTTTGAGTTCATGGCTAAATCGACCCATTAATGGTGTTCAACTGTTTCCTCCACCATATATTGCAGGATAATATACAACCAATCTTCATGCCAAAGACGATAAAACTACAAGATCATGGAACAAGACCTAGGAAATTGTGAACTAAAATAAGCTTTTCTTCCTTTGAAACAGATTTTCTTACCCATTTTTTTATAATAATAGAAATTTAATCAATATCCTCTCAAGACTAAATATGGATTGGTTATGATAAATTCTAAAATTTCTATCGAAAATATAGTACTGTTAATCAAATCAAGTACCCCTAGTTCTTGTGGAATCTCTAGTGAAGGCAATGGATAGGGATCACAGTTTCTCCTACTCGTTCATGGCTCCCTGTACATTCATGAAAATGTCTTTCTTGTTGGATTCCTTTGTAATTTTTGGTTCCAACTTTTTTGTTTGTATTGTTTTATAATGGAGTTTTTTTTTTTACTTGAAAGGTTACTTGATCTCTATTAGTCCCTTCTTTGATATTTTGCCGGTCTTTCACCTTGAAGGCCAGGTCAGACTCCATTTGACCCTCAATCTTGCAACTCCCCTCTGAAGAAATGGGTGATTCTGTGCATTTTAGGCACACTACATACTCTGTTGTATTTTAACACCACTGATCAAAGATCTTCTGTATTCATATCATAATGTAGAAGACTCAAGGATGGCTCAGGAAAGATTGCCTAATGACTTCTCACTTTACGAAGATTTACTTGACTCATCTAGCATGTATTCTCTTACCTATGAAAAAGGGTTTGCAGTCACTCTGTTAGTGTTCTCCATGGCTCTAAAGAGACAGACAAGTGAAAGTTCTTTTCTTTTTAACTTCACATTCTAAATCTTCCCTTTGTCGAAGACAATTAGAAAAGATGTCTCCAATTTCCTTCTTTCATTTGCATCAATAGCCTAATCTTCTGGTATCCCAACTTAAAAACTATTTTATGAACTTTTTCACTACTTTTCACATTGTTCATACCATTTACATTCCCAAGAACGGTAAACAAAATTTCCAGATCCTTCCTGCTCTCCAATGCCTGAGCCTGGAGATATAAGTTCATCACTGTGCTTCAGGAAGACTTCATCCTCCTGGGATACTCCTAGGGTGGAGTTGAAACTTCCAAGCTAACACTTGGGAACATAAATTCAGAACTATAAATTATGGGCTTCAAATAAAACCAGAAAATAGCAGTGCCTCCATAGTGAAAACTCTAGGGGCTTACATTTGACTGAGAAACACTCCCCCAAGTTTATTTTTCTAGTATCTCTTACACAGACTGAGTATTGCTTGAATTGAAGGTCTTGACTGGTTATGAGCCTTGGTCAGGATTCTTTGATATAGAATCATGGGTATCTTCTATCCTGGGCTTTGTAGTATGATATTTCGATCATAGTTAACTTTGAGCACCTCTTTAACAGTCTATGGAACTCTATCAATCTCAGTGTTCAGAAAATTATTCCCAGTGCATAGAATAATGCCTGGGGAAAGAAAAGACTTCAAACAATAGTATTTTTAAAAAATCAAATAAATATGTATGTATGCTTTTCAGCAAAATCAAAATTGGGCCCATCTATTTTCTGGTAGATGATTCTGAATGTTATTTTAGAATAGTGGAAAATTTCTGAAAGATAAGTTGTTTTATTAGCACTATGTAGTCACATGAGAATTTGCCAAATTCTTTAGTCCTTTTTTAGTAGCTTAAAATATGAAATGAGTTCACAGAGGTGGAATAGTTTCAGGCAATTGAAGGCCAAGATTAAACTGCTTCTTATTTCCCCTCTGAGGAGGAATCATTTATCTCCAGTGGAACCATCAGAATCCTGGACAAAAATAAAAAATGTGAATTTATAAAATAGGGCTCACTTTCTGAGATGCTCTTCCAAATGAATCATGCAGTCTGGATTTTTTTTTATTTGCACTATTCTGATGCAATTTTCCTCCATAGATTCAATTTACATTTGAGCCAGGTCTTCATTTGAACTTAGGAAACTGGAAGGCTCCTTCAGTGGACAGACTTTGTGAAATATCCCTGAGATCTCTATGTTAGAAACCTGGCTACCAATCTTCATACCTTTGTATAGTCCCTCTGTCATTCTTTCCTCTTATCTCAGTTCTGTTAACAAAAAATTTTTTTTCAAGACTTACTTTGTAGCGAGGTATGCCCCCTCCACTATACTGCTTCAAGGCCCAGGGATTAAATGTTAGAAAACTGCCAGCTTTCACGGGATCCCAAAAGTCGCACAGCAGTAAATCCTGATACGCCTCCCCATAGCTCCTATTGTGACAAATGCAAGGCAGAATGTTGGCCTCTAAAGGATAAACATAAATTGCACTGTGTTTGTAGATGTTTCTTAAGCATGGTTGCTCTATAGAACATGTAAGTTTCTGTCCAAGTCATCTACCTATCTACACATACTCTCCTCTTTGTCACTTGCTTTTGCTCCCACTGTTTCTAAAGAGTAGAGATTTGTCTCTTTGTACATACCTTTAAGTCTGAGTAGCATACTTGGTGATAATTGTTGTGGCAAAAATACTGTATTTTGATTCTTCCCTCCTAAGTGATCACCACTTGTCACTCCTGCCCCTCTCCCCAATACATGCCTCCATATTTTTAAAAACTGCTTTACATGGCCTTCTCCTACACAGGGCTGGTAGCACTGATACATTACTGTACTTCCATTAGACCATGCACATCTCAGTCACACAAATTCTGAGTCCTCAAAGCAGGCTGTACTGGTTGGTTTTGTTGCCTTGATGCAGGCCTAAGTATACTGGGGTAGACAGAAACTCAGAAGAGAAATCGCCTCTATCAGATTGACCTGTGACACGCTTGGGGGTGTTTCCTTGATTACTAATTGATGTTGGAGGAATTAGGCCACTATGAACAGTATTGTGATAGGAAAGTGGGCCTGGATTGTGTCAGAAAGGTGCTGAATAACAAAGAGAAGCAAGTCAATAAACAATGTCTCCCCCTTGTTTTGTAGTTCAGTGTCTGCCTTGACTTCCTGCTTTGGTTTCTCTTCATGATGGACAGTATACTGTAAGCCAAGCAAATCCCTTCCTCCCAAGCTGCCTTTGGACAACCTGTTTATCACTGCAACAGAAAGGAAACTAGAGCACCGGGCTGAAAAGAAAGTACTTCCTGCTTGTGAAGTCAACTCCTGGCTAGTTTATGGATTATGCTTGAAGCTATAACAAATTGGCAGCAATATTTCAGTGGTGTAATGCAGTAGAAATTTCTTTTCTCATCATAGGTCCACACACCATCCTGGTTATCAAGGATCTTCCTCTCATGTAGGGAATCCATGGACACCTTTCCATTCCTGATGGATTTGTTTAATTCCATCTATATATTGACAGTGAAATCAGTAAAGGAACAGAAAGTTATGGTAGATTCTGGAAACCTGTGACGAAATGCCAGACTTCATAACGCTGTAGCCAAGTGACAGGAGTCATGTGATTTTAGCTGCATGACCACCTCCAGCTGCCACAGGAAGCAGGTGATATAATGAGAATGTATGTGTAGAAAAGAGAGACTAACCCAACATTTTGAATAGCTTTCGATTGGTGTCTTAGTGGGCAGGGCCATTTATAGTGTATAATGATAAAGCAAACACCCATTTGTTCTCTGTAGTCAAAAATGGATTAAGGGAGCTATGTAAAAGCCAAAGGGCATGGATGGAGAAATTAGACATTCTAAAGCATAGGCAGATATTGGCAGAGTAGAGGGGCAACTTTCCAGTGCCTTGCTGAAGACCCTAGTATCTTTGAGGAAACAGTTAATGAGGTGAAGAGAATCTATCGGTGTTAGTTAAGCATTTTTGGTTGACCTGATTGTAAAGGACCCAAAAGAGTTCTTTTTGTCCTATGCATCAACCGATTTTGCATCATTTACTTCTTTTTTGTGTTTTTGCTTATAATAGCTAAGAATAGCTAAGAAACACCAATTTCCTAAAGGTTTTGTGACAGATTACTTAGCAAGTTATGTAGATATGACTTGGATTGACTTGTTTTTTTATGTCAAGGTGATATAGGCAATAGTTGTTTGGGAAAAGATCCTCAACTGAAAAAAAATGCTTGCACCATATTGCCATGTGGGCAAGCCTGTGGTATTTTTTCTTTATTGATGATGGTTAATGTGGGTGGGCCCATGCAATAAAGGCTGGTGCCTCCATGGTAATCTTGGATGATTTAAACAAGCACTTGAGAAAATCATGGGGAAATGCTCTTAAGTAGCATTCCTTCATGGATTATAATTCAGTTTCTAGGTTTTTGTCCTGAGCTCCTATTCTGGCTTCCCTAGGTAATGGACTACAAACTGCAAAATGAAAAAGAATTAAATTCCTATCTCTCCAAGCTGCTTATGGTCATGATTCTTTATCACAAGGATAGAAAAGTAACTACATCAAGATTTGTCTGAATCTGTATCACAAAATTACAAGGTCACCTGTGGCAAACATTCCACACCCGAGTCTGCATCACCACCCACCTGGTATGGACCACGACTCCATACCTTACACGAGCTAGATAAAGTCCTAGGGGTTAAATATAAGATGCACAGCACAGATAGAGAGTTCGAGTCATTCTCAGAGGAGAATGCCCATTTATTCAACTTAATCCAGGGTTAAATACTTTGATCCCAGAAGAGGAGAACCCCCTCCCAGCTAGAGGGGGATGGCGCCGAGTGAGTTCTCCTCAGGCAGGTGGGTGAGGGGTGCAGGGCAGTGTCAGACAGGTTGGAGGGATCTTGTCACCTAGGCTCTTCCGGGCAGGACGAGAAATTACCATTTTAAACTAATATAAGGCCCTAGGCTATTATACCAGGCTAGAGCAGAACAAGCACGGAACTTAGCAGGAAGCTTTAGCTGGTTGCCAAAACAGTCCTTGATTTGCATCCCAGGGAGCAAGGGAAGGTCTGAGCCTTACAGTCACCTGTATTCTCATTTATATTTGGATTACAAAAAATGTCTAATTCAGGGATTAGAGAAGTGGTTCAGTAGTTAAGGAGGTATACTGTTCTCCCAGAGGCGTGAGTTCATTTCCATGTACCCACACAGGGAGGTTCAAAACTTTCAAGTGTCAGGGATCCCCTTTCTTTCTTTAGGACTGATACTTGTCTATTAATGTTAAAGAATTAACAAATTAACATGTGAGAGTTGTAGAAAAAGGAAGGTGAGGCTGAGGAGATGGTTCAATAGGCAACGTGCTTGCCAAACAAATATGAGGAGTTCAGATCAATCCTCTAGATTTAGTATAAAAAGTTGTGTACAAAATTCAACTATGAAAAGATGAAGACAGGAAACTTGCTAATCTGCTTGTCTAGCTGAACTTGGGAGTCTCAGGATTGCTGAGAGACCCTGCAGCAGGAGATAAGGCTTATTAAGCAGTTGCTTTTCCTGCCCAGAAGTAGGATTCAGTTCCCAGCATTCACGTGGTGGCTCATAGTCATCTGTAACTCCAGGTCAAGGAGGCCTGCTAACTTTTCTGACCTTCTTGAGCAACAGGTGCATATGTAGTACATGTACATACATATATGCATATAAAACATTTCTACACATAAAATAACCTATAACATTAAGAGAAAGATACTCTGCCTCAGAAAATAAGGTGAAGAATGGTTAAAGAAAATGTCCTGATGTCAATCTCTGTCCACAGTGAATACACCTATACATGTATGTTGTACACATTGATACACAAACATAGGGACATGTACACACACAGAATCATATTCACACTCATATATGCATACACACATGTAGAATCCTATTCACACTCATACACACATGCACACACACAATGAGTCAGGTAAAAGGCCTAGAAATTTGAATAATGAGAACTTCGATATGATTATGCACTGTGAATCAGATGTAAAATTAGGAAGGAGAAAGGCTCAATTCTGATGAGCTGATTATATGAGCAGTGTCAGAGACCAGAGCCAAAGTCCTTGGGGGTGATCTTTAGAGTTACAAGTGGGATTTGGGAAATTATAAACTCCTGAAATGAAAATCTTCAGAGAAAATAGGAACCTGAATGAAAGAAATTAAATAAAACAATTGTGGCTTGTTATCAAAGTCTAGGGCGGCAGGTGAACAGCTGACTTATCTGCCTCTTCACAATAGGCTTTGGAAGGTGGGAGGATATTTCATTATATAAATATTTATGGTCCTTTGTTCCTCACATCTTGCATATAAAAGCACCACCAGAAAAACACAATGCAGCAGAGCTTCAAGAGTGGCCATAGAATCCTTTGTATCTTATATTAATTTCTTCATGTTACGTCGAGAAAGCATGTCTTTCTACAGTAGGCAAGAAGCCTTAGCATTCCTGTTTTCTATCCACTTTGGAGTGCTGAAATCTAAACTTCAAACCAAGACTTTATTCATTGCTACTAGTTAAGTCTATAGAAGGAATACAATTTCTCTCTCTAGTGTATATTATAAAAGAAATTTTCATTATTCAATTGAGGAGGAGGTAGGTATGCTGTGTAAATGACACCTAAAGAGGTTAGTATGGTGGTATTGATCACAGATGTGAAAAAGAAACTCTTTCAGAGCAGCCACCATATGACGTTTTCTCCAGATAGAGAGATGCTTTACAAGACCTAAAATCATATCCCTGAAAATGGAACCGAACATTATCTAATAAGGTGACTGTTTCATTCGTTATAGAAGGTTAGAAAAATGCTTTCAGTAGGCAGCACTGCTAACAAAAATGTCCCTCAGAGAAAGCAAGCTAACTTTTTTATTTTATTTATTTATTTATTTATTTATTTATTTATTTGATTTTCTTGCCACAGGAGAGGACATTGGGGTCCACATGGACTGCTCTAGTGACTATTTCCTGATTCGGAGTTCCTCGGTCAACAGTTGATATGTCTCTTTGCTGGGTGATGAATGATTGTAGCCAATGATGAAATACTTTGCTTTAAGTGGTTGCCACTGAAGTCAAAAGTCCCAATTGTTCATTTACCCCAAATGTTTTGAAGAGAAAAAAAGAACTATGTTGCACAGTTTTGCTTTCTTCTTGAAGGTCATTGTCCTTGGCCATGGAGGACACCAAGGAGCAGTTGTCAGTGCATCACCTCTCGTGTCCAGATAAAGCATGGTGACCCGATGCTGTTGATTATTCTTTATTCTTACTGTCTTCATTTCGGATTCCACGAGGCCGAAAACATACCAGCAGTTTATTTTAAAAATATTTCAAGAAACTTAATTTAACTCATAAGGCTCTTATCGAAGAAACATGTGAGCTTCACGTTTCTCTTTGTGCAGTCAGTCTGCATAAAACTTTACCCCCTCCCTTCTGTGTTCTCCCTGTTCCTCACCAACATAGCAGAGCGCAGTCGTGCAATATATTACACTGACAGTGAACAAATGTGTAGTCATAAATATTATGGTTTCATCTAATGCTTCAACTGTGAAAACAAATGACAGAAAATGTAGTTCACATAACAGATACCGAGGTCAAAAACTATCAGCAAGGATATTCCATGCAGAGCCTTCTACAATACACGTTTCATAGAGGCCTTATTTATGGGAACATGGCATGAGTCAGAGCTATTCATAACATGATGTTCTATGGAAAATTCCATTCTCTGCTCTGACTAAAGAGTGGACACACAGCACTCAAGTCTGATTAATGAGAGTCATAAACACACCCCGCCAGGTATAATACGGTAGTTTACAGCTTTAACCTAAATGGATAGATATATTTTTTCCTCATAAAATAAGAAAAACGGGAGAGAATGGAATCACTGCAATTCTCCGCAGGACAGTTAACGGGCTGCAGCCATTCAGGGATCCTCTCGTTACCCACTTATCAGAATTTCCTCTCCTGCATCATTTATTCATTACCTGCACTGCAGCATTTAATCTCTTCTATAAATATATTTCTAACTGGAATTAAGATAATGTGCTGTGCTTGTTAGATGTGGCACAACGCAGTTTGTGCTCACTTTAAATCTCACCAAGTCAGAGAGCGTTTTCGCATTCCAGATGGAGCTAAAAATATTCACCCATTAAAATAGTAATCATCATTAAAATTAGTTCACTGATTTTGCTGATTAATTTTTTTCAGTAACAAGTATGCTTTCTCAAAAGTTTCAATTAAACATTTTTTGGACAAATTGAGACTTTTTAAAAATATAAGATAGGAGAAGAAAGAGATAATTAAGGAAATAAAAAATAGAAAATTTAAATCTGGGATTTTAAAAACAAGTTTAAAACTCCAGTAGACAGAGAGAGTGGAAAGAGACCAGATTAGTGACTCTAACTGAAATGGAGAACTGAGTTCTCCACATGCGCA